>NC_090731.1:80560001-80870001 GCF_036898095.1 Palaemon carinicauda
ACACTCTCAAACAGTTTACGTAAGACTTCATAACAAAAATATGTGAAATAAAAAGTTAATTCTTAAAAATTACATAAATTTACATACACTGACTTGAATGAAGAATACAATGAAATTAACGACGAAAGTCTTACGTAATTTACATATAAAACTTACGTCTATATGAGAGGAACTCATCTTATGGGCTGGCTATTCATCTCTTCAATGCACAAATGAAATATATAAATCATGAATGAACTATTGTATTTACTCTACACTAGACCAGCTTCGTAAGATAGCTCCCCCCCCAAAAAAGATTATTTATTCCGGGCATGAATCCATCGATTCAGCCTGAGATAAATTATCTGCAACCATGTTATCTTTGCCTGATATATGCTTTACATTAATGCAATACAGTTGCAAACATAATGACCACCTAGTTAACCTTTGATTATTATTTTTCATCTTATTAACAAAAGTTAAAGGATTATGATCCAAATACACTGTAATCTCTCCACTTTATGGTCGATTCACATAGACCTCAAACTTGTTTATCGCTGTGACTAACGCTAGTAGTTCCTTTTCAATTGTCAAGTAGGCTTGCTGATGTTTCTTTAGCTTCATCGACATAAAACAAACAGGATGAAGAATTCCTTCCTCGTCCTCAAGCAATAAGATAGCTCCAATCCCGTTATCCGACGCATCCACTTGGATAAGGAATTTCTTATTGAAATCAGGTGCTTGCTGCATTGGTTTCGAAGGTAATATGGTCTTAGTCAGATTTTTCCTTTTACCTGATATCTCGATAACGTAGGTCCGGTCACTGCTCTTCTCCAAAATCCGGAATGGTTCTTAGAACTCGTTGGCGAGAGGGAATCTCCTTTTCGATGCGTAGACCAGCACCTGATATCCTATCACAACCTGTCTGTTCGTACTCTTCACACCAAACCTTTTTTTCGCTCGTCCTTGACTCGTTTTCATGTCTTCAAAGGAAAATTTCCTTAACTCGCCGATCCTTTATCTCAAATCCTTGACAGTTCCTCCGTCCGTTTTCGCTAGATCTTTCCCTTTTCCTGCCAAAATTTTCTTTGGTCCTCATACTTCTCGTCCAAACCCCATTTCATTCGGGCTACATCCCATGCTTTCTTGATAAGCATTACGTACCTAACACAACATCAACGGTAGTCCGATGTCCCATTCATTCCCCATTTCGTTGCAGAACTTCATTAACATACTTTTCACCTTGGGTCTCCGGATGATAAGCAGTTGATAGTTGTTGTTTCACATCCAACAGTTTTATTACGTCCTGAAATAATTTTGCTGTGAAATTCGTTCCTCGGTCACTTTGAATGATTTCCGGAATACCAAACTTAGTACAAAAGTCTAGTAACTTCTCGGCGATTATTTTGGCACTGATGTTCCTGACGGATATGGCTTTGGGGTATCTCATTACTGGACACATCAAGGTTAACATATATTCGTGACTTTTTTCGTCCTTGGTAAAGGTCCCACAATGTCGATCATTACTTTGCTGAAGGGTTCTCCTCGCACTTCTATCGAGAGTATGGGAGCTTTCTTAATGTACTCGTTTGGCTCTCCAGCCATCAGACATACGGGACATGCACGACAAAAAAGGCTCATGTCCGTATGCATGCCAGGCCAGAAAAAGTTTCATAATCTTCTCCGTAGTCTTCCATATCCCCATATGTCCCATCTTGTGTGCTACGGCGATCATCTGTCTTCTCAACGGTGCGGGATTTAATATCTGACGATATGTACCCCATTTGGCATTCCCAGGTATATCGGCGGGCCTATGCTTCCTCATAAGCGACTCATCCTTAAGATAATGACAGGTCGGAGACTGCTGTGCCTCCGTCTCGTTCACCACACAGTACAATAACTCTGTTAACGTTGTATCTTTCCGTTGCAATCCTATCAGCCTTTTCCTACTCACTTGTCCTACTTCTAATACTGAGTTTTCTGTTTCTCCCAGGTCCATTTCTTCTTTGTCATCTTGTCCACTCGTCGGTCGTTCCTCTTCGCTCGGGATTACTCGGGAGTTCTCCTCTTGCATAACATCAAGGGAATCCTCTTCTTCGGAAACCAAATCATCCAAGTTCAATTTATTTTTCTTCTTCAGCAGCCACTTTCTTCGTCATACTCCTAGTCGTCACACAACTAGGAAACAGATACAAATAATCCTTCTCGAGTTCAGTCATAGGACTATACTTCAATGGTTTCTTCATTATAAAGGGACAAGGCATAAACGGCGCTCCACCAACCTCATTACCCAGCAGGATGTCTACTCCTTCGATAGTCAATGAATCCTTTACCGCAAAGTCAAAATTACCTGTCACCAACTCGTATGACAGTTTCAAACGGCAAATAGGGATAACATCTTCACCTCCTATTCCCTTGAAAATAACCAAGTCTCCTGTGAAAGACTGCTCAACAAACGGGTGTACTCCTTGTCCCATTACACTATGGTTACAACCTGTGTTGCGCAATATCCTGACCTGGGTTCGCTCACTCCCAGCTATTGCTGCTAACATACCTTCATAAATATATGGTTTAAAGATATCCACGCTGTTTGAGTTTGTCCTGTTCGTCGTGTAAACGTTGGCTGGTTTATTTTCCTATTCGACCTTTCCCGATTGTTTCTTCGTCTTCGCATTCTATGAAGCAAATTATCCTTAATCACTTGGGAGACTGGTTTCAGTTGGTTCGACTAACATTCCTTACTGCTACACTTAAAACAGAAAATATTAACCTTCTGCTCATCTTTCACAATAATTGAAGGACGATGATTTGACGATTGTTGCTGTGGTACTATTGTACCAGTCGTGTGTCACACGATCGTATATAGAAACATTTCTTTTTTTTGTATATATTATGCTTTGTATCTTCGCTCTCCCCTCGCACTGATAGGGACCTGAATAAACATGTCTGTTTTTCTCACCGTTAACTTTTAACAGAACCAGTTGTCGGTTGAACATGAAATTGCCTGTTATGTTTTTATGTCTGTTTTGCCTGGACTTTATGTATTTATAAGCTAATGTTCTGCAATAAAGTTACTCAGTTGCTTTCATCCTGCCTTCTTAGTCACAGCCTCTCTCGGCCCATCACATTGGTGACCCCGGAAGTCGACTCGCTTCTCCCGCCTTCCACCCCACCCCCCACCCCTGTCATTGGTACTATGGCGGACTCCACGGAAGTTGGCGCCGCCCCATTCAAACTTTCGTCGTTCGCCACCTGAGAGGCGTTTGCTTGGTTTCATCGCGCAGAAGTCCAGTTCCGCATCAAGGGCGTGACTCGCTCAACCACCAAAGCAGATTATGTTCTCACGGCAATATCCAAGGATACCTTCCCGGAAATCTCCGACTGGCTTTGTGAACAAGAAGACACCCCAATAGCATATGATGCCCTCAAAACATACCTTCTGCAGCAGTACTCGCCGTCGCCAGCCGCCCGTATAGCAAAGCTTTTTCAGCTCTCTCAACAACCGTTGGGGGACCAAAGGGCTTCGCTCACCCTCAGGGAAATGACCAGTATCGCTCGCCTGCAACCTGAGCAGACGGCTCTCCTCGTGAGGTGAACCTACTTCGTGCCCTTTGGATATGCCGTTTACTCGAACCTGTACGCGCTGCCATACCCGATGTCGATAGTTTACTCATAAAGGACTTGATGACCAAAGCCGACGCCCTTATGGACAGCCACTTCACGACCTTCAAGACCTCCATCAACGCCTCCACTCCTGACAAAGAGGACGCCTATTCAACGTCAACCGAAGCTGACGGGAATGCCGTAAGACATACACGCCTACCCCGTGACTTGCTGGAGCGGCGACAAAACCACCCATCACCCACCACTCGCACGCGCCCCAACCAACGACTTCTACAGCCACTTACTGCCGCCCATCAGTCGCAGTTTTGCTACTACCACTACAGATTCGGGGCAGCCGCGAAGAAATGTGCCAAGGATTGTCAGTGGCCAAAAAACGTGTAAGTAGGTCATCACTCGTGGCGGTGGCCTCCCATGTTCCTAATCTTTTCTTTTTACATGATGCAGGAACGGGCGTACGATTTTTGGTAGATACGGGTGCTTGTCGTTCTCGTTTGCCAAGGGAACTCTTCCGGACACGACATAGTCTGTCTACATCTGCTGACGTCCGCCTGGTAGCTGCCAACGGATCTGCGATTCCCACCTACGGTTACGAGAACCTCACATTATCGTTTGGAAACTGTAAATTTAATTGGAAGTTTCTCGTTGCTGACGTCACATTGCCAATCCTCGGTGCAAATTTCCTCTCTCATTTCCACCTTCTGGTCGATGTCGCCCACTGACGATTGGTCAACATAGACTCATACTTGTCGACACCTCTTCAGCCCGCCCCCTCCAGCCTCGCTCTCCACATCAGCGCACCCACGGATGCCTACGCCCACCTCCTCACGTCGTACCCGGAAGTTTTCCATCCAACTCTTCGCCAAACGCCCACAGCTCCTGCCAAGCACGATATTTATCACCATATCCAGACGACGGGACCCCCAGTCTTTGCAAAATTCAGACGTCTGGCACCGGATCGATTGGCAGCCGCCAAACAGACGTTCGCCGAAATGGAGGAAATGGGCCTTTACCAAAAGGCCTCCAGCGCATGATTGTAACCCTTACACATCGTTCTGAAGAAAGACAGCTCCCTCTGTCCGTGCGGGGATTACAGGTGCCTGAACATGCAAACAGAACGGGATCACTACCCCCTCCCAAACATTGCCGACGTGACCTCCTACTTGCACAAAGCGAAGGTTTTCTCTACGCTCGACCTCCTGAAGGGGTATTATCAGGTGCTTATGAACCCAGAAGACATCCCCAAGACCGCCATCACCACTCCGTCAATTACTCCTGTTTTGGCCTTGGTAATACTGGGGCCACTTTTCAACGTCTCATGGATGGCATCTTAAGGGACCTCCCTTTCTGTCTATGTTATGTGACGACATACTTGTGTTCTCTTCCTCAAAAGAGGAACACCTCCGTCACCTGCGCATTGTGCTCGACCGCCTGCAACAAAACGGCCTTGTAGTCTGGTACAAGTGTACTTTTGGCACCAACGAAGTGTCGTTCTTAGGGCACCGCATTACTCCTGAAGGAGTCCATCCCCTCCCTGAGAAGGTAGCAGCCGTTCAGAACTTCCCCATGCCCTCGACCGTCAAAGCTCTGCAGGAATTCTTGGGCATGATCAACTATTATCACCGTTTTCTGCCAGCCATTGCTGCCTCTCTTGCTCCCCTCTATGCCTCCCTCAAGGGCAAGCCAAAAGCCCTGAAATGGGGTCCCCTTCAAGAAGTGGCCTTCTGCAATGCAAAGAATGCCCTATCAACCACTGCTGCTCTCACTTTTCCCATCCCACATGCCCCTCTCCTCTCCACAGATGCCAGCGATGTCGCTATTGGTGTAGTACTCGAACAGGTGGTCAACGGCTCGCCCCGCCCATTGGCCTTCTTCAGTAGAAAACTGTCCAAGGCAGAATCGGGTTATTCTACCTTCGATCGCGAATTGCTGGCGGTGCAGTTGGCGGTCCGTCACTTTCGCCATTTCTTAGAAGGTACGCCCCTCGTCATTCGCACAGATCACATGCCTCTAGTGCACGCCTTCACTCGACAGTCTGACGTCTGGTCCGCCCATCAACGCTGACATCTCTCCGCCGTGGCCGAATACAATTGCACCCTTCAACACGTCCCTGGGCAAATGAATCCCGTTGCCGATGCCCTGTCAAGAAACACGTTGCCTGCCGTTCAACTGGGATTGGATTACAAAGCCTTGGCTGAAGCCCAGCGACAGGATCCAGAGTATCAAGCATGTAGGATATCCTGCACATCCCTCCGTTGGGAAGACATCCCCCTCAACGATTCCAACACCACCCTCCTTTGTGACGTCAGTACTGGTAGACCGCGACATTGGATTCCTGCTCACATGCGCCGACAGGTGTTTGATATCATTCACGGCCTTTCACATCCCTTGTGCCGTTCTAATGCACAGCTGCTGAAGACGAAGTTCATTTGGCACGGCATTTCTAAGGATGCTAAGGATTGGGTCTGCACCTGTACTTCTTGCCAAACTTCCAAAGTACATCGACACATGGATTCAGGAGTGGGCACCTTTCCTCAACCTAAGCGTCGTTTCGCCCACATTCACGTTGACGTTGTAGGCCCCCTACCCACATCACAAGGACATCATTACCTGTTTACCATTATCGACCGCTCCACTCATTGGCCTGAAGCCATTCCCATGGAAACTGCAACGTCCGCTTCATGTACATCTGCCTTACTCTCAGGATGGATTGCAAGATTTGGTATCCCCGAGCATATTACTTCTGACAGGGGTATCACTTTCACCTCTCAATTGTGGACATCATTCGCGAATCTCCTGGGCATCACCCTACATCAGACAACTGCCTACAACCCCGCTGCTTTGATGTCCCGCTGCAAGGATTCCAACTGATTTACTCAACTTCCCTGGGTCCTGCTGGGACTAAGGACCACTCCTAAAGACACCCTCGACGTCTCAGCAGCTGAAATGGTGTATGACGACCCGTTGGTCATCTCTGACAAATGTTTTCCTTCTGCAACCTCCTCCGACGATATCCAATGCATACGTCACGTCGTGGGAAAATTTACTTCATGCCGCCAGACTTACAAGCCCCCAGCGAAGCATCACATACCGACAGACTTGTACTCTGCAATGCACGTCTTCCTACGCAACGACACTAGCAAGCCACCGCTAGCGGCCCCTTACCCAGGCCCTTTCCTTGTGATCCGACACAGTCCTAAAGCATTCCTTCTAAACATTCGTGGCAAAGAAGACTGGGTCTCCATTGATCGTCTAAAACCTGCTTATCTCCAGCCAGATGACCCGACTACAGTTCGCCTCTCTAGATCAGGGCGCCCTTTTTAACATGTACAGTATGTCATATTTAGGGGGGGAGCCATGTACCAACCGTGTGTCACACGATCATACATAGTAACGATATTTCTTTTTTTTGTATATATCATGCTTTGTATCTTCGCTCTCCCCTCACACTGATAGGGACCTGAATAAACATGTCTGTTTTTCTCACCGTTAACTGTTAGCAGAACCAGTTGTCGGTTGAACATGATATTGCCTGTTATGTTTTTATGTCCTTTTTGCCTGGACTTTATGTATATATAAGCTAATGTTCTGTAATAAAGTTACTCAGTTGCTTTCATCCTGCCTTCTTAGTCACAGCCTCTCTCGACCCGTCACACTATCATATTCTGCTTAGGAACAGTACCTTTGCTACTTCCGATGTAACTGTTGAACTTGTTCATGTAGTTATTACTGAACTGGTCGGGGTGACGGTTGAAACTTCATGTCTGAGGAGTGTTTACAACTGATAATATTATAATCTTCACTCAGCGAAGCGGCTTTATCAAGTTTCTTCACCTATCTCTCTCACAAATACATTTGATTATGTTGAGGAATTCCTCGTAGAGACTGTTCTAGTATTATCAATTCTTCTAAATCAGCCTTATCCCTCACATTAGCAGCCTTTATCCAACTTTTAAAACATCATCGTACCTGCTGATAAGCGTAATCCAGGAAAGTCATTTCCTCGTCCTTCCACAAACTTCGGAAATTTTCCTTATAATATCTAGGGGTCATCTGGTACACTTGCAGCATGCTCCTCATCACTTCTTGATACTCCTTTCTCAGGTCCTGAGATAAGGATAAATACGCACTGCGGCCTTTCCCAATCAATTCACTCTGCACTGATAAAGGCCATCCATCTCCTGGCCATTCCATCGTCGAACGACTGTTACAAAATGATCGAAGAATTCACCAGGAGCCTCTTCTGTGAACCTTGGAATTAACATCTGGGCATTCGACACATTAAACATGGGATCGTGCATAGCAGGGGTTGCCTCTGTCTGTGTTGCCGACTGTGCAAGAGCATTCAACAGCTCCAACTCCCTCACATGTCTCGCTTCTTCCTTCTTTTTTTCTTCCTGTCTTCTCTCTTTTTCCTCTCGTCTTGCGATTACTCTTGCTTACATCTCCCTCGTATGTCTTGCTTCTTCTGCGTGTCTTTCTTCTCGTATTGCTTCAATTTCTTTTGCATGTCGTGCTTCTTCTGCCATCATCTTCAACTTAAGAAAATTCTCCTCCGCTGGAATTTGTCGAATCTCAGCCCCTACATCCCTATCTGCTTTTATGCCTTCAGTTTGTGGGTCAATTGGTCCTTGCTTCGCTGAAAATTCTTCCTCAGCTTCCTCCAACAGTTCACGAGCTGCTACAATATTTTCTTCTAACAACTTTCCCGAGTTTATCAACGCTTCTAAGGCTAGACACTTGATTTGGGTTTTAATCATTCCACTCGTTGCATGGCCACCGCATGCCATTAAAATAGAGAGCCACTGAGCTTTAGTTATATTAGCTTTTGACAATTCCTGAACATTTCGGTTATTCAAAAACTCTTGGATATCAAACTGTGCCATCTTGTTCTTTAAAAGATAATTTTATACATCTCCAAAAAATATATCCTAACAATATACAAAATCCTATCAACACTGTACTGTTATCACCAATATTTAAAACAGACTCGCTCGAGCCCACGGGTCTGGGCCCCAAAAATATATTATACGATGGCTCCCGGGTCTGGGCACCAAAAATATATTATAATATGGTCTCGTGTCTGGGAACCAAACATATAATATTATATACATTACGGCTGGCAAGATATACGACCTTACGAGTTCCAAACTCAACTGTTTGTTTTTACATTAAATCTGTTACACTTGAGAATATCAATACCCAAACAACACTGAATATCCAAAGGTCTCTTAAGTACACTCAAAACAACACTGGGTAATTATTATTACAAATTATTCAAACAATCTTACTTCGATTCTTTACAGGATACGAGTGAATACTAAATTAAACACTGGTGATTGGAATAATACACTTTACAAAATGAATATATGCTATACAAATTACAACACTTGGAAAAGAATTTGCATAAAACAAATATATCACTCGTAGTAACGAGTCTGAACAAAACTTAGATTAAGAGAAAAATGTTACAATCTGAAAATTATATGATCACATGACTCAAAATATTAAGTCTGAATAAAATCTTAGACTAATACAAAAGAAATAATGGAGCCTTTGTAGTTTATGGGGACATGCCGAGAAAAATGGACAACAACTAACCCAAACTTCACCCCCTAACCTGACCTACAAGCCGTGTCCTTACCTTCCTAATGACCTAGCGGGGATGCTAATGGCCCCCTGCGACCCCCCAACCACTGTCGCTATCATACAAACCCCACAAACCCAACCTAACCGAACCTAGTAGTTCCCAGGTCAAAACCCCTAGACGGGGGCAAGCCCCCGGAACCCCTTCTTGGGCTGAACTTAGATAATATAAAATAACTTCATATTATGGTACTGTATATTGGATCATAGTAAAGCACATCTTCCCCATAAGGGAAAAAGATTGGGCTAGTAATAAGAAAGATATCACCCTGTCCCGATAAACTACATTCACCCGGAAATAATAATTATGAAAATTATGCAATCACTTGTTTCCCTTGAAGTTAAATTGTGCACATTATTAGATTAATCTTAACACTCAATGAATTTAGTTAACCATAAATCAATACAAATACCTTTCATGCTACTACAGAGCCAGTTACAAAAACTTCACACAACACCAACACTCACCCCAACACAATAAATTTGAAATCTCCTGGACAATTTACAACAACATTTTAAAACACGTTATACGCTGGGGCACAAAATCACTTAATCACTCGGAGAGAAAGAGAGAGAAAGGGAATTTTTGGCTCTTTCACAGGATGGCTGTTCCTCTACTGCTTCTATGCAGCCCTGAGGCACACACATAAGACTTAGCTACTTCCAGAATATTCCAGGACCGAGGTCTGGTAGCTTGGGGGCTGGCCCAAGGGCGCAAGGTTGCCAAACATTACTCTCTCGAATGCGTACCGACGCAATGCGAGACGGCTCTCTTTGAGCTAGCTCCGCCCACCCTTTGTCCTCGAAATAAAAAAAGATAAGATCTACTACTAGGATTTTCAGGAATATTCCAAAACACGTGGCCAAATATAAGAATTGCGTATTTTCTCTCTGTAGATTGTCGGTGGAGGTTCCAGACGGAAAAAATTTGGTAGGGACAACCAACGGGTCATCATTATTATTATTATAATTATTATTATTATTATTAAATGCTAAGCTATAACCCTAGTTGGAAAAGCAGGATGGTATAAGCCCAGGGGCCCCAACAGGGAAAATAGCCCAGTGAGGAAAGGAAATACGGAAATAAGGAAAAATAAAATATTTTAAGAATAGTAACAATATTAAAGTACATATTTCCTATCTAAACTATAAAATCTTTAACAAAACAGGAGGAAGAGAAACTAGATAGAAAAGTGTGCCCGAGTGTACCCTCAAGCAAGAGAACTCTAACCCAAGGCAGTGTAAGACCATAGTACAGACGCTATGGCACTACCCAAGACTAGAGAACAATGGTTTGATTTTGGAGTGTCCTTCTCCTAGAAGAGCTGCTTACCATAGCTAAAGAGTCTCTTCTACCCTTACCAAGAGGAAAGTAGCGACTGAACAATTACAATTATTCACCCCTTGGGTGGAGAAGAATTGTTAGGCAATCTCAGTGTTGTCAGGTGTATGAGGACGGAGAAGAATCTGTAAAGAATATGCCAGACTATTCGGTGTCTGTGTAGGCAAAGGGAAAGAACCGTAACCAGAGAGAAGGGTCCTATGTAGAACTTTCTGGCCAGTCAAAGGACCCCATAACTCTCTAGCAGTAGTGTCTCAGCGGAAGGCTGGTGCCCAGGCCAACCTACTACCATTTTAGCTGCTGAGACATCTAGGGCATCTAGCGGAGTGGTCCTTAGTCCAAGGAGGACCCAGGGAAGTTGGGTAAACCAGTTGGAATCATTGCAGCAGGACATCAAAGCTTCTTTGAGGGTAAGGTGAAAACAGTTGTCTGATGGAGGGTGATACTCAGGAGAATCGCTATTAATTTCCACAATTGAGAGGTGATAGTGGAACCATTGTCGGAAGTAATAATATGTTAAGGGATACCAAGTCTCGTTATACATTCTAAGAGTAAGGTAGATGTACACGAGGCGGAGGTTGCAGTTTCCATAGGAATGGCTTCAGTGGAGCGATCAATGATGGTCAACAGGTAACTATGTCCTTGTGATGTGGGTAAGAAACCTACAACATCAATGTGAATGTGGGCAAAGCACTGCTGAGGTTGAGGAAAGGGGCCCACTCCTGAATACGAGTCGATGTACTTTTGAGGTTTGGTATGAAGTACAGTGCAGACCCTATCCTTAGCATCCTTAGTAATGCCATGCTAGATGAACTTTATCTTCAGTAGCTGTGCAGTAGAAGGGCACAAGGGATGTGAAAGACCATGAATGAAATCAAACCTGTCGGCACATGGGAAAAAGTATCCCTGGTCTAGGTCTACCAATACTAACATCACAAGGGAGGGAGCCGTTGGAGTTGTCGAGAGGGCAGCCAATGAGTTCATTTTCTCAGGGACGTGCTGAAGGGTACAATTGTATTCAGCCATGGCGGAGAGATGTCAGCGTTGACGGGCGGACCAGGCATCAGACTGACGAGTGAAGGCGTACACTCGAGGCTTGTGGTAAGTGCAAATGATGAAGAGAGTACCTTCCAAGAAGTAGCAAAAGTGACGGACTGTCCTGTGCACCGCCAGCAATTCGCAGTCGAAGGTTGGGTAGCCAGAATCTACATTGGACAGTTTTCTACTAAAGAAGGCTAATGGGAGGGATGAACCATTGACCAACTGCTCAAGGACTGCTTCAATAGCAACATCGCTGGCATTGATGGAGAGAAGGAGAGGTGCACATGGCATGGAAAAAGTGAGAGCATCAGCGGTTGATAGGGCATTCTTTGAAGGGGACCCTACTTCAGGTCTTTTAGCTTGCCCTTGAGGGAGGCCTAGAGGGGGGCAAGAGTGGCGGAGATGGTTGACAGAAAACGGTTATAACAGTTGGTCATGCCTAAGAATTCTTGCAGTACTTTGATGGTCTAGGGCATGGGGAAGTTCTAAACGGCTGCTAACTTCTCAGGGAGGGGGTGGACTCCTTCAGGAGTGATGTGGGGCCCAAAAAAGGATACTTCGTTGGTGCCTTGTCGTACCGAACTACAATTTTATTCTGTTGTAGGCAGTCGAGCAAAATGCATAAATGACGGTGATGTTCCTCTTTGGAGGAAGAGAACAAAAGTATGTAGTCCACGTAACATATACAGAAGGGGAGGTCACCTAAGATGTCACGGCACCAGCCATCCATTGAGATACTACCGGTAGAGAGTTATGGGATCCTTTGACTGGCCAGACATTACAACATTGGATTCTTCTCTTTGTTACGGTTTAATTTCCTT
Source organism: Palaemon carinicauda (assembly GCF_036898095.1). Classification (NCBI taxonomy): domain Eukaryota; kingdom Metazoa; phylum Arthropoda; class Malacostraca; order Decapoda; family Palaemonidae; genus Palaemon; species Palaemon carinicauda. The sequence goes on from NC_090731.1 coordinate 80,572,452, forward strand.
TTGCCTACATATACTACGAATAGTTTGGGCTATTCTTTGCATATTCTTCTCTGTCCTCATACACCTGACAACACTGAAATTACCAAAAAAATTCTTCTTCACCCAAGGGGCTAACTATTGCACTGTAATTGTTCAGTACCTACTTTCTTCTTGGTAAGGGTAGAGGAGACTCCTTACCTATAGTAAGTGGCTCTTCTAGGAAAAGGACACTCCAAAATCAAACCATTGTTCTCTAATATTGGGTAGTGCCCTAGACTCTGTACCATGGTCTTCCACTGTCTTGGGTTACAGATCTCTTGCTTGAGGGTACACTCAGTCACACTATTCTATCTAATTTCTCTTCCTCTTGGTTTGTTAAAGTTTTTATAGATTATATAGAAATTATTTATTTTAATGTTGTCACTGTTCTTTAAATATATTTTTCCTTGTTTCCTTTCCTCACTGGGGTATTTTCTCCGTTGGGGCCCCTGGGCTTATAGAATCCTGCTTTTCCAACTAGGGTTGTAGCTTAGCAAGTAATAATAATAATAATAATAATAATGAGGCGTTCAAAAGTGGCTCCAGCATTGCAAAGGCCAAAACAGGAGTAATTGAAGGTGTATGTACCGAAGGGATTGGTGATGGCGATATTGGGGATGTATTCTGGGCTCATGGACACCTGATAATACACCTTCAGGAGATCTCGCGTGTAGAAAACCTTGGCTTTGTACAAGTGGGAGGTTGCGTCAGCGATGTTTGCGAGGGGGTAGTGATCGGGTTCTGTCTGTAAGTTCAGGCGCCTGTAATCATCCCACGGATGCAGAGACCATCTTTCTTTAGGGCAATATGTAAGTGCGACTACCATGGGCTTGACACCTTTTGGCAGAGGCCCATTTCTTCCATTTCGGCAAATGTTGTTTAGCAGCCACCAAATTATTTAGTGCCAGACGCTTGAATCTGGTGAAGACTGGTGACCCCATCATCTTGATATGGTGATAAATACCGTGTTTCACAGGTACCATGGGTGTTTGACGAAGTTCTGGGCAGAAAACTTCCAGAAACGATGTGACGAGGTGGGCGTAGGCATCCTTGGGTGTGCTGATGTAGAGTGCAAGGTCGGTGGGAAAGAGTTGGAGTCGCGTCGAGGAGTATGAATCCGTATTGATTAAATGTCAGTGAGCTACATCAACCATGAGGTGAAAGAGTGAGAGGATAAGTGCACCTAGGATTGTCAATATGACATCAGCAACGAGAAACTTCCCATTTTATTTGGTGCTTCCAAATGCTGAAGTGAGAGTTTCATAACCATTGGTGGGTATCGCAGATCCGTTGGCAACTACCAAGCAAATGTCAGCAGACTTAGACAGAATAAGTCGTTTCCTGGAGAGTGGTCTTGGCAGAAGAAAATGGCAACCACCCGTGTCTACCAAAAATCACACAGCCATGCCCGCGTCTTGTAAAAAGAAAAAAAAAAAAAGGATTAGTGACAGGGGAGGCCACCGCCGCAATCGATGGTATAATTACATTTTTGGGCCACTGACAACCATTTGCACATTTCTTCGCAGCAGTCCTGAACTTGGAGGTTTAGTAGCATAACTGCAGCCGATGAGGATCAGTAAGTGGCTGGAGAGGTCGTTGGTTGGGGCAGAAGCGAGGGGTGATATATGTGGGTGGTGAGCGGCTTTGTCGCTGCTCCACCATGTCACGGGGTGGTCGTTTTTATCCTACCACATTCACGTTGACTTCAGTCGATGTTGAATAGATGTCCACTTCGTCAGGAGTGGAGGTGTTGATGGAGGACTGGAAGGGGGTGAAGTGGCTGTCCATAAGGGCATTGACTTTGGTCATCAGGTTCTTCATGGGCAAAATATTGACATTGGGGAGAGCAGCACGTATAGGTTTGGGTAGGTGCCGTACTCAAAGGGCACGAAGTAGATTCGCTTTACGAGGAGAGCCATCTGCGGCAGGTTACTGGTCAAAAGGTGAGCAAAGTTTTTGGTCCACCAACGGTTGTTGAGAGAGCTTAAAAATTTTCGCAATGAGTGCAGCCGGTGATGGCGAGTACTGCTCCAGGAGGGACGATTTGAGGTCTTTGTATGTTATGGGGGTGTCCCCTTGATGGCACAGCCAATTGTAGACTTCCAGGAAAGTGTCCATGGGGATCGCCGCGAGAACAGAATCTGATTTGGCGCTTGACCAAGTCACGACCTTGATGGCAAACTGGACTTCAGCACACTGGAACCAGGCGGACACTTCTCTTCTTGTGAAGCGCGGTAATTTCACTGAGGCTGCATGTGCTGAAGAGGCAGGTTTGGTGGGCGGCATCTTAAAATCGTAAGTCAGAGCAGTGTGGGTAAGCCAGGAGGGAGTGGTCACTGTTATGTATTATTGTAATAATGTACTGTATTACCTCAAATGTTACGTGTATTGCGCAACATTGTATCATATTGCTTTGATAAAACATGTTCAAGAATGTATATAACTGAAATGATGTATTTTGGTATTAGGGTTAAAGCATTTATTAATTACCTCAAAGATAGGATGTGATTCTTTCTACTTTTGTACTGGAGTAAGATTTAAGTCTTTTGAGAGCGATGCTCTATTGTTCAATCAAACGTTTTGGTTTGTGAGATTTGTTTATGAGACGCTTGACGCTCACAGTTGGGAGTTGGTTGTTAGCAGAGTCAGAGCAATGTAATCAGAAGTCCATTAAATGTATATTAAGGATACCAACGTATCATTAAACCCCACCGAGAAAAACTGATAACGCAGGATGGGATAATCCTGGATAATTACTAATAATTATTAACTCATTTATAGGTGAGTAATATGCTGAATTCATCAGACAACTTACAACCAACGTTATATTGGCGACGACAGGAGGACGAAAACATGCATAGATCATTGAGAAACAGAAGAAACATTGGAGCCTTTGTAGATCATCGGCCAGGAGCAGAAGAAAAGCCCAATGAAGATTTCCCATGCAGCCAACCAACCTGAAGAATTTCATCACACACGAGCAAACAAAACCAGAAAGCAAAGTGAATTCTAAGGTTGGGTAGGATACAAAATAGGTAGGAAGTTACAAGGTGACTTTAGAACAGTGGCCTAACCTAATATTGGTATTAAGGTAAGCAGTCAAAATGCCTCTTGACATTGAACATCCTGAACGATTTAGCATCACAGCTGAACCCAATTCTGTTGTAACACTATGGCAACAGTGGTGTGAGGAATTTACGATTTATTTAGAAGCATTAGGGAATATGAAGGATGCCTAAAAGAAGGCACTATTACTTCATACAGCAGGTAGAGAAGTTCGGGAAGTGTTTAAGACATTGCAGCCTACAGATGACACAAGTGAAGCTGCAATTCAGGCTCTTACCACATATTTTGCTCCTCAGGTCGATAAATTTGTTGAAAGGTATCAATTTACAGCACAGGCATATCAGAAAGAAAATGAAAGTTTAGATGCATTTGTGACTAGACTAAAGAATTTAGCTGTTTCATATGAATTTCTAGTTAGAAAATGTTACCATAGATCAAGCTATTGCACACTGCACATCACAAGAGCTAAGAAAGAAATTAGTGCAAGATAAAGATTTAACATTAGAAAAGGTATTGATAATAGGCAGAGCTTTAGAAACATCAAATAGGCAAAGTAACATGATAGGTAGTTCTACAAGGGATAGAATGGAAAATTCTAAAATTAGTACAATAGGTTCCAAGTGGAAAAACAAGGAGAATCAGAGAAGGAATATGTCAAAGCCTAGTCATAGAAAAGTGCCTAACACTAATGTTCATAAATATCAAAATCAGGTATATACACAGAAACAACAGGAAAAACCCGTGTTATAGGTGTAGTAAAACTGATCATGTTGCATACGAATCAAAGAAATTCCCTGCTACTGGGCAAACATGCCAGAATTGTAGAAAGATGGGTCATTTTCCAACTGCTTGTAGATTCCCTAAACAGTACGCAAAGAAAATAAATGCTGCAGTTGATACTATTGGTCAAGACAATAATGCGGAAAATGTTCATGATAATCAGGATAGGTCAGAAACTGATTTTGCGTTTCGCATTAATTCCGTCAACAAAGGTGCAAAGAAACATATCATGGTAGAAATAATCATAAATGGTAAACCAATTTTGATGCAAGTTGACACAGCAGCCGATGTATCAATTATGTCTGAGAAAACAGCTAAAAGCATTCCTAATTTGTTATTAGAAGGTACAAATAGAGTTTTGAAAGGTTATAATGGTTTTAATAATCAGGTAATAGGTGCTTCGAACATAGAAGTACAGTACAAAGAACAGAAATGAGAGAGAATGCCATTAACAGTAGTGAAAGGTAAAGGACAAACTTTGCTAGGTTTGAATTGGCTACAGTATTTGAAATTAGATTGGCCTAGTATTTTGAAGGTCACAGGTAGACAAGATGAACACAAAAATGAAATGTCTGTGGATAATATCATATCAGAGTTTCAAGACGTATTTGAAGATAAAGTAGGTACAGTAAAGAATGCAAAGGCAATTTTAGTTTTGAAACCTGACAGTGCTCCTAGATTTTGTGCTCCCAGACCAGTACCGTATGCATTGAAAAATGCAGTTGAAACAGAAATCAGGAGATTAGAAAATAAAGGTTCCTGGGAAAAGGTTACATATTCAGATTGGGCGACTCCATTAGTACCTATTGTGAAGGAAAATTGACAGGTTAGGTTATGTGGAGATTACAAAGTAGCGTTGAATCCACAACTGCAAGTAGCTCAACATCCATTACCAAATCCGAAAGACATGTTTGCAACTATGTCAGGATGCAGTGTTTCTTCTAAGTTAGATTTGAGACAAGCATTTCAACAGCTTCCTATGGATGAAAGTTCACAAGAATTACGTACAGTAAATACATCCTTAGGTTTGTTTAGGCCAAAGAGATTACCTTATGGAGTTGCAAGTAGTCCACCTATATGGCAACAAACTATGGATAAGTTTTTTTTCAGGAATGCAAGGAGTATTCGTTTTTATAGATGATATTTTAATTGCTGGTAAAGACACAAGAGAACATAGAGAAAGATTGCGAGCAGTTCTGAAGAAGTTAAAGGAACATAATAGAGTAAATAAGAGGAAATGTATTTTAGAAGTTGATTCAGTGGAATACTTAGGTTTTGTAATTAATGGCAAGGGTATTCACAAAACTAAAGAGAAGATTAAAGCTATACAATCAACAAAAGTGCCAGAAAATGTCAAGGAATTACAATCAATTTTAGGTTTAGTAACAGTTTAAGGGAAATTCAATCAGAATTTGTCTACAATTGCACATCCATTGTATAATTTGTTGAATAAGGGTGTAGAATGGAAGTAGGCAAAAGAGTGTCAGGAATCTTTTGAAAGAATCAAACAGGAAATAACATCACCTACATTCCTAGTACATTATCAAATGGATTTACCAGTTAAATTACTATGTGATGCATCAAACAGTATTATCTCATGTAATGTCGAATGGAACAGAAAAACCAATTGCATTCACTTCTAGAGTATTGAACAAGGCAGAAAGGAATTACTCTCAAATAGAAAAAGAAGGTTTAGCATTAGTATATGGAGTTAAGAAATTTCATATGTATCTTTATGGTAGGAAAATTTTCACACTTGTTACAGATCATAAACCTTTATTGTATTGGGTCCAAAAGCAAGTTTACCTATGTTGGTAGCTGCAAGACTACAACGTTGGGCAATTACGTTAGCCGCGTACGACTATGATATAGAATACCGTCCAACATCAAAGATGGGTAATGCAGATGCTTTATCTAGATTACCTGTAGACAAAGCTCCAGAAGAGTATGATGACAGTATTCTGTTAATTTCTGTATATGATGTACCCATAACAGCAAAAGATGTAGCACACACTACCAAGAGAGGCCCAGTGCTTAGTAAGGTTTTAGAGAGTTTAATGACAGGTAGGGACATATGTGGAAAAGAGGAAAATTGTAAACCCTATAAGGATATATGGTATGAACTGAGTATAACACAAGGAATAGTGATGAGAGGTTCAAGGGTAGTTATTCCTAATTCACTGAGGAATAAGGTTTTGTCTGAAATACATGCTGATCACCAAGGTATTGTAAGATCAAAGTCAATTGCAAGAACTTTTGTATGGTGGCCAGGTGTAGATAAAGATGTGGAATCTTATACAAGGAGTTGTATGAATTGTGTTATGCAACAGAACAATCCTCAATTTGCTAGAATGCACCCATTGGAGTTACCCAGGTATCCATGGCAAAGAGTGCATATAGATTTTGCCGGTCCTTTTTTAAAATATTTTTGTTTTTGATAGTAGTAGATGCTTACAGTAAGTGGCCAGAAGTCATTCCTATGACGACAACAACGTCTTATGCCACAATAAAAGAGTTAAGGCAAATTTTTTCTACACATGGTATTCCAGAAAGAACTGTTACAGATAATGGTCCACAATTTACCTCCCAAGAGTTTAAAGAATTTTATAATGTCTGTACCAACCGTGTGTCACACAATTGTACATAATTCCTTTTGCATATACTGTATTATGCTTGTATCTTCGCTCTTCCCTCGCACTAAACGAACATGAAAATTCATGTCTGCTGTTTTCCTCTGTAACATTGTCTGTCTTGTTAACTTGTTATGTCCTGTTGGCTTGAGGTTTTGTATATAAAGGAGAGTGTTCTATAATAATATAACTCAGTTGATTGCATCCTGCCTTTGAGTTCACAACCCTCTCTCGGCACCGTCACATTGGTGACCCCGGAGTGACGTCAGCAACGAGAAACTTCCAATTGAATTTACCGTTTCCGAACGATAATATGAGGTTCTCGTAACCGTAGGTGGGTATCGCAGATCCGTTGGCAGCTACCAAGCGGACGTCGGCAGATGTAGACAGACTACGTCGTGCCTTGAAGAGTTTCCTTGGCAAAAGAGAACGACAAGCACCCGTGTCTACCAAAAATCGCACGCCCGTTCCTGCATCCTGTAAAAAGAAAAGATTAGAAACACGGGAGGCCACCGCCACGAGCGATGGCCTACTTACACGTTTTTTGGCCACTGACAATCCTCGGCACATTTCTTCGCAGTTGCCCCAAATCTGAAGTGGTAGTAGCAAAACTGTGGCGGATGGGAGGTAGTAAGTGGCTGTAGAAGTCGTTTGTTGGGGCGCGAGCGATTGGTGGGTGGTGGGCGGCTTTGTCTCTGCTTCGGCACGTCAAGGTGTGGGCGTGTATGTCCTACGGCATTCATGTCAGCTTCAGTTGACGTTGAATAGGCATCCTCTTCGTCAGGGGTGGAGGCATTGATGGAGGTCTTGAAGTGGCTGTCCATAAGGGTGTCGGCTTTGGTCATCAAGTCCTTTATGGGTAAACTATCGACATCGGGTATGGCAGCGCGTATAGGTCCGGGTAAACGGCGTATCCAAAGGGCACGAAGTAGGTTCACCTCACGAGGAGAGCCGTCTGCGGCAGGTTGAAGGCGAGCGATACTGGTCATTTCCCTGAGGGCAAGCAAAGCCCTTTGGTCCCCCAACGGTTGTTGCGAGAGCTGAAAAAGCTTTGCTACACGGGCGGCTGGCGACGGCGAGTACTGCTGCAGAAGGTATGTTTTGAGGGCGTCATATGCTATTGGCGTGTCTCCTTGTTCACAAAGCCAGTCGGATATTTCCGGGAAGGTGTCCTCAGGTATCGCCGCGAGAACATAATCTGCTTTGGTGGTTGAGCGAGTCACGCCGTTAATGCGAAACTGGACTTCTGCGCGCTGAAACCAAGCAAATGCCTCTCCGCTGGCGAACGGGGTGGCCGCAGCGCCAACTGCTGTAGTAGAGTCCGCCATAGTACCAACGATGGAGGGGCGAGGGAGGTGGGGGTGGAAGGCAGTGGGAGCGAGTCGACTTCCGGGGTCACCAATGTGACGGTGCCGAGAGAGGGTTGTGAACTCAAAGGCAGGATGCAATCAACAGAGTTATATTATTATAGAACACTCTCCAATACGTCCCTGGGAAAATGAATCCCGTTGCCGATGCCCTGTCAAGAAACACGTTGGCTGCCGTTCAACTGGGATTGGATTACAATGCCCTGGCTGAAGCCCAACGACAGGATCCAGAGTTTCAAGCTTGTAGGACATCCTACACGTCCCTCCGTTGGGAAGAGTTTCCCCTCGAAGACTCCAACACCACCCTCCTCTGTGACGTCAGTACTGGTAGACCGCGACCTTGGATTCCTGCTCCCATGCGCCGACAGGTGTTTGATTTCATTCACGGCCTTACACATCCCTCGTGCCGTTCTACTGCACAGCTGCTGAAGGCAAAGTTCATTTGGCACGGCATTTCTAAGGATGCTAAGGATTGGGTCCGCGCCTGTACTTCTTGCCAAACTTCCAAAGTACATCGACACACCGATTCAGGAGTGGGCACCTTTCCTCAACCTCAGCGTCGTTTCGCACACATTCACATCGACGTTGTAGGCCCCCTACCCACATAACAAGGACATCGTTACCTGTTTACTGTCATCGACCGCTCCACTCGTTGGCCTGAAGCCATTCCCATGGAAACTGCAACGTCCGCCTCATGTACATCTGCCTTACTCTCTGGATGGATTTCAAGATTCGGTATCCCTGAGCATATTACTTCTGACAGGGGAACCACTTTCACCTCTCAATTGTGGACGTCATTAGCGAATCTCCTGGGCATCACCCTACATCAGACAACGGCCTACAACCCCGCTGCTAATGGAATGGTTGAACGTTTTCATCGCACCCTCAAAGCAGCTTTGATGTCCCGCTGCAAGGATTCCAACTGATTTACTCAACTTCCCTGGGTCCTCCTGGGACTAAGGACCACTCCTAAAGACACCCTCGACGTCTCGGCAGCTGAAATGGTGTATGGCGACCCGTTGGTCGTCCCTGCCGAATTTTTTCCTTCTACAACCTCCTCCGACGATCTCCAGCGCATACGTCACGTCGTGGGAAAATTTACTCCGTGCCGCCAGACTTACAAGCCCCCAGCGAAGCATCACATACCAACGGACTTGCACTCTGCAACGCACGTCTTCCTGCGCAACGACACCAGCAAGCCACCACTAACGCCCCCTTACACGGGTCCTTTCCTTGTGATCCGACGCAGTCTGAAAGCATTCCTCCTAAACATTCGGGGCAAAGAAGACTGGGTCTCCATTGATCGTCTAAAACCTGCTTATCTTCTGCCAGATGACCCGCCTACAGTTCGCCTCTCTAGATCAGGGCGCCCTATTTAACATGTTCAGTATGTCATTTTTAGAGGGGGAGGCATGTACCAACCGTGTGTCACACAATTGTACATAATTCCTTTTGCATATATTATGCTTGTATCTTCGCTCTTCCCTCGCACTAAACGAACATGAAAATTCATGTCTGCTGTTTTCCTCTGTAACATTGTCTGTCTTGTTAACTTGTTATGTCCTGTTGGCTTGAGGTTTTGTATATAAAGGAGAGTGTTCATTAATAATATAACTCAGTTGATTGCATCCTGCCTTTGAGTTCACAACCCTCTCTCGGCACTGTCACATGTCAATGGAATAAAACATACATTTTCAGCACCATATCATCCCTCTACCAATGGAGAGGCTGAAAGGTTTGTTCAAACATTTAAACACAATATGAAGAGTAGAAAATCAAATTCAGGTAACATATTTTTGCATATATTAAAGTTTTTATTGTCTTATAGAACAACGCCGCACAGCACAACAGGCGTGACACCATCAAATTTGTTGATGGGGAGGAGGATAAGGTGTAAGTTGGATTTGTTGTATCCAAGTTTGCAAAGTGATTTAGAAGATAAAAGGTATAAACAAGTAGTAAACCTCCCGAAAATAAAACATTTTTTACCTTTATCTGATGTCATGGTAAGATCGTACATGTTCAAGTGGGTGGAAATATTGTAAAACGTCATGTTGATCAATTACAGCCATTAAACAGAAATACAGTAGAGCATGTGAATGTTAAAGATAGTAAACTTTCAGAAGTAGTTGGATCAAATGAGTCACATATTAACCAAGATGCTCCAACATCAAATGTAGATTCAGAACCAATTCGTGTACCAGTACAAGATGAGGTTAGAGTGCTTCCTAATAGGATTATTAGAGGAAAGCCCCCTGAGAGATTAGATTTATAAAGAATTTTACAATGTCAAGTTAAGGGGGAGGAGACTGTCATGTATTATTGTAATAATGTACTATATTACCTCAAATGTTACGTGTATTGCGCAACATTGCATCATATTGCTTTGATAAAACATGTTCAAGAATGTATATAACTGAAATGATGTATTTTGGTATTAGGGTTAAAGCATTTATTATTTACCTCAAAGATAGGATGTGATTCTTTCTACTTTTGTACTGAAGTAGGATTTAAGTCTTTTAAGAGCGATGCTCTATTGTTCAATCAAACGTTTTGGTTTGTGAGATTAGTTTATGAGACCCTCGACACTCACAGTTGGGAGTTGGTTGTTAGCAGAGTCAGAGCAATGTAATCAGAAGTCCATTAAATGTATATTAAGGATACCAACGTATCATTAAACCCCACCGAAAAAACTGACAACGCAGGATGAGATAATCCTGGATAATTACTAATAATTATTAACTCATTTATAGGTGAGTAATATGCTGAATTCATCAGACAACTTACAACCAACGTTATAGTCACTCCGCTGGTCACCAATGTGCAAGCAAGCTTTTAGGAGGTGACTGAGAGATGAGTTAAATGCAATATATTTTTTTGGACGGAGCACATGTTTATATACAACCCATACCAGTCACGAACGACATAAAAATTCAATTACAATGATGCAGGAAAATATAGGTAAAAACAGATTATCAGTTCGAGGGGAAAGTAACAATAATATACAAAAAAACAAAATACCGTTACACTGTACGAGCATGTGATACACGCGTGGTACATATATATATATATATATATATATATATATATATATATATATATATATATATATATATATATACATATATATATATATATATATATATATATATATATATATATATCTATCTATATATATATATATATATCTATATATATATAAATACATATATATATATATATATATATATATATATATGTGTGTGTGTATATATATATATATATATATATATATATATATATATATCTATATATATATATATATATATATATATATATATATATATGCTGATGACCCTGTCCTTATTATCAAAGTGCCACAGGACTTGCAAAGCTTGCTCACAAGAATGCATGAAATATCACTTGAGGTTGGGCTCAAGATAAATAGAAGAAAGGCAGAGATGATGAGAACGGAAGATGCAGTGGAAGATAAAATATCATTGGAAGGAGAAAGAATTGATGAGGCGGAATCATTTAAATATTTAAGAACTATGATCTGTAATACAGAATATTTAGAATTAGAGTTTAATGAAAGACTGAAAAATGCAAATCAGATAATGGCTAGGTTAAGTAAAATTTGGAAATCAAATCGCCTGAAATTACATATAAAAATCAGGCTAAATAACAGTTTAGAGAGATCAGTGTTACTGCATGGACATGAGTCGTGGTATGACAATGAAACAATATCCAACAGATTTTGCAGATTTTAGAACAAAGCCCTCAGAATGATATTAGGAGTTAAATGACAGAACATGATTAGAAATAAAACTATATGAGATTACCCAAGTGCCATATTTAGATGAGATCATGACGAGGGGTAGACGGAGAGGGTTTGGATACGCTCTTCATATTCCCAAGAGAGATTAGTTTACCAAACTTTCAACTGGGCTTCAAATGGCACAAGAAATGTTGGAGGCCCCAGGCCTATATAGCTGAGAACTCGGAAGCATTAAGTAGATGAAAGGAGAAGTATTGATTTAAAAGCTCAATATAGAGACGACATGCAAAATCTTACTGAAGCCCTTTGCATCAATAAGTGTAGGAGATGATGATGATGAATATATGTGTAGGAGGAGATGATGATGATGATGATGATGATGATATATATGTATATATAAATATATATATATATATATATATATATATATATATATATATATATATATATATATATACATATATATATACATACATATATATATATATATATATATATATATATATATATATATGTGTGTGTGTGTGTATATATATATATATATATATATATATATATATATATATATATATATATATATATACATATATATATGGATGAAATTATACGCTAAGGAAATTGAAATCGTTTTCAACAACATTATATCCCCTGAGTCAGATGAGGACCCCATACAAAACCAATAGCCTAATGCAAACTCCCAAACTGTTTATGTCTCTGCCGCCTCTCATCCTGACCCACCTCCCTTTAAGGGCACAGGACTGGTGGATGTGCTGGTCGAATCATTTCTGCCAAACCATCCATGAGTTCCTAATACTCCTCTGCTGATAAGTTTAAAATGCTTTTGCACTCGCTCAAAGGTCAAGCACTTAGGCTCATTGGAATTCGAATATGCACAGTCAGATGACCTCCTTCAAGAGTATCAATTCCCTGATGTTGATCGACATTTACTACGTAATATACTGTTCAACAAAAAATTCCCCATTGATGATGGAACTGATCTCAGACAGTTTCTAAATGAATGGAATAATAAGGAAGAAGAATATGTCCAAGTACCAAACTCATCCTTGTGACTGAGTATCTGTTAAAATACAGCATGCCCTTATGAGCAGATTAAATCACTCGCTCGTTGAAACCATTTACTGTCAATATAATAACACTTCCATAACCTTGCAGGAATTAAAAGATGGTCTGTGAAGCATGCATGCACAAAGGAAATAACCTAGTTGTTAACTGAACCAGGTAAATCTAAATTATTCACTGAGCCTTCCAGTACTGATAGCATCAGGAATTTTCTATCAAAAGTTAATAAAACCTTCCCTACAAGGAATGAGACTGCTCCTAAACCTAAAGTTAGACCTTTTCAAACTCCTGTCATGGCAAGTTTTGCAACTAAAAGCTCTTACTAATGATAGTGTTATTTGTGGAAAATGTTTTTCTATGGTCATAATGACCAAACACCAAGTAAATATCCCTATTTTCCCTACTCAGCCAATGTTTCTCTGTGCAGCATGCTAACCCCTAGTGCACCACTGACATTGCGTTTTAATTGTAGATAACCACATAAACTAACAGTTGTTCCAGATGTCTTATCAGTAAGACAACAGTTTAATAATGTTGTCTCAGTTCCCTCTGTTATTTAATCTTCTTTTTCTAACATAGTGTTGTCAGCACCCAATCAACCTCATTCCTCTTTATCGGCGCTGCCTTCAGTAGTAGGTCCAAGAGGAAGTGTCAATCATTGTAGCACCCAACTCACCTTTGTACTTCCCAACGTGGTCGAATTCTTGAACCTTAATACTACTGGATCAAATGTATTGCCACTTGATTCATTTAACCTTGATGAACCAGTTAAATGTTCCAGCCTGGTTCAGTGTAATATAAAAATTGGTTGATGTAAGCATAAGATTGTTCCAAATGTTAGTCCTAATCAAGGCCAATACAAAAAGGTCAGTCGGACAAAGGATTATCCGTGTGTCATCCTTTTGGGCTCATCCCGCTCGCCACAATTTCATTCAGGTACCCAAATGATGAAAGGGAGATATAGGTTTTTGTCGACGTTATCCATTTGATAAAATTAATCAGAAATACCCTAACTGATTCAGGCTTTTGCTGAAGCAATGATTCCATTCCTGACGAAAGCATCCGTGAAACTTTGGTAAAATCTAGTACAGAATATGGGCTGGCCTATAAAATTAATGAATTCTGTTAATTGACAGCACAGGCAACGTGTAAAGTACTTTGTGCAGTATTTATCGTCTTCTTGTGCAAGTGCTTAAAAGTATTTGTGAGGTAGAGGTCTGTTGGAATACAATAACTAACAAGCTACCTCTAAATTTATCTCTGTGATAAACGACTGTATTGAAGCAATGAATTCAAATATGTATGGCAATATACAAGAGAGTAATAGTTTTGGGATTAATGAAGAATTCCAAATTAGTGCATTGAAAAGGTCATAAGGGTAACTACTTCTTTAAAAGAAAAATCACAAAAAAAAACAATCACCCTAATGCTGTTGAATTTTGAGGTTAGGCTTAGGTCATTGATTCTGGGAAAACTTGTCAAAATGATTAGTGAAAAAAACAAATGTCATGTCAAAGAGTAACAATCAAATGAGTGCATGCAATTCAAAAAAAAAAAAAAAAAAAAAAAAAGATTGACATTAAAAATATACGTGACCTGCTCATTGTTTAAATATTTAGATTTTGAAATCTCCTCAGAAGATATAAACAATCAAATTCTAGATAAGGGAAATGAAAAAAAAAGGTGAAGCTTATGAATATATAATGGATTTTGAGCTAAGTGAAAAATCTATTTTTGGGTCAGATAGCCATGTCGTATTGATGGAAGGTTCCTATAGGTAGCTTTCTAAGGGATATTTGCTACAGTGATACTCCCAGAGAATTAACCATAGGTCTCCAGAATTCTTTGATACGACACATAGAAATCTTCATCCCGAATAGATTCAACTCTTTGAGGGGGAAGAGTGGCGAACGGAAGGGGAGCCGTTATCAAGGTACCCGGTGGACCCGCTCCCCGTACTCCTACGGCCCATCATTCCTAGTTGCATTTAAGCAGGAATAGCCGCAGATAGAGTAGTTTCTGGTGGGGTCATTTTAAGTAAGAAGGGTGGGTCCATCAGGACTACATGGCTTTCTCACCCAAAAATAGATTTTTCAATTTGCTCAAAATCCGTTTTTTGAGCTCGGCCATGACGTCCTGATGGAAGCTTACAGATATAGTACTTGAAAGTACTATATCTGTGGGTTTGTATAAGTGCCTTTACTTTGAATGAGTTCCCTATATGGTCTCCTAGACCTTTATATATGACATTACCATTGTCTGTCATATCCACTAAGCTTGGAACTAGCTTAGGGCTTCCTGCCTCCTGCAGGGAAAGTGTCGACTTCGACTATAAGGATTCAAAGTTTGTATCTCCATAGGGACGGAAGATAATACTTAGAGATTACCCTTCTCATACCTTGGAAATCTGTACTCTGAATTCAAGTTGGGCCCTTCTAGGGTTTAATTAAAACTCTAGTATGCTTTAGTCATCTGTAACTAAGATAGCAGCAATAAGACGCAAATACGTTTAGTATTTTACCTTGCAACTAGATTATCAAATGTAGTTACAATCAGGTATGAATCTGATCTGGCATTGAAAACACATCAGGGTCCATATTTTCTCTTGTCGAAAAAATGGAGATGTGAAACCAAATCTGACTGATCTGTACAGATTTTGGAAATGCATGAACACCGTGACGCAAAGTTCACTCGGCACTGGTGTTATCGGTCAGATATGCACCTATATGGAACAGTGTGTTAATCATCATGGTGATTTGCAGTCGACGGTAAATTTACCCATGCACCCGATGCACTGGAAAGTCCCAAAGCACTTCACTGTCCATCGCAGCGCTAGACGACGGATTTTATAACACTACCCGCTGCCACCACAACATGTTTTATTTCATGTACTTGCTTCGTATAGTGTCTGTAAAAGATCTGGTTGATATCCACCCAGTGTATGAACGGAGTCTACCAAAGCCCCTGTGTTGGAAGCAGTTCCGTGAAGAAGTAATTTTCTTTAGATTGTGACCTGAGGGTGAGCTGTCAGGATCCGCTTTGCGAATAAGTAGGTGAGCTTTGCTCTCAGTTGTCTTAGGGATAGATTTTGATCCTGAGGTTTCTCCTCGGAAGAGCTGTCCTTCCTTGAAGTCTGAAGTTCTACGAAGATAGACCTTAAGACACTCTACTGGGCATAGAGAGACATCTTCCTTCAGTGGGCAGATTCTCCAAGGACCCCACCTCTTGGTGGGTAGCTCGTTCTTGGCAAGAAAGGCAGGATAAGGAAAAGGGTTCAGTTCTCCTGTGTCTAGGAACTGAATAGAGCCTACATCCCTGATAGGGCCAATATTTCACTAACTCTAGCCCCTGAGGCTATTGCGAACTGAAAATTGACTTTCTGTGTTAGTTCCTTTAGAGTACAATCCTCATTGTTTAGGTTCGAAGCACAGTGCAAGACTTTGACCAATGACCATGTAATGGGCTATGGAGGGGTTGCCGGCTTGGGTCTAATGCATGCTTTGGCACCTTGTAGAAGGTTTCACTTGTGAGGTCCACCTCAAAGGCGTATAGAAGAGGTCTAGTCAGGGCCGACTTACACGCAGTTATCGTAGTGAAAGTCAGGCCTTGTTCAAGTAGGTAAGTGAAGAAAGAGAGACAGAAATCTGTTGAAATTTCTGTTGGTCTCCTTGTTTTCACAAAGGATACCCATTTCTTCCAAGACGATTCACATTGTCTCCTGGTTGAACTTGACTTGTACTCTACAGTGAAGGTGAACTTGTCCTTCGAGATCCCAAACATTTTGTTCGCTGCTAGGGCGAAAAAATCATGAGATGTAGATTGTTGGTTTTCGAGGATGAAATGTAAACAGTTGACTTCTGCACCAGTTGGGATAAAACTGGGTTCGGCAGAGGAAACAGCTTCAGTTTCAATTCTAGAACTAGAGGGAACCAATTGCTTCTGGGCCATTTGGGGGGCACTACTGCAGCTGTTCCTCTTAAAGATCTTAGCTTGTCGAGGACTTTTAGCAGGAGATTGGTTGGTGGAAACAGGTAAATCCGATTCCATCTGTTCCAGTCAAGAGACATGGCGTCTATCGCTTCTGCTTGAGGTTCTCGTAAGGGGCTATATAACGAGGTAGTTTCATGTTGAAATAAAGGAGAATGAGTCTGCGTCTAGGGACCATTCTGTCTCTATCGGCTTACGCCTGGATAGAGCATCCGTCGTCACATCGCAGAACCCTTGAAGGTGAACTGCTGATAAATGCCATTTTCTCTTCCTTGCCAGGCAGAAGATGGCTAACATCACGTGATTGATGTGAGGTGATCTTGAGCCTTGTCGATTTAGACATATTACTATCACCTCATTGTCCAGGACCAGTCTGATGTGGACTACTCTGCGAGGGGATAGTCTTTTCAACGTCAGGAAGACTGCCATAGCCTCCAAGATGTTGATGTGAAAGTTTTGAACTGGTGTGACCAATTCCTTGCACTTTCATTTCTTGCGAATGGCCTCCCCATTCTTCCAGGGAGGCGTCCGTGTGTATCACCACTGATGTTTGTGGTGGTTGCAAGAGAATTGTCTGTGCTAGGCTCGTATTTGTTGACCACAGCCTTAATAGCGTGCGCAATCGGGTCGGGATCAACCTTTGTTGATCTCTTCAAGTGTTTGATGCGTATCTTCTCCAGACTCCTGACACATCCTTTAGCTGTGCCTTTAGTACCGGGTCTGTCACTAGTGCGAACTGAAGAGAGTCCAATACTCTTTCCTGTTGGCGTCTTGAAATCCTCTTGTGTTGGATTAGTCTCTTGACAGATACCGCTATTTCTCTCCTCTTCTTTAATGGAATGGAGAGGTGGTGTGACTGAAAGTTCCATTGGATTCCTAACCATTGACACTTGTGAGCTGGAGAAAGGTGAGACTTCTAGCAATTTATCTTGAAGTCCAGGTGTTCCAAGAACTGGATCACCTTTCTGGCCGCTTGCAGCCAAGTAGTCTTGGATGCTGCCTGCACCAGCCAATTGTCCAGGTATGCTACTACTTGTACTCCTTTGGAGCGTAGTTGCTGGACGATTGTGTCCACTAGCTTTGTGAATACCATTGGGGCTATGTTTAGTCCAAAGGGCATGACTGTGAAGACATATTTTGTTTTCTGTAGCCTGAATCCTAGGTAAGAGGAGAGGGGGCGACTGACTGATAGGTGCCAGTAAGCATCTGCCAGGTCTATTGAAACTGTGTAAGCCCCTTTTTTGGTAGAAGGGTCCTTATGTGTTGCAATGTAAGCATCCGGAACTTGTTGTTCTCGATGAACTTGTTGAGCAGAGACAAGTCTAGAATGACTCTGGGTTTGTCCGAGTCTTTCTTGGGAACACAAAACAGCCTTCCCTGGAATTTGATGGACTTCACTTTTCTTATTACCTTCTTGTTCAAGAGTTCTGAGGTATATTCTTCCAATAAGGGAGTGGAGTGTTGATAGAATTCTGGAAAAGTGGGGTGGATTTTTGTTCCATTTCCAACCAAGTCCATTTGTAATTTAGCTGTGGACCCAGGGATCGAAAGTCCAATGATCCTTGGAAAACTCTGCCTACCTGGAACTTCTCTTTGTTTAGAGCTTCCTAATGACTTGCTTCCGTGACTGCATCCTACTCCACCCTTGGGGGGTTTCCGGAAGATCCTATTTTTGGTCCCTTACCTTTGTAAGGCCGAAAGGTGGTCGAGTGCCTTTCAAACCCTGGATTAAACACAGGTGACTGGCCTACCAGCTGATGAGGGACCATCTGGAAGGTGGTTTGCGGCTGGGCTACCATTGAGGCACCGTGGTCATGGTCACGGTCGGAAATTGTGCAGGTCTAATGAAGATTTCCTCTTTGAGGACATGCACCACTTTTGGAGAAGGTTCCTATTCTCCGTGGTGGCTTTGGCAATGACTTCTTGGACCACTTCCTGCGGGAAAGGGTCTTCGCCCCAGATACATGATGAAATCAGTTTTCTGGGTTCGTGTTTCACCGTTGTTGCGGCAAACACATGCTCTCTACAGGTCTTTTTTTGACCTGACAAAAGCATACAAATCCATCACAAGGGTGGGGCGTTATTTAAGGCCTGCACACATTTCCAAGCAGTTCTGATGAGACAAGGAGGCAGCAAGTCTTTCTTTCGTCTCCTGTTCCCTTCTCAAAAGATGGTCTGGCAACTTTGGAAGGTTATCATTAAACTGCTGGCCTGCTATTTCTGGATCCAACTTCAGGACTGAGAAGGTTAGATGTACCTCTTTCCACTTTTCATCGCAGGTAGGCATAGCTAGAGATAATGGTGTGCATTTCTCTAGAACTGGGCAGGGGTTGCCCTCTTCGACTGCTCTCATGACACAGTCTAGGGCTTTCCACGAAAGGGGGAAGGCTCTGGAGGAAGGAGCAATGAAGGTTGGGTGCTTCTTGCTCAATGCTGAGACTTTGGAGTCGGTATATCCGGCTCCTTTCAGGGTCTTGGTAAGGATGGCTTGTGCCTTGTCCTGTTTGAAGACAATGACTTCCTTCGCTATAGTCTCCTCGCGGGATGCAGGTTCATCTCGCAGTCTCACGTAGAAATCTGGGTGCACTGAAAGCCGGTCCAGAATTGAAGCTCTTCAAGGGGTTTGGCCCCAACTTCTCGGAGATATAAAGCTTCCCATTCATCATGGGCATGTGTTCCGTATACCTCCAAGCGTTGGTTTCGGAGCAGTGAGGGAGGTCAGATATTCTAAGGGGCTTAACAGAGCACCTGGAAGCACCAGGGCGTTTCCCTTCCTGTACCTCTCTCTTCATCTCTTTGAGATCTTGCTTATTCTCCTCTTGTTCCTTCCGGAACAGTGTCAACATCTGCTGGATCGACTCTAGGAGCGCTTTGCTCCAGCCGACCTGTATAGCCAGTTGGGAAGTTGGGGCTGAAGAGGTTGACGGCATAGGTTGATATGCCGACACAGTGAGCTGAGGGTCCTCAGTCACCATCAAAACGGATCCTTCTTCCTCCGTGGGTGGTTGAACCACTTCTTCTTCAGGGCCTTCTTGCAGTAGGTCCTGTTTGGTGTTAGTGGACACCTCCGACATCCGTTCTTGGTGGATGTCCAAGCCTTGCAGTGCCTTGTTGATATCCGCATCCACTGTCCGTTGGATAAAGGGAGGCTGGACCTGTACCTGAGGCACAACCGTACTGGATTGAGCCTTACAGAACAGTAGGCACTTGAGAGATTCGTTAGGTAGGTAAGGTCCCAGAGAGTTCTTCTGGAAGCCTCATACTCACCTTTGAAGGGTTTCCCTTGCTGTATCCCTTGACTCCGTGGTGTCAGGGATATCTTCTCCAAAGCCATCGGTCAGCAAGGTCGAGCGGTTGGAGTAACCCTTCGGGTCCCAGTACCTCAGGGATCCAGATACGATGCAGCAGGGGGCATGAGACCTGTACATTGTATGCCCACGAAAGTCCTTACTCTTGTGGTTGCAGAACACAACTGTACACTTCACCATTGGCTCCTCCTGTAAGGGAGAAAAAGGGTGAAATGAGTACTCAGTTGTTCATATCATTGATATAATGCACACTTAAAAATAGTAATAGTTACTATTATATTTAATAGCTTAGGATAGTAAGCTAGAAAGGAAATAGGAAAGACACATATCTTTGTTTCCTCTCACAGGCAATTGCTGAGACCTTCTTCAATATTTATATTTAAATTCCTAATAAGGGAAAATACAGAGTGGAATAACTCTCGTACGTAGAGACGGAGCTAGTGAATATTTATACTAACTCCTCCACCTGTAAAATATTAATACTGAACGGTGTTTCATGAGTGTCCCGATAATCAAGGATTCATCAGGGTGTTGAGGGAATGCTTTTACCTCAGCATGTTATGCGGTCCCAGCAATAGACTGCGAAAGGATACACAGAGTATGTTAGAAATACTTGTACTACTGTATTGTTATATACTATAGTTTTCCAGCTACTGTATTGTTATATACTGTAGTTTTACAGGCTACTATGTTGTTATATACTGTAGTTTTACAGGCTACTGTATTGTTGTATACTGTAGTTTTACCGGTACACTACCGGGGTTAGGCTAATGCCTGGCGGCACGAAGTGATAGAGAGAGAGAAAGAATGGAAAGGAGGGTTTCCTATTATTATGGTTTGGCACAATAAATGTAATTGTAGGAGGGCTACTGCCGTCTACTGTCTCCTTGCCAGAATGAGAATTCTAATGGAAGGGGAGGAATGCATCTGATTCTAGCTTCCATCCAGCCACAACTTTTGCCGCTGGCTGTACTGCCGTTTGCGAGGTTTCTGGATGGCAGTCCAAGAAATGACTGAAGAATTATCAACAGTATATTGGGTTTCCCACCGGCAGCCGTCAGGGCCGGCTCAGTCTTTCCCCCCAGGGCATTCGCTTCCGGTGAAGGAAGGACATAAGGGGGAGTTGGCTGAGGCGGCAACCTAACCGCCGCTGGTAGGGTCCCGGCCGGCAACTTAGTCAACCCAGCAAGCTGGGATGATTGTAGAATACCGGCCAAAAGAATGTTGTGACGGCTAGGACGACACTAAAGGACAGAGGGGGGAGGGAAAAAGGTCTTATAGTTTGCAGGGGAGAAAGGAGGTGGCAGGCATGCTGCCTACTTTCGGCTGTAAACTTAGGAAGCATGGCTTCCTGTGCCAACGCCGTCGTGGTCGGCAGAGGAATAAGTATTCCCCTGTCGGCGACATTGTCGGCTATAAGACATGTCTTATGGTCTACAAGGGAGAAAGGCGGCGGCAGGTATGCCGCCTACTTTCGGTTGTAAACTAAGGAAGCATAGCTTCCCATGCCGACAATGTCGTGGGCAGCAGAGGTATCACGATTCCCCTGTCGGTGACATTGTCGGCTGCAAGACAATACACCCTGAGTTACCGTCATACTTCGAAGCCGGGATACTCGGCGGCAAAGAAGATCGACGGTAAAACTATTCAAGTCAAGCCGGAGTTAACTACTCGGTGGCGATGACGAAAGATAGCGTTGCCGCTTGGGATGGTGGCGCTCAGGGGGGGGGGGAAGGGTTTATCCTCTTTTCTCTAAAAGAGAAATGTATCGAATTATATCCATAAATTCTAGGGAATATATATCCCAAACCAAATTAATAGGAAATGATACAAGAGGTTAAACAATGGCATTTATATTACTAACGTATACAGACCGTTTAGGCTTACAAAAGTAACGTTACATATCGGAAGAGGAAATATTATATGTATGCAATCTTTACTAGTATAATTTGCCTAACTAGCTAAAAGGTTCTTTATAGCTAAATACCGGGAGCGTTACACTACTAACTAAATAAATTGCATTTATGGTGTGCGACAGCGGTCTCAAAATGATCACCTCCGGAGATGGTAGCGCTCCACTTAACACACTTAAATTATACAAATTCAACTGTGAGAAGGTAGCTATAAATTATACACAGGAAAGATCAAATACTCAACTTTCCAGAGGATGAAGATGCTGGAGATTGCATGATAATATTAAGAAAAACAGTAACAAACACCGAGAGAAACATGGGAGCACACTTAGCTTACATGCTACAGTTTAAAGGAATGATGGGCCGTAGGAGTACGGGGAGGGGTCCACCGGGTGACTTGAAAACGGCTCCCCTTTCATTCGCCACTCTTCCCCCTCAGAGAGTTAAATCTATTCGGGGTGAAGATTGCTATGTGTCGTATCAAAAAATACGTCCCCTGATTTTATGCAATATCCTTAAAGATATATTAAGGATACTCGCGCCAGGAGTTAGAATTCTGGAGACCTATGGTCAATTCTCTGCGAGTATCACTGTAGTAAATATCCCTTAGAAAGCTACCTAAAGGAACCTTCCATCAGGACGACATGGCTGAGCCCAAAAAGGTGGTTATATTGTTAAAATTTTCTGCAAAATATCTACAATTAGGAAGAAAGATGAAAGTGTGTAAAAATACGAATGAATCGTGGATTGGGATGGTAAACAGAGGTGAGCTATATATACCATTAAAGAAATTTTCTTCACAATTAACTCTCCTACGAGAAGTCTTCAACAAAATTCACGAGTCTTCACTTTCGTTAGGCACAGCATGCAGAAAAAACTCTCACTGCTAAATAGCAACGATCAGGAGGAAAGATCCCAGAAGACGTTATTGAATTCTTTATAAAGATACTTAGATATGTGGAAATACTTGTAAATTTCAAAACCTTCAATCAAGGAATTTTTGTAAAATTATTAAGATTATTTCTGTTTGCATTCAAGTGTGTAGAAATTATTTTCATCAATAAAAATTAATAACTACAGCTGCTAATCAATTCACGCTGCAGTACTTAGTTTACAGTAATATTATTTATATGAAAAGAAAAAGCATTTGAGCATTCTCTGAATTTTCTGATAACGGAAGTATCATGTTAAGTAGTCAATAGCAAGAATTACCCAAGAAGAAATAACAATAAAACCTTAATATACAAAGCCGCAGCCCACCGGAAAATCGCCAGTTGAGGCTGGTGTGACGTCACAGTCAGAGAGCAGACAAAAAATGACAGTTCTGTCCATCTGACCTGTTTGTATTGGTTTTGGTCCTAATGAAGGTAAGAACGTTAGGATGCCCAGATATACGGATATACTCAAGCCGTTTTCATGCTGGAGGCTAGTGGTTTATGCCCTGTGGATAAAATGCCAGACAACGATGTGGCCAACATCGAGATTATTCTTGGCATAGAGTATCTTTCTAGGCTCCTCAAGTGCACCCATAACGTCAATGCGTCAATTTATTTAGTACTCCCTATGGTTACGTAGTATGTAACCACTAGACTCAGGAAGAAGCAAATCTCAGGGAAGGCAAGGTAGAAAACCCCATAATGGAGAAGGCCCCTATTGAAAATCTCTCGATGCACAATGCGATTGATATAGCAATGAACATTTTAATCTTCTTGAGGCACAGGTAGTTGATCTTTTCAAATGTACCATGCAACATAAAATCCAAAGGTACACAGTTCTGTAAACATTCTGAAACAATGAATGCATAGAGATAAATTAGGGTAGAGGTTTTGCCCAATTAATGTCCCTCAATTGTTTGCCAAATGCTGAAACTTTCTCAGCAAGTACATCACTGAAGGCTTCATTAAACTGATATCGTTAGAGGCTCATATCGACAGACAGTGCACTACTTGTCATATCATCCTGTACCTAAAAATTCAACTTTCACTCTGATATGCATTGTGTTTAATGCCTCATCTAAGTCTGGACCTAATTTGAAGTTTATGAACGATTCTCTATATACAGGACCTAACCTTTAATCTAAAATTCAGTCCATGATTTTAATCTTCAGAAAAATTCTTTAGCCTGACAGCAGATACAGCCAAGATTTCCTTTGGATAGAGATCGCCCCAGAACACAGAGATTTTTGTTGTTTTTTTTTTTTTTCGAAGTCCCCAGCATGACGAAGAGTCTTGTTTATTGCTTTGAAGTATTCTTGTTTGGCACTACTTCAAGTATATATTTAGCCTCATTTGGATAATCAATACAGTGCATTAGCTTCAAAACTCAAATATAGCTTCTACGTTAATAATTTTCAACATTGTTATAACTTAGTGAAAAGCTCTACATTAAATCTTTCATGATGAAAGCAAACATATTTTTGGCCAAATGGACTACTAATGCCCTACTTTCAGAAGATTTCTCTGAATACGGCACCCATGATTACCTAGGTCTCAAGTGTAATACAGTTGAAGACACTTTGGCCACTCTGAATTTATGTCTGACGATTATTTGCACATTAAACCAATAAGGAAGGTTGTTTCCCTGTTTTCATCGATTCATGATCCTATCAGTTTGATTTTGTGTCACTATTCTAGGTAAACTTTTTATTCAAAAGCTTTGGGTGTTGGATAAAGGTTGGGATTACTGCCTTAATTTATAACTTATTTATAAGATCAACAACATTCTTAAGAAATATAAGGGTTTCAATAACATAAAAGTTCCCCACAATGCTCATCGGGGTAGTCTAGTGTCATTGCATATTTTGCTGATGCCTCCATGCATGCCTTAAGAATGGTTGCATATGTAGTCACTGCTGAAGGAAATTGCCACTTTCTTACTACTAAAGCCTGTGTCACCTCTAAAAGAATGTTAGACTGGATGACAGCCAGTCCATTCCCAAACTTGAATTGACCATTCTTTTCTATGGATGTCCTTTGGCCAAATATTCAATAAAGTTGCATCCTAATACTTACACCCTCTCTGCTACTGTGTGGTCAGACGCCTCTATGGGCCTGCTGGGGGTGCAAAATCTACTTATTTATCAAACATATTCCGCAAACCTTGATTTATGGCTTTATGGTCCTCCCTGGCTTGTTGATCCTTCATCTCACCCTGAACAAGGCAAGTTTCCAATTGAATTAGATATACATGCCTGTCGCATTGGACTTTTGTCCCCACAACCACAAACCCAAAGGTTTGTTCATTACACTTCTCATAACATGGCAGTCAAAAGCTACTTTGCACTTCTCTGCATAACCGGTAAATGGACAGAGCACAAATTTCCCCATTTTTCAAGTAAATTTTTATGCAAATCCCTTACCACTATAATCAGAAACTTTAACATACAAATGATATTCTGAGTTAAAGCCAAATGACTTCGTTAAGGGATTATCTCATTAAAAGGACTAGAGCCTGAAAACTAATATGGAAATGAATAGACGTTTAAACTATAATACTTACCAGCAACTGCATTTACAGCACAAATAGAATTGTCATGATACCACCTGCGACGTATCCTAACACTGACATTTCCTGTAGTGTACCCCTTTTCTTCATCTGAAAAAGATTCAATTATCAGAGACCAAGGTTATTAATATCATTATGATATATGGATTTGAAAAACCACATAAGGTGTCTAAAAATAACATTACCCTATGCAAATGAAATAAAATGAATAAAATAATACAAGAGTGCAATGTTTAACATCCACATTACATTCGGTGAAAGTTGGTGTTAATGCGATTGGATGTTGTTGGGAAATTTCATAGTTAGTTCAGGCTTCTTTGTTGCAGCATAGAATACCCTTGTTTACTAATTTGCTCGGATACTTTGCACATAGTTCTTTGTTTTAAACAATCGTATGAATTATTGAAACACAATATGAAAATATTTAGAACATTAAAATGCAAAAGTACTCCATATATATATATATATATATATATATATATATATATATATATATATATATATATATATATATATATAATATATATATGTATATATAAATATATATATATATATATATATATTTATATATACACATATATATAATATATATATATATATATATATATATATATATATATATATATATATATATATATATATATATATATATATATATATATATATATATATACACCATTTTCCTTATGTACTATTATTGTACTGTCAAGTTTTATGCAGATGTCAACCTTATTAGCAAATACTGTAGGACGTACTCATGCAATTGTCACCATTGTATGACCCCTTGGGGCTTTTAAATACCTCTACCGTTACTAAATAAAGTTGGCTGTTCAAGAGCTTGTCCTCGATTCATGCCTCCTTCAAGTTTGTCACACTGGTGATCTGCTGAGGGCCTCGAAGACCCAGCCCACCTCCCAGCTCAACGCTTTGTCTGCCCTATCCTCCAACAATATCCCCTGCTGCCCCACACTAATCTGTCCAGGCTGCCACCGTAAAACTCCTGCATTTTGCTGGAAGAGATGAATATGTCTGGTCTCAGCACACCGAGATTCAGTTCCACATCAAAAGCATGACCCGATCAAGCAGCAAAGCAGACTACATTCTGGATGAAACTATCCAATGACCCCTTCCTAGTAATATCCGATTGGTTTTGCAAGCAAAAGTAGGCCCCCATACAGTATGATGCCCTGAAATAATACCCCCTGGAGCACTAATCCCTATCACCTCTCTCAACAACCGTGAGGGGATCAAAAGGCATTGCTGGCCCTCTGAGACATGATCAATATTGTTATGCTTCAACCTGCTACAGACTTTGTGCCCTTTGGGAAAAACGTCTGCAGGAGCTTGAGCGAGATGCCCCTCCTGAAGTTGACACCTTGCCCATGAAAGTCCTGATGTATGGAGTGAACACCATTATGGACATCCACTTCCTCACCGTCAAGAATTCCATTAACATCTCCACTCCTAATGGAGGGGACAGCCATCCAATGCCAACTGAAGCTAAGGTGAATGTTGTAGAACATCAATGCCCTTCTTGGGACATGCCTGGGATGCAACCAAGCCACCTACCTCCAACTTATGCTGTCCCCTGCCATCACCCCAGCCAACTAAATGACGCCCCTTGCCCTAAGTTGAGCTACTAACACTTCAGATTTAGGGCTGCTGCTAAGAAATGTGCTACCAGATTTCAATGGTGAAAAAAAAAATGTGCAAGTAGGCCATCAACTGTGGTGGTTGCCTCTCCATTAACTAATCTCTTCTTTTTGCATGAGTCAGAATCTGTGAGCTATCTGGTAGATACTAGATACTACCACTTCCCTCTTAAGGGCGCAACTCCGGCATTCTAAGATTGCCTATGTCACCTGGTGGCTGCCAAAGGATCTGCTATCCCCACCCATGGCTATGAGAGGCTGACACTGTCATTTAGTGGTGCCCAGTACTGGGCGATTTCACCTTGTCGATGTTACACTACCTCTTGTCAGTATAGATTTCCTCGCCCACTTCCACCTCCTAGTGAACGTGGCACATCAATGCTTAGTTAACACCATCTCATACTTTATTACCTACTCCCTCAGTCCTTAATCTCCATGGATGCCTGTACTCACCTCCTAACTTTATTTCATGACGTCTTTCGTCCAGAACTATACCAGATACACAATGTTCCCAGTATCACCATATCAAGACAACGGAGCTTCCAGTATTTGCAAGAATGAGACGTTTGGCCTTAGACAGTTTGACACCTGCTAAACCCAATTTTGCCAAAATGGAAAAATGGGACTTTGTTAATAGGCCTCAAACCCATGGTCGTTGCCCAACCACATGGATGGACCCATATTCCCTTGTGGGGATTACAAGTGTCTTAACATGCAGACGGAACAAGATCATTACTCCCAACAAGATAAACGACACCACCACCTACTTTCATATTGTTAAAGTATTGTCGAGCCTCATCCTCCTGAAGGGGTATTATCAGGTACCCGTGAGCCCAGACAACATCCCAAAGACAGCCATCATCACCTCATTTGGCACATATACTTTCAATTACTCCTGGTTTGGTCTTTGTATTGTAGGGGACACATTTCATCGACTGTTGGTTGGCATTTTAGAGATCCCCCATTCTGCATATGTTGAATAGATGACATATTTTTATTCTCTCCCTCTAAAGAAGATGACATACGTTATCTACACATTATCCCCAACTGCCTGCAGCAGAATGGTCTTGTATTCAGCTACAATAAGTGTACCTTTGGTGGCATGGAAGTGACATTCTTGGGTTATTACAGATATTCTGAGGGAGTTCACCTCCTTGCTGAGAACATATCAGCAGTACAGACATTCTCCACACTCTTGACCATCTTGGTTTAACTATTATCACTGGTTCTTGCCAACCTCTAAGACTCCCTTACGATTAATAATAGAAAAAAAAAATAACTGAAGTGGGACCCCCTTCAAGAAGCGGCCTTCTTCAGCGCAAAGCCCTATAAATTGCTACTGCTCCTAACTTCCCATGCAAAATGCAATCCTACTCTCCACCAATGCCAGTGATAGTGATGTTGCTGTTAGGGTAGTTTGTGAACAAATGATCAACGGATCACCACAAACATAGGACTTCTTCCTTATAAAAAATTCCAAGATGGAATCAAGCTACTCTACCTTCGACTGCGAACTAGTGGAGATGCATTTGTCATTTGCACAGACCACATGGCCCTTGTGCATGCCTTCACTTCAATGTCTGACACCTGGTCAGTCTGTCAATGCCAAAACCTCTTTGACATTCCTGAATACAACTGTACCATTCAACACTTCCCTGGTAAACTGAATCCTGTTGCCGATGCCCTTTCCAGAAACAAACTGACTGCCATCCACCTGAAAATGCATTAGAAGGCCTTGGCAGAAGCCCTACAAAAAGACCCAAATTACTAAGCCTGCAGGACATCCTGAATGTCTCTTTAATTGGAAGATGTCACCCTTGATGATCCCAATGCCACACTCTTTTGTGACGTCAGTATTGGTAAGCTACATCTGTGGATACCTGCCTCCATGAGACGACAGGTGTTTCAATTGATTCGTAGCCTCTAAAACCCCTTGAGTCAATCTACTGCATACCTACTTTAAACAAAGTTCTCAATTGTGGGTATCATTTGGGCTACTTCTGGCCATCACCCTACATCAGACTACAGCTTACAACCACGCAACCAACGGAAGGGTGAAACATTCCCACTGTACCCTCAAAGAAGCTTTGAAGTCCCACTGCATTGACCCCAGCTGATTTTCACAACTTACCTAGATCACCCTCAGACTAAGGAACACTCTTATGGATACCATGGATGTCACAGAGGTGGAAATGGTATATGATGACCTGTTGGCTGTCAATGCCAAATTTTTTTTTCTGCCCGTCACCTTCTCTGATGATACTCAGCACTCATATCACATTGTGGGGAAATGTACAACCTGCATTCAGACTTACAAGCTACCCGGCCCCCTTCCACAGAGCAGCACATACCGAAAGACCTACATATCGTAACATACCTCTTCATGCACACCGATGCTTGCAAGCCAATGCTTATGGCCCCATATACAGACCCATTCCTTGCCACCTGTCAGACTATGAATGCTTTCTTCCTCAACATATGTGGAAAAGAGGATTGGATCACCATTGATCACCTAAAATCTGTGTATCTCCTGCAAGACAACCCATCAACAATACAACGTTCAAAGCAGGTTACCTTCTTTCGTATGCATGTCTACTTTAGGGGAGACCCATGTAAAACATGTGCAGCATGCAATGCACATAGAAATAAAAAAGAGTACCCTCTGTACGTTTTGTGCTACACAGTGCAAGTAGTAACTGCCATCTTATACCATAAAACCTTTTGTATGTAACACACTAAATTCAACTCTTTTTTCATTACAGTTATTATATTGTCAACTTTTATGCAAGTGTTAACCTCATTGACAAAAGCTGTTAAATGTACACAAATTTTCACCCTTATGTGACTCCTCAAGGACTTATAAATACCTGTTTGGTCGCTAAATAACGTTAGTTGCTCGAGAGCTTATCTTAATTTGTGTCACCTTTAGGCTCTTCACAAAAACAAGAAATACTTGTGAATAGCAGGACGCCAATTTTAAGGTTTTTATTAAAGGTATTATTACAAAATAAAGCATGATTTATTTTGTAGAAAACTAAGATACGGAGAGTACTTTGCATTTCTTAGTCTTTTCATTTATATCTCTCTTTCCTCATTATTATTATTATTATTATTATTATTATTATTATTATTATTATTATTATTATTATTATTATTATTATTATTAATATTATTATTATTATTATCATTACAAGCCATGCTACAACTCTAGTTGGAAAAGCACAATGCTATAAGCCCAAGGGCTCCACCTGGGAAAACCACTAAATCAAGGGAGATATGGATTATTGAATCACAATAAGAAAAAAAATTAGTTATACCATGATGATAAGTAAAATATACTACAGTAAACCGTACAAGATACTAATTTTCTTACATTTCAAAACAAATTGAACACTTATATATAGTGACAAAATTTTTTAATGAAGTTATATATTGAAAGTCTTCTTCATAGAATCATAAATATTCTTTATTCATTTTGAATACCAGTAGCCTGCAGGGAACCAATTCTTTATTAATTTTGTTATTCCATTAACCTACCGAGAACACTATCATTTACAAATTTTGATTTTCTTTTTAAATTATTAAAACAAATGAGAATAAGGCACTGTTTAATGATTACAAGTAAAAAACTATACACTATACAATACTCCACAATAATTTTTCTTACCACTTTTATTTAACATGTAATAATCTCCAAAGATTTAGTACATTTGAGAATAAAGCCCTCGGAAGGATATTGGGCGTTAAATGGCTGGACAGGAATAGAAATGAAACTACAAGAAAGATTACTCGAGTGTCATATGTGGATGAGACCATGATGAGGGGTAGATGGAGATGGTTTGGTCATGTTCTTTGCACTACCCCAGAGAGATTAGTTCACCAAACGTTCAGCTGGGCTCCACAAGGCACTAAAAGAGTGGGAAGACCCAAGCCTACATGGCTGAGGACTATGAAGCGTGAAGTAGGGGATGATGGATGGAGAAGTATTGAATTAAAAGCTCAAGATAGAGACGACAAGCAAAATTTAACCGAGACCCTATGCGTCAATAGGCGTAGGAGGAGATGATGATGAGATAATTGTGAAGAATTTTCTTTACTCTTCTGCCTTCTTTTTGTATTTTAGTCTTGCTCCAACTAATATGATAGTTAGCCTTGAAATTTCCATATCAAAACTTTAAGTTTTCTTCTACCAAGACACACGTAGAATGCGCTTGACACAACGTTGACAGATATGCCATGTATCGTGATATAATGCCGGGCGTTGAAACGTGAAACATAGGATATGCGCTACGTAACGTTGGTTCTTTTCTTAAACTATGTATTTTGAGATAAATTATTACCCTGGTTTTGAAAATAATTTTGGTACTGTTGATTTATAAGCAGCTTATTTTATCTGTTCAGTACCAATTCAGGTCTGATTAATTTCCAGATTGTATGCCCATCGGACCAGCACTTTTCTAATTACTCATTTAAATGATTAATCTTCAGTATGCCAGAATAGGTAGGATTACTATGTATGCAAGATTACTCTTTGTATTTTGTGAAAAATCCCGCTTCCCCCTCACTGGGCAAGAATATAATTCCCTGCCCAAAGTCCCTATTTGGCACCTCATCACACCAAGACTCACCTGTCGGGAGCTGACTCGGGTGAGGCCATGCGACCTTTGGATCACCCATTCGTTAGCGAGCAGGCATTGAGACTACCCTAGTCATCCTCTATCACTCTAGCTCACCTCAACTCCCCCACCAAGCAGAAGAGGACAGAGGAGTTATGGTGTTTTGTCAGCTGGAGAAAGGGAAGATAAACCTGGGAACTGTACCAGAGATACCTGATCTGCCAAGAAGCAAGGAACAGAGGGCTGAGCCAGTCAACTAAGGATGCAAGCAAGCTTTAACGGCCATTGCGCAGAGAATCATCAAGTACTTGGAAGTAAGTACAGGTAAACGTGGGCCCACAGTCAATTTTCCCTATTTTTAGATTTAGATTCGCACATTATTTAGGTTTTGCTGGCAATTTATACTATTCGGGCTGTGTGCAAGGGATTTTGTAAATTAACTTTGTATAATGTTTTGCTTTTTGAGATTAATCCAGTCTCGGGTTACAGGACGTGTTCGACCTCATTTTTTATCGTTTGATATTACAAAAGACCTTGTGTATAGAGCAAGAATATTATCATTACCATTTTGCATTTCTTTGATTGATTTTACTTATTTACCAATGTTAAGATTCTGATTCAACGTTGTAACTTTTGTATATCAAAGTACTTAGATTAGGTTATTCACTCTTGTATTTCTACTATTTTATTTGATTGTGTCTGTAATAAGAATATTTAATTCTGGATAGCATACCCAGGATATTGAAAGGAGTAAGTATATCTGAATAATTATTAGTGTGTCAGCGAAAGTACTCAGTGCTCATTCTCAGTGCTTCGAAGGTAAAGAGCCTTATTTTTAACTTTACTTCAATACATCCTTACTCACCTCCATTGCCACTGTCTCCATTCACAACGTAAAATTCCTGTCTAGCACCTCACAGGGGTCTCTGTGATGGTGCCAAAACAGACCCTTATAGTTTAGAGGGCTTTAGTAACGACAAGGCTAAAGTAGGCCATCAAATTACTTTTTTCATGTGTGGAGTTTTCAAGTGTGGAGTTTTTAGGCCTCTGGACAGAGAACACTTTTCTATTTAGAATAGTTTGTGAAGGGCATCAATCAAGTTATTACCAGGGTGTTTGTGCCCTTGAGTGTTAGTTCTCCTATCCTTCCCTGTTGATCTTTTTTGCATGTTGTAGGGAGACATTCCGGAACAATAAGGTCCCACTAAACAATAAATCAAAATAAATTTCTCCAAATGAGTAGTCCTTCAAACCGGATCCTAATACCTTTGACTTGTGAAGCATTAACGTAAATCAGCTTGATTAAGCATTGAGTACCTGGCTATTTCACTTAAATTTACATGCACCAGTCAGTTTGTCGAATGTGTAAAGCACAGATTTGAATTGGGAAGAGAGATTTGTAGTCATAATGATTTTATTGTTGTATCCATAACTTTAGGGAAAGACCACGTAACCAGGTTCATTTGTTACTTGAACGTTCTCTACAATTTTACATAAGTACTTCTTTTCTGTATTAAATCCGTTCAACCCACATGTTGTGGCAGGTTTTGTTCATGACCAGAAAGTTCTAACCTGCTTGAACTAAAGTTTTTATGTTATGCAAACGTTCGTGTTCACTGCTCTGGAAGAGTGATGGTTTACTGTATATGTTTTGTCAACTGATTTTGCCATTCCAACATTAATATTTATCATTTTGTACCTCGGTTTACCTACCCTCGTGTAGTTTACTTTCCCTAATTTCCAAGCTAACGTTCCCCATTAGCCTAGCACGTGTCCTTGTCCAACAGAGCGAATTGATGTACTCTAATATAAGTTTTCTTACAAGTATCACAGAAAATAATTTCACCAAGTCCGTTTCATTTCATGAGTTTGTTCAAAGATGGTGAATTTTGTTTACAACCCAAAATAGAGGGCTCTTATTTACAATTGAAATACCGTATGTATCCTACTGTTTTTTTTTTTTTTTTTTTTTTTTTTTTTACTGTAGTTTATTTGTAACTCCATTGTTTACCACTTACAAGCGTGACATTGATTTAACTTTATCCTCTGTGAGGGGAAAATTAGGTTGTCCTCTGTGGGAGGAAAATTGTGTGTTCTTTTCGTGTTTATCCTCCATGTGAGGAGATTTTATGTTGGGCCTCTGCAAGATGCAACGTTTATCCTCCGTGTGAGATGTTATATTTACCTCTGTGTGAGAGAATATATCTTTTGTCCGCTTTGCAATTGTTAAATTATTTGTCCTTTTCAGAAGGAGATTTTGTGTTTTGTCCTTTTTATCAATGAGATTTTGTGCTTGAACTCTGTGTGAGGGAAATTTTATGTTTGTTTAGCCTTTACGAGAGAGGACTTTTATCCTTTAAATTGTTGCCTCGTGAGTCCGTAACTTTTGAATTGTCCGGTGATCGCCTCAGCACACCAGCAACTATACAACCGTATCATAACATTGTCAACATCAATTGGTTATTTTGTCTTTTAACATAGCTTGTTGTCTCATATGCCCATGTGCTTTTAGGCATATTTTTATGCTATTCGTGAGTAGTTTTATCACTCATTTATCGCCCTTTGTGTATATTAATGTTTAGTGTCATGTAACTGAGCATCATCTGCTTTGCTGAGACCAGTCAGTTTGAATTTAGTGGTCATTTTGCAATTTACATCTTACCACTAAACAACATATTAATCTCGTTATGAGTAATTTTGAATATTCCATTATCGCAATTGTGCTTCTGTAGCTTTGTAAGTTTGTGAACAAGCTCTGCAATTTTACTATGGAATTTTGAGAATCACATTTCCCTTTGTTCTGCTGTGCCAATTCCGTTCATCACACACATTTAAATCAAGATGGCGGAGTTTGCTTATAACATCAACAAACCTTCACAGCCTAAGGCTGGAACGCTTGGCCTAGAGGAGATTAACGCTCTACTTTAGGGACAGAAAATAAAGTTCAAATTTGTTTGTGAAGATGCCGATTAAGCCATTCATGCTCTTGACTCGGTAGATTTTCCAAGTATAGCTCCTAAAGACGTTGAAATTTAAAACCCTCATAGTTGAAGTAAGAGACAAACAGGGTAATTACAAAACCTTTTGGAGGCGTCATTATGACATGTCATAGTTAAATCTAATTATATTGAGCTTGCTGCCTATTCAAGGAAAATTGAAATTGCTTATAATAGCCTCATGGCTCATCCAAACTTAAACATTAAATCCAGTCAGTTTTGTTCTCCTTTGTCGGCCACACCTCAAGTAATGCGTCCCATTGTAAATGCCATTAACAGTCCCTTAGTTGATCCCCCTAATGTCTCGGTAGTCAAGTACAAGATTCGTGATTTTGCATCAGTTCTCCCTCCTCTTCAATCTTCTCATTTTAATACTATGCTGCCACCACAGCACAATATTAGTAAATCTACATCAGTCCACAAAGCAATAGAAGAGTTTGACGACAGTATATTGCTAGTTTCAGTATATGATATACCCATTACAGCCAAGGATATTGCACATAATACCAAGAAAGACCCAGTACTTAGTAAGGTTTTAGAGAGTTTAATGACAGGTAAAGACTTTATGTGGAAATGAGGTAAATTGTAAGCCCTATAAAGATATATGGAGTGAATTGAGTAAAGCACAAGGGTGTATAATGAAAGGGTCAAGAAGGATTATTCCTAGTTAACTGAGGAATAAGGTTTTGTCTGAATTACCTGCTGATCATCAAGGTATCGTCAGATCAAAGTCTCTTGCGAGGACTTTTGTCTGGTGGCCAGGTGTATGTAAAGATATTGAAGTATTTGTAAGAAATTGTATGAATTTTGTTATGCAACAGAACAACCCTCAATTTGCTAGAATGCACCCGTGGGAATTACCCAGGTATCCATGGCAAAAAGTGCACATAGATTTTGCAGGTCCTTTCTGAGGTTATTTGTTTTTGATAGTCGTAGATGCTTACAGTAAGTGGCCAGAAGTAATTCCAACGAAGACAACATCATCTTCCGCCACAATTCAAGAATTAATGATAAAATTTTCTACATATGGAATTCCTGAAAGAATGGTAACTGATAATGGTCCACAGTTTACCTCACATGAATTTAAAGATTTTTGTGAATTTAATGATATTAAATATACATTTTCCACGGATGGAGAGGCTGAAAGATTTGTTCAAACATTTAAGCATTACATGAAATGCAGAAAAGCAAATACTAATAACATATTTTTTAATGTGTCTAAGTTTTTATTGTCTTATAGAACAACACCACACAGCACAATAGGTGACACCATCAAATTTGTTGATGGGGAGGAGGATTAGGTGTAAGTTAGATTTGTTGTATCCAACTTTGCAAGGTGGTTAAGAAGAAAAAGGGTATAAGCAATTAAAAAGTTTCCCAAAAGTAAGACAATTTTCCCCATTATTCTAATGTCACGATAAGATGATACAATACTCCAGAAAAAAAGGGTACCAAGCAAAATTGTAAAAGAGATAGGAAATTTACATTATGATGTTCAAGTCGGTGAAATTATTGAAAAACGTCATGTTGGTCAATTAAAGCTATGAAATAAAAATCCTGTAGATCACGTGAATGTTAGAGATGACAAATTTTCAGAAGTAGTTAAATCAAATATTAATCAAGATGCTCAACATCAGATGTAGATTCAGAATCTATTCATGTACCAGTACAGAATGAAGTTAGTGTACTTCCCTATAGGATGAATAGAGGGAAGCCCCCTGAAAGATTAGATTTGTAAAGTTTTGTACAATGTCAAGTTAAGGGGGAGGAGACTGTTATGTATTTTGTACTTTATTACCAAATGCGCTGCGTGTATCAAAAATAGTGTTGCACAGTATTGCAGGGACAGAACATGTTTGAACATATTTCATAAGTTTAGTAGCGTATGTTATGAAGGATTTGATCATTAATTAATTGTCCTAAAGTTAGGATGTGAGCCTTCTTACTTTTGTATAGAGTAGGATCCGATCTTTTTGAGAGTGATGCTCATTTGTTATTTTTGTATGTGTGTACCAGTTTTGTTTACATACTGTATTCTCACCGAGAGTCAGAAGTTGTTAGAGAAAAGCAGAACTGTAGACCTGAGCAAGATTAAACGTATTTTAATAAGAAGTCTCTGATCATATCCCATCTACACAGATGACAAGTCAGCGAAGATGCTGGGATAGGAATATTCTCTACTAATAATAAACTAAATTGTTTTTTAGGTATGTTTGAGGGCAGTATTTAACTTTGATAACCAACACCATATCCAATACTAGGCTCAGCATCTAGAGAAAATGTAATTTATGGAAATAATTTTCTTTCCATTAGTAAAATATTTGTAAACATTATCCACGATTTCCCTGGCTAAACAGGAGAGAAAACGCTCTGCAGAAGTTGGCATTGTAAGTGCTCTTGATAGACTTTCTGTACTTATTAGACACAATGATCTTGAAGAAAATACATAGAAGTACAAGTAGGCAGTGGAGTTAAGAGCAAAATAAGTCTGCTTGGCTTGGCAAAGTGCATTATATACGAGAGATGAATTGCCAATTATAGACAAGTTTTGTTTGAAATTACGTTCATGGCTCATGGTTGGAGACCTAATCTTATAAGTTTAAAATTCATTCCTCAATGGCTTAAGATATAGGTGGACGGATTATGGGATTTAGGGCATAGTCCAAGTGTTAGGCACTATAAAGGTCATTCAGCGATACAGCAAAGTATGAGTATAAATTGTGTAGTCAATGATGATAGATAAAATAATCAAATAATCAAATATTAGATTATCTACCTATCTATATGTGTACGTATACACACACACACACACACACACACACACACATATATATATATATATATATATATATATATATATATATATATATATATATATATATATATATATATATATATATATATAGATAGATAGATAGATAGATAGATAGATAAATAGATAGATATATCATATTATATATATACAGTATATATATTGTGTATGTCTGTATCATATATACTGTATGTATATACAATTAAAGTTAGAGGATCAATCCTGTGAATAGGACACGCGGGTTTTACGTGGCTATGTTTTACGGAGAAATATATTTTTGAATGATTTGTAGTCTATCAATGCCATCCCTGGTTGACCTAGGATCAAAATCCTTCCGAGATTCTTAATTGTTTTCCACTGACCATCTGGGAGAAAAAGTAGAGCTGAAAAAAAGAGGGACTCCGATTGACGGAATCTTTCCGCCTTTTAAGACCAAGGTCTATAGAATACGTCAATAGAAAAGGAGGTCAACCCACGCACAGGCAAATTGGGGGTGAGCGGGGATGAAAGGGGTAAGCGTTAAGTGGGGCTAAGTTTTGTGACGTCACTGAGCACCATTGGCCGGCGAAAGAGCACCATTCAGCATAGCTTGTTTTGCAATAGTCAGTTTTCTTCATTATCCCGTTATGAATAACATTTCTATTTAAAAAAAAAAATAATATTATAAGATATATTGGTGACTAGATTTCGTGATAAAATACTCCCTGTGAGAAGGTGTTGTTGTTGTTGGGGTATTAAAGCCAACACTTGTTGTTGGCACGGGCCTTTCCCTTGGTTGGCCCGTAGGAAGAAGGTGTTAAGGAAAATGGTTTAAAGAGTCGTAGATCAGGAACGGAAAAAATTGTTATTCAAATTCTTTATGGAAATATTCAATCACCAAATGTACAAATAAGCAACGTGCATGCATTTTTAACTAATCTTTTACTAATGACTCAAAACTAAATTATAAAAATATATATTCAAATATGGTTGTTCAAATATGCTAAAAAAAAATAAGTAATCAAGATTATTACATTTTATAACCTTTTAACTTTAATAACTATTTTCCTTGCGGAGGTTATTTCTTTCAATTAATATTCTTATTCTAAAAAGATTTAGACAATGAACAAAATAAGTGACTAAACAAAGTGGTAATCCCATTACATTTGGATTATCTAATGCTATTTTTTACTACTCTGTTCCCATGTTCGTTCTTTTTCCCGATGAAAACGTTTGATTTTATTTCCATATTCTTTATCAGATCAGTAAATTCTTTTGATGGCTTCACTAATTCATCATTTGCTCTGCTAATTATACCTGTTCACGAATTGTCCCCTTTAATACAGAAAACCCAAGATTTGTGCATCAGGGAAACTTAAGGGTAATGAAACCGGCGAGATAGTCTAGACCTTTCTATATTGCATCTTCCAGGTGTTCAATTACCAACTTCCCCTTTACTTTCTATAACATCATTTCCTTCTTCGCATTCATCGGGCAAACAAACTACCATCGCAGATAGTCTTAGTTCACGTACTAGCGATTTGTCATCTTCATCTTGAGAGAGAGTTTCACGTGGTAGCCTACTATCCTCAATTTTTTTTAATAAGGCGCATTTGCACTGACTCGCAGCGGTGCCCTTTTAGCTCAGAAAAATTTCCTGATCGCTGATTGGTTAGAGTCATCTTTTCCAACCAATCAGCGATCAGGAAACTTTTCCGAGCTAAAAGGGCACCCCTGCGAGTCGGTGCAAATCTGCCTCACTAAAAAGAATTGACTACAGTAGTGCTTTCACACAGCTACTATAGGCTGTGAGTAAAGGGGTCTCGCTCCATTTCTTCACTGTTTTCTGCTGTTATTCCAGAAAATTTGACTGTTTTGGAATCCAGGATAATCCCTTTTATATGATGTGTGCCAAACTGCAAAGGAAATTAACGAACTGGACCAAAAGTGACTGTTTTCCTTTCCAAATGTTAAAGAAGAAAAAGCGTAGTTAATGCACGCCATCAAGAGAGCCCGATATGTTCCTAACTATAATAGTAGGGGAAATACTATATTTATTGTCGTAATAATTATAATTGCATTATATTGTTCATTGGTATTGGGTACAGAATAATCAGCTTCTTGTATAATGATGAAAAGAATACTAAACTGTTTACAAAATTACTTTGGTATTCACACATTTTTCCCTTGCTACTCACTACTTCATTCTCTCTTTGATTTCTTGTCTTTCAATTCTTGTTTCCTCATTCTTCGGTTGCGCTCTCTCTCTCTCTCTCTCTCTCTCTCTCTCTCTCTCTCTCTCTCTCTCTCTCTCTGCGTCAATGACCTTAGATGTCAGGATGCTACGTTTCAGGTGTGCCAGCTACACTTTAAATCTAATTATATTGAATCAGAGACATCCTCTTCGATAAGACAATTCGGAGGAAACTCATAGCTAAGAGAATTGCAAACAATAACAGTGGAAAAATAAGAATAATTCATCAAAAATTTCAAGCAATGTACAGGAAGATCAGGTGATTGTGAGTGATTGTGCAAAATATGTTGAATTATTTTAAATTGTCGGAATTGTTTTCTTTTTATTAATTTTTCAAAATTAAATTGTACAAATCATTCTGTTTTTTTCGGTATGCAGGGTCCTGATATTAGACTACTGCCACGGGAAAGTTTAATTTTAATTTTATTACTATTTTCTCTGTCCAATTTTTCTTAGCCCGATTATTCAAAGTCGTCTCCTTTTGGTGTGTATAATCTCCTAATTCTTCTATGAAGATTATCAGCTGTAGATTGTAAAGAGAAACTAAGGGAGTAGGCTCGTGAGAGAAAGAAGGATTGTGGATGTCACAACCAAACTCATTCGTTATTCGTCTCCATATCAATGGACCTACTCATGGTGACTTCTTCCCCCAATGACCAGGCCTGTCCTTGCTTCGACACGATATATTGTCTCACCCGCCACTTTCGTTTGGTTTGACTTTGGCCTGTTTATTCAGTGTGGTTGGGTTAATACGAATAAAGTGAGGAGCTTGACTGATAAATCTTTGTGGATGGTACCAGCTATATCAAATTAACATGAATATGATAGATTTCAATGAGAAGTCTAATTTTAAATTTCATCTTCACTAGCTAAGAAAATTGTACTACAGCCTTTAAGATAAGCCTTCTGTGTTGTGAATAACAAAATTCCTTGTCTGTTAAATGGTATGGATAATCCGCTCCACAGATTTGATTAGGAAAAGGAATGACCTATTCCCTAGAATATGCTCCAGGAAGTAAAACTTGAGTCTATAAAATATAGACGAATGACCAACGTTTAAATTCAAGATTCTTCGTTGGATTTGAATTATGCTTTACATTAATCTTCTTAGAGTAATTAAAGTATGGGATTAGAATGTATAAAAATTCTGTGTTTTAAAGTAAGATCAAAGACATGAAAATTAAGAATGGGCTACATCTTGAACATGATGTCCCATATTCATTTTCTATCTTTTTGTTAGGTAAAACATGAGAAACCGTTAGACTAGAAGATACTGATAAAAATAACAACCGGAAAATTTGCATCTATTCTTAAAGCTGTCTGATAACATGGAAATATAACACATCTATGGTAAAAACTAAAGCACATATACAGAAAAACATGTCCAAAACTACTTACATTCAAATTTATCATTTTCCGTACATGCCCATGTTTGCCATTCTACTAGAGCTCCACGTGGTAAAGCTGGAACAACAACATACGTTGTGATCTGGGATTCACTTTGACGCGCTATCATTCGTTGAGCTACAGCAACATCAGATAGCTTTGTTACAAAGCATACACCCTGAAATGAGAAAAATAGCCTACCTCAATAGTTTGCCAAAAAATTCTGTAATACCTAAAATGATAAAGAGGTGTCTTAATACCACTTTCCTTTATTCATGGTACAACAGCTGAAATACTGAAATATCTTATCCTGTAAACTGTTTAACTAATTTAGGTTAATTTTTTTGAACACCAACCTTTCGCGCAAACACACTGACAAAACGATTTATTATATGGGCTTTAGTGCTTTACGTTTTTAGGATAGAGAGCTCAAATTCATCTTGATTTCTCGGCAGCAGATTAAACAATACTTTGCACCCACGACCATTCCGCTATTGAATTATTTCTTGTTGTTTTACGTATCAGAAAATAAATATCTAAATTGCCCTGACTTAGAGATCATTAGGTCTAAGATTTGGATAGTTTTAAGAATAATGACCAGATTCGAGCTGAAACAGAGCTATATAAAAATGTCAAATATGTAAATTATAGAGATGGCTTACAAAAATACACTTTATTACATATCTATAGAGAATTTCCACTTTTACAAAATATCACTTATTACAATAAATTGGTATCAAGCAGGTTTTACTTTACACATTTTCTACACTCTAAAAGTTCAATAAATTGGTAGACTGGTTGTGAATGAATCCTGTGGAGTAAAACTTCCATGATTTTAGTCTTTTTATCCAATAATCAAAGGACTCAACAGTAGCATGTTATATCTCTTTATATAAACTACGATATTTACCTGTTCTTGTGCTTCCTGGGTGTTAAGGCCTTTGCTCTCAAATAATTATTTTAAATTATTTATCTAATAATTCTCGAAATGAAATTGCTGGACTGACGTCAAGAGGCTTCAGCGTAAAATGACTGAGGGGTTCTCGAAACAAATGAATCTCTCGTTCTTCATTTGAACCTGAATATGAGTCCTTTGTTTCTTTACAGTCTCGCGGTCTAAGGTACATTATGATGTAAATGGGCAAAAGCTATTCTTGAGATTTTGGTGATGTAACCTACCACAAAAACTGTTTGGACCTTTCAGAGAGAACTATCTTTAAATATAGGATCATCGAAATACAGTGGGAGCAAGTTATTATTTTGGGCATTTAGCTTAATGTTGGAAGCCCATAATTATAGATAGAGACTACAGGATTTCATGTTCACATGACATATCTAATAGGATTAGATTATACCTGTGTGGTTCTATACCTTTATGTGTAAGGTATGGAGTGGACAGTTGCGAAATTCCACTCTCGCTGTACCATTAATTGAGAATGTGAATTTCCTGTACAACCTACGATACTTTCTTGTTATTCTCAAACAGTTATTATTCACACAATTCTACATGTCTTGACTGGATCTTTCCATCCACAAGTGAATCTACCTTCTCTAGATCCTCTGATTCTCCCCAACTAGAGTTCAAGACTGTCTTCTTCAAGTTCAGTGCAATGCATTAAGCTTATGATTACATCTGGTTTTAATTACTGTGAAGCCTATTACGTTGTAAGGAGAAGAAAAATATTCTTAATATAAAATTGTAATAACCGCTTGTGTGATATTCTGGACGATGAACAGGATTTTATTCCAAAAGCCCTCTTGCTGAGAGAATGGCCTGACACAGTTTTCCGTCTTCAATAGGGAATATCTTTTGTGTGTTGAAGCCTTGTAACTGGCAAGAGGACTCTCAAACTGAGGGAAACGTTTCTCTTAATTTCACTTCGACCTCCTCATAATAATATAAGCTACTTCCATTTGGCTGTCAGAGCTATTTGACTGATATTTCCCTTTTTATTCTTATATATATATATATATATATATATATATATATATATGTATGTTTTATATATATATGTATATATATATATATATATATATATATATATATATATATATATATATATATATATATATATATATATATATATATATATATATATATATATGCAGTAATACATCGATATACGAGCACTCCAACATGCAAGCATTCTGAGATATAAGCCAGCCTCGAGCAAAATTTTGCATTTAGATACGAACTCGCTTACAGATGCTCACACTAGATGGCCAAGCATTTGGGAGCGCTCTAAGGCCGCATGGCCCACATCACTTATTCAGTTCACGTGGTCGTCACCTTCAGCACACATCCTCCGTGATGTGATTGCAGTAGTTACATGATTTTCACTGTTTTTGTGAACATTCTTTGTAAAAATTCCTGATGACGATGGAAATGAAGAATGAAATTATTGAGACACATGAGCGTGGAGTTGGCATGTGTTAGTTGGTGCACCATTATGAGCAGAGTACATACAGTAGATGATTTAAAAAAGTAAAGAAAAAATAGAAAAGAATAAAAAGATTAAAAAAAAAAGGTAGGTTCAAACTTAATTTTAAACTTAAGTGTTATGCTATATGTAAGGAACAGTATTAATACGGTACTGTACTGGACAACTCTCTTTCCTTCCCTTCTTCTCGTCCTCCGCACACTTCGTCGTTAAACACTATCGCCTCTTG
The DNA here is from genome assembly GCF_036898095.1 of Palaemon carinicauda. NCBI lineage: Eukaryota > Metazoa > Arthropoda > Malacostraca > Decapoda > Palaemonidae > Palaemon > Palaemon carinicauda. The sequence goes on from NC_090731.1 coordinate 80,616,227, forward strand.
AAGGTAAGATCTCATAATAAAATCACATTTTATTTCTTATCTCAGTAATCAATTTATCATTTTTTGTGTGTGTACACTATGTCTATACAGTACAGCATAGAAATTAAAAACATGTTTTATCCATCGTTATTATAATTATTTTGGGTGTTTTTAGGAGGCTGCAACAAATAAAAATTTGTTCAGTTATTTTTTATGGGAAAAATTGAATTATGATATGAAAAATTTACTTAAAAGCTGGACCCAGGAATAATTTATACCCTTATCTCAAGGTATTACTATATATATATATATATATATATATATATATATATATATATATATATATATATATATATATATATATTGTAGATATAAATGTATATACAATATATATATATATTGTATATATAAATATATATACAATATATATATATATATATATATATATATATATATATATATATATATATCATAATCAGCTGTTACTAGTCCACAGCAGGAAGCAGGACAAAGACCTCAGATATTTCTTTCTATTCACGTTTGTTTATGGTATTTCTATGCCAGTCTATATCCTCAAGTTTTCTTAGCTTGTCAATCAATCGTCTTCTCTTCCTTCCCCTGTTTCTTTTGCAATCTCTAGGGACCTATTCTGTTTTTGTTAATGCCCATCTATTATCTGTCATTCTCATTATCGGTCCACCCCATGTCTATTTCTTTCTTTTACATGTTGTTAGAATATCCTCTACTTTATTTGCTCTCGTATCCATGTTGCTCTTTTTCTGTCTTATTGTCATTCCCATCATTATTCATTCCATTGCTCTTTGAGTTGTTACTGGCTTGTATTCTAAGGCTTTCGTAATGCTCCAAGTTTCTGATGCATCAGTTAATGCTGGTAGGATCATGTGATTAAATACTCTTCTTTTCAGAGGAAATGGCATAATACTTTGCCTAATATCATTTTGTTTATCAAAAGCTGTCCATCACATGCTTATGCTTCTTTTAATTTTGGTCTCATGTTCTGGGGAAACACTTACTGTCTGTTCTAAGTATGTATATTAATTAACGATCTCTAGTCCATAACTCTTATTTGCTGTTGGTTGGCATTTTCATTGAATATTATTTTAGTTTTACTCATAATTCACCTTCCGTCCTACTGTAAATAAGCTCATTTGTATAGATGGTAATTTTTTTCTAACATCTTTTGCTATTCCTTCCATGATTCACTAAACACAACTATATCCTCTGCAAATCTCAAGTTATTAAGGTATTCCCAATTAATGTTAATTCCTACATTTTACCAATCTAAATTTTTAAAAACTTCTTATAGGCATGGTGTTAAATTTGGGAGAGATAGGGTCTCCCTGTTTGAATTCCTTTCTCAGTCCCAATTTACTCACTATCTTTATGTAGTTTTACGATGACTGTACTTCCTGTATAGATATCTTCAAGTGCTTTAATGTAAGATTCATCTATTTCTTTGAAGTGCTTTCATTACTGTTGAAGTTTTCTCATACTCTATAACGGCCATATAAATTGGTTGGTTATATTCTGTTGATGTTTCCTTTAGCTGGTTAATTACATGGATATGGTCTGTTGTTAAATACCCACTTCTAAAGCCTGCTTGCTTTCGTGATTGATTAAAATCTAGCTGTCTTTCTTTTCGGACTAATATGATCTTTATAAATATTCTATATAATACTGACAGTAAACTTATTGGGCGGTAACTTTTCAGATCTTTTGTCTCCCTTTTTGTGAATTAGTATAATGATATAATTTTTCCAAGCTGTAGGTATAGAGCAATATAACGGACATTTTGTGCAAAATTCTGCGAGTTTTACTAGTATGAAATCTCCTCCACCTATTATTAAATAAATTGTTAGGCTATCTTTTCCTGCCGCTTTGCCCCTTTTCATGCCTTTTAATGCTTTATTTACCTCTCATACTGGTGAGTTTGGCACTGGATCTGATGTTTCATTATTTCTATTAGCAAACTTAGTTCTTATATCATTATTGTATGGCATTGTATAGAACTCTACAATTTTTATCACTCCACATCTTTTGTTGATAATATTTCCATTTTCATCTTTTAAAGCAAGCATCTGTTGGCACCGTGTTCTACTCTCCTTTTTCTGCAATTTGATGCTTCTTCCTTTAATTAGTGTTTCCTCAGTTTAGGTCTGATTGTGTTTACGTATGTCTTGGGTTTTTAGTTTGCTTATTGTTTTGGGTAGTTCTGCTAATTCTATTTCATCTCTCTTGAATTTTATCTTAATTTCCAATCTTTTCTTTATTAGGTTTAGTCTTTCATGATAGTTTTCCTTGATCTTGTTTAAGAACTTTTTCCACGTATCTCTTGTAATTATTCCAATAAACATTTTGTGAAATTACTGTTCCTTTCTTCTTTAGTTGCCTCCATTTCATCATGTAACTGGGAGTACCTATTTTGTATTGCTAAACTAAACTCATCAGAATTTTCTCTTATTACACGAGCATTTATTTTCCTTCTTCAAATTAGTTTTTCTCTTTCTTTCCTTAGATCTATACTAATTTTACATCTCTCACCACCCTACGGTCGCTTGATTTTAATTTATTTAACAATGTTACATCTTTAATTAAATCAACCTTTTCAATGCAACCAAAATCTATTTTGTTTTTTTTTTGTTTCCTAATTTGGGGTTCTCCATGTTCATTTTCTATATAACTTTTCATATAAAATTGTTCATAATTCTAAGATTGTTTGTTTCAGTAAATTTTATAGGCATGTCTCCTCTGTCAATCCTTGTTCAATTCCAAATTTAATCAGTGTTGATTCTCCTCTCTTCTTTTGATCTACTTTAGCATTGAAATCACCCAAAACAAATGTAAATTTAGTCTTATGTTTCTCATAGATATACCCAGATCTTAATAAAAAGTTTCCATTTCTTCCTCTGTATGGGATGTTGTAGATGTATATGTTTGAATGATCTTCAGTTTATACTTTTTATTTAGTTTGATAATTAATCCTGCGATTTTATCACTAGTACTAAAAAAATCTTCTATGTTACTTGCAAGATTTTTGTTGATCAGAATATCCACTTCATTTTCTTAATTCCTTTCATGTCCTCTAAAGCAAAATATACGGCCCCTTTTAACTCTATATAAGATTCCCCAGTTCTTCTAATTTCACTAAATTCTATGATATCCCAATTTAATTCTGTCAGCTCTTCTAGTAACACAACAAGATCTTCTTCCCTAGACAGGATACTGATCATTGTATGTCGCAAGGTTCAGTTTCCATAGGTGGCCTGTTCAGGTTCAGAGATTTTTACCAGCCCTTGCAGTGGGATGTAACTGCCCACCACCTTGAGCAGTTGTTCCACTGCCACTGGGGACTGGAGACCGAGACGGGGTTGTATTACTCATGTCTGGAAAATATTTCTACATTCATTACAATTCATTGCACAGAGGAATGCAGCACGAATTAACGTCCTAGAAGAGTTGCTTACCATGGATAAAGATTCTCTTCAACCCTTACCAAGTGGAAAGTAGCCACTGAGCAATCATAGTACAGTAGTTAACCCCTTGAGTGAAGAAGAATTGCTTGGTTATCTTACTGCTGTGAGGTGTATGAGGAGAGAGGAGAATGTGTAAAGAAATTGGCCAGACTATTTGGTGTATGTGTAGGCAAATGAAAAGTGAGCTGTAACCAGAGAAAGACCCAATGTAATACTATCTGGACAGTCAAAGGATCCAATAACTCTCTAATGGTAGTATTCCAACAGGTGCCTGGGGCTTGGTTCAACAAGCTGTTCTACCTATTGAAGAGAGGAAATACTAGTGTTGCAGCAGACCCAAGGTTTTTTTTTTTTTTTTTCTTTTTTTTTGCTTATTGAAATGTCGTTTCTTGCTTATCTAATGATCACAATGTTTTGGATTTTCCTTTATGCATTCATATAAGGGTTTAAAATGATGATAGTAATTGATCATACCACAAAACTCTTGTAGTGCTTTAATGTTTCCTGGCCTTGAGAAATTGATAACGGTTTGGACCTTTGCCTGAGGTTTTAACAATTTTAGGACTCATTCAATGACCGAGAAATTTAAATTTATTTTTCCCCCATTCACATTTGTCTTGTCGGACCATTAACCAATTTTTTTCTGAGGCTCTTGAAGTCTTCTTTTGAGTCTTTGCAATACTATTTATAGTAGGGGCTGAAAATCAGCATGCTGTCGCTGTACACGGCACAGCAAAGTAATTCTTTCAAGTTGTCTTACATACAGCTTTGAAAAGAGGCACTCCGTTTTGAAGGCTGATATTTTTGTAATTATATGTCCCGAACGAGTTGATGATTAGTGTCTTTTTTAATCCATTTTTCACCACCAGGACTTGATGATACCCTTTCGTGAGATCGATTTTCAAGAATATTTTTGCCATTTCGAGCTGATTAGTTTCGTCATTGATGTTAAGTAGTGGGTATCTGTCTGGTACTGTTTGAACGTTAAATAGCCGGTATTCCCCACAGGGCTGTCATGTGCTGTCTTATTTAGATACCATGTGGAGGGAAGATGTCAAATGAGTTGAGGCTTTCTGGCAGATTCCTGCCTTTTCCATGTCCTAGAATAATTACTTGTGTGGGCTAGTTTGTCTGGATGTTACCCATCTGAAACATGCAAGCACTAGAGGTCCCTATGTGATGATATGATATTTTCTGTGGTCTTTTGTAGGGCATGCTGGAGGTCGTCCTTGAATACTTTGGAAAACTCCTACAGGAGGCAAGAGATTTCTGGTCCCAATGTGGAGCTTGTTGCTGCCCTTGGAGTGATGGGGTCTATAGGGATATCTCTCTAACTGTGTTGCTGTCTAAATATATTTACCCGAATGCTTTGTGCCTTCAGAATACCTGCTCCAAGTAATGTGAAGGTGAGATCTGCAGTGATGAATATCTAACTGTACTGTTTGCCGGTGAACGCTCCTTCACCGTTTCTGGTTCCATTTATCTCTAGCAACGCACTGTTTTTGGTAGACACAAGGAGGGTATTTGGGGACAGATTCAATCATTTGTTCTGGGTGGCTTGGATGAACAATTTGCATACATCTATATCAAATAGGAATTCCACATAGGACATCTCATCGATGATGTAGAAACACGTGGAAGTCTTTTTTCGCTTCCTGAAAGAAAAACGGTGAAAGACAGAATAATTTCTCTTTATGAGGCAACAAGTCTGGACATCATTGATGGTTAGATGGTTGGCCTGCTGTATGTTTTTTATGTGAGCTTGCACGCTTCCTCACTCTTTTGAGCCTTACTCCCAAACTTCCAATGGAAGAAACACGGAGGCCCTTTGGTTTGTTGGGCCGTATGCTCTGGTGTGATGGCTCTTTGATAAAACACTTGTTCCTTGAAAGGGCTTGCCTTTGCCTTTTCATCGCTTAAAGGTTGGGGATGCTTGGCAGTCCCTGCTATGGGTGGTTGAGTGGATTCTGCTGTGTGGCCCGGGTGGACCTAATTTTCCATTTGTAAGAACTCCTCGAGGATACACAATTACAGTCAAGGTGTGTTTCTACACACCTGGTAAATGCTTGGAATAAGTACCAACCGAAATAAGAATTGTCGACTTACAAATACTTCTTTATTCTTATGGGGGGATAACAAAGCAAAATAAAGATGGTAAATTTCGGTAAAAATCAACAGTGATACACTAATATGACTGAAGGATTTACCAATCAGACTTAAGTAACAGCGTAAATGAAGGTCATATCACATATGGCCAATAAAAGGTGCAATGTTCTGTTTGCACGCCTTAATTTCTCTGACACAATAAAAGTTCATATCTAATCCCAAAATGGATCTATACTGTAGGTGATTATTTAGGACAAGACATTCTAAATATGTATGGTATATTAAGTAAATGTATATATATATATATATATATATATATATATATATATATATATATATATATGTGTGTGTGTGTGTGTGTGTGTGTGTGTTACTGTGAATCTGTATAATCAGGGAATATATATATTTTCTGATATTTTCAGGGAATGTGCATAATGTCTGATTCACTCAGAGGATATGTATATTCCCTGAAATTTTTAGTGAATATACATATTCCCTGATTATTCGGCCTTATTATTATACAGATTCCCTGAATCGTGTTTGGTATGAAAGAACAATGAAATAAATAGCTGAAACGATAAACAAAACCATGTTTCCACAATGTAAACTTGAATGTAAACACAATGTAAACCACTGAACAAGCGAACCATGGTAGGAGTCCATCTAATTACCACCTTCCAACTCCGGTGCTATACCCCCCCCCCTCAACAGGTCAGGCAAAATTTAACTCACCAGTCATACGCCATCCTTCCTACTGTCAACACCATGGCAAATCCAACTGAGCGTGATTTAGAAGCACATTTTCGGGAAGAATTATTCCAAAGAAGTGAAGGAAAGAAATCTGTCTTGCTTTCAAAAGAACAGTATAATGAAATTATTTCAGAACTGACAGCAATTGACAAGTCAGGCAAAAAGACGCCTCATGAATACTACCTTCTGAAGAAGTATGAGATCCTCAAGTGTGGTGATGTTCTCAAATTGATTAGAAGACAGACTGCCAATGAAGATCCTATCTATTTTGCTACATTGGAGGATACATTCGACATTATTAAGCGTGCTCATATTGCAACTGGCCACGGAGGGCGCGATAAGATGGTAAAGGAATTATCTAAAAAATATGCCAACATTACCCATGATGCAATATCTATTTACAAATCACTGGTGCATCGAATGTCAGCGTAAACGTAAGGGACCAGCAACCAAAGGGACTGTTGTTCGACCTATTCTGACAAAGAACTTTGGCTCCAGATCACAAGTTGACCTTGTAGACATGCAGGCGATGAAGCAAGGCAACTTTAAGTGGATAATGGTCTACCAAGATCATCTTACAATGTTCTGTGTATTGAGACCTCTCACATCAAAACGTGCTGCAGAAGTTGCGTATCAGCTGTTGGATATTTTTCTTTTACTTGGTGCACCGGAAATTCTACAAAGTGACAACGGATCAGAGTTTACTGCTTGTGTTATTACAGAACTTAAACTGCTATGTACGTATGAACTGTATTCAAAAGACCATGTGACAACCGATAGGATTGTTTCGCTTCGAACTGCTGTGCAGCAAGAGTCGAAGTCAGGTGGTCAAGGTTTCGCCAAATGCAACTGTGCTGGTTCAAAACGTTGTCAAACAAATCGATGTAAATGTTTTAAGCTGAAAGTTAAATGCAACTCACGATGTCATGCAAGTTTGCATTGTGAAAACAAGGCTTCGTTCTAAATATTAGAACAATCCTTATTATTTTTTTTACTAGTTTTATTTTAAATGAGTATTTTGTGACAGATAAGTTTTATTTTCTGTTCATAATAAATTTTGTTACATCCAAGTGTTTTATGTGATAAATAAAATATTACAGAAGTGTATTACTGTTTTTAGTGATTTATTCCATTATTCTACCATACCATACAAGTTTACATTGTGAAAACAAGGCTTTGTTTATCGTTTCAGCTATCTATTTCATTGTTCTTTCATACCAAACACGATTCAGGGAATCTGTATAATAAAAAGGCCGAATAATCAGGGAATATGTATATTCACTAAAAATTTCAGGGAATATACATATCCTCTGAGTGAATTAGACATTATGCACATTCCCTGAAAATATCAGAGAATATATATATTCCCTGATTATACAGATTCACTGTAACATATATATATATATATATATATATATATATATATATATATATATATATATATATATATATATATATATATATATATATATATATATATATATATATATATATATATATATATATATATATATATATATATATATATATATATATATATATATATATATATATATATATATATATATATATATATATATATATATATTCTTACGAGGCTGGTCTAACATGAGTAGATTATTTCATTCGCGTGTTTCATTTGTGTATTTAAAAGATGTAGGATTAAGTATATGTATGTAAAATACATAAGACTTTCGTCATTCATTTAGTTATATTTTCATTCAGTTCTCTAAATGTAAATTTACGTTATTGCAAAGAATTAATTTTTATTTGACATAGTTTGGTTACGAAATCTTATGTAACCTTGTAAAACGGTATGTATGACAAACGCAAGGTATAAATGAAGGTTCTCGACAAAATTTTCCTTTGATTTTTTCATGTTCTGAGAGGAGGTGGGTGGAGTTAGCTGAGAAGGTTGCCTCCTCAGGCGACGATAGAATCCTCTTAAAACTGCCAAGTTGGGAACATTGACGTCGTGAGGGCCTGTTAGGACCTGCCCCACGCTGCGAGAATGCATTGCTGGATTGAACTAGAAGTTTCTTGAATGAATTAGGATGCATATAAGGGCATTCGATTGCATAGGAGAGAGAGATTATGCCTGACATTCCACAAGATCTGTGCTTCCGCCAGTCCTCTCACCAGCATCTATCCAGCCACTACATATGTCCTCTCAAATGTGCATAGTGTTTTCACTCAAATGTGTATAGTGTTTTTTCTCAAATGTGTATAGTGTTTGTTCAAACATTGGAATTTCTGTGGTTTAAGTTCAAAGAAGTGCAGTGTATATGCGAGTACAGTTTATATTGTAAAATTATTAGATTATTTGTGCCTGGCGCTGTGTGATTTAGTAAAACAGTGAAGTGCATTTATTCTTGCTTAACCATTCGGTAACCTTGGGTGAGCACTAAGTACGTAAGAGTAACAGTTACGTACACGTAAGTGTAAAATTGATTTTTCTATAGTGTTTAAGTGTCAAATTTTTTCATTAATTCTCAAAATTGAATATTTTCATAAATTAATTTCTAGTGAAACAAGTGATTGCATAATTTTTGAAGTGTCATTGTGTCTTAGTCTAAGGTCTAGTTCAGATTTAAATTTCGAGTGATATATTCTTGGTATTACTGTGGAATAGTTATTTTTATAGAATATATATATTTTTGCAGTGTGTATTATTTCGATCACCAATAATCAACTCAGTAACTTGCTCGTTCCCTGACTTAAAACCGAAGTAAGAGGTTGGTTTTAGAATAGTTCCCGTTAAAAGTAAAATAATCACCCAGTATTTGTTTTGAGTGTAACGTAAAGACACCATTAGATATTCAGTGTTCATATACATCAACCTCTTGGAGTTGCGTATTATTCTCAGAGCTCTGATGTATTCTCTTATGTATCATATAATGTAATATAAAAAAAGGTGAGTTTGGGAGCTTGGGAATTTACGTAATTCGCTAGTCGTAACAATATATATATATATATACATATATATATATATATATATATATATATATATATATATATATATATATATATATATTCCTTTCTGAGTGGAGATATCTTAACGTGGTGAAAAAGTTTATGTAACGCCAGGATCAGCAAAACTGTATTAGTTAGGGCTAGCCATACAAGGTTGGTTTGCTATGAGCGATAAGACAAAATTCTCCTACCATCACCATTCCACAGTTAGCCAAATTGGTAATGAAAACTGGCCTAACATAGACATGAATAAGGAGACGCCTGAGGACTTTGTCCAACAGTGGACTAGAAATGGCTGCATTTGATCTTTTTGTTATGTGTATATACTGTATATGTGTGTATGTTTGTGTGTATGTATAGTTCGAATTCCAAGTAAGGTGCATGTTTAATTTACAAAGATTATGCCTCTTCGTTGTTATACGAATCAACACTCGACAAAATATACTCTACTTCCAGTTGTCATAAAATTTAACAAGAGGTTGAATTTCTTATATGTTCATAAGTCAAATAATTTGTAATAAAAAAAGATATCGGGGATTCTTTCTTTTATTTTGTAAATGCAAAAATTGCCGGCTGATAACTGACTATAAATCATTATTCTTTTTTACCTATATATAATTGTTCAGTCTGCATAGGATAAAAATAATTTCAACAGAAAGTTCCAGAAACTGAATATAAAGATATATATATATATATATATATATATATATATATATATATATATATATATATATATATATATATATATATATATATATATTACTGCTGCTTTGGGTTGCATGCCTATAACAATTAAAAAACAGACTGTTTCACCCAATAACATGATCAGTTCTGGGCATAAGGCCCATTCATAATCAATTATAGTGGAAACGGCGAATGAACAATATTATATTATATAATGTGGTGAAAATGTTTTTTATGTTATACATAAAAAATCACACAGACATATCAACTGTGTAATTCCAGACATACATATATGCATGGTATATTACGAATTGAAATCCCCAGTATCCTCAAGATCTATTTGTGCAGTCACCAAAGTGGCCAAATATGAAATAGTAATTGATTAGTGATATAGCTAAGCCTAAGGTACGATGCGGTACGGAATTTAGCCAATTTTTCCATACCTGAATTATAACGCAAGGCAACTTAGGCAAGATTATCGTACAGTAATTCCATACTGTACCTTTAGACTATATATCAATTGAACCGTGCTGTACTCTATACCGTACCGTAATGCCAGCCTTGGTGTGAAGGTGCTCAACAAGCTCTCAATTATGGTTATAACTTTGTGCAAATCAACTTCACCCATCTTCATTTGTGGGAAGTTGGAATCTCTGCAGCGCATGCTTTCAGTATCATTAGCCTTACCTTTTCTCTACAGGTCTGCAGGGTTTTGGGTCTTTTATAAGCTGTCAAGATTTATCGTTGGACTGCTCCCCAGTTGAGGCCAATGCCTACAATTCCTCCTTAGTCTTCGAGTCCCAGTCAATTGTTTTATTAATTGTCTGGTGCACAGGTACTGTGCTGGATTGCAATGCAGCCATTTACAAGCAAGACAATTGCACTGTAGTGGGTACTTGGTAGGTGTACCATCTCAAAAGAGTATACTGACAGGTAACGAGCATAATTGGTCATGTTGTATGCAAAAAAAAAAAAAAAAAAGGCCCATGGCAGCATCTTTCAAATAATTATGTCTATGATGTTAGGTAGGGGGTACTTGTCGGGTATTGTTTGAACGTTAAGTCTCGGTAGTCCCTGCATGGCCGCCTATAGGCATTCTACCAGATTTTTGTCTGCTCCATGTCCTAGAATGATTGCTTCATCTGAGCTAGTTGGTTTGGAGCTACCTGACTGAAACGTGCATGCATTGAGGGTCCCTCGGTCGATATGTTTGATGTGATATTATGTAGGGCACGTGAGGTCATGCTGGAGATTGTCTTTGAATACCTTGGAAAATTCCTGAAGAGATTCCTGGTCCTAATATGGAGCTTATTGCTGCCCTTGGAGCGATGGCGGCTATTTGGGTGTTTCTGAATGAGTTGATGTCTGGATATATCTACCAGCTCCAAGTAGTGTGAAGGTGATGTCTGCAATGATGAATGTCCAACTTTATGGTTTGCTCAAGCTTCCATGTTTCTGGTTCCATATATCTGTAGCAAGGCATCATTTGCAGTGGACATATGAAAAAGTGGCTGGGACGAATGTGCTCGTATTAACATGGAATTCAGTGTCAGATATCTCATCAGAGATGTAAAAACACGTAAAGGTGTTTTTTTTTTCCCTGAAAGATAAACAGCAAAAGACAAAAGACAGACTCATTTCCCTGTATAAGGCAACCAATCCAGCTGTCACTGCTGTAGCCCTGCTGCATGTATTTCTAGAGAATGCAACCTTGCTTACACTTTTGAACCTCACTCCCATACCTCCAATGGAAGGAACAAAGGCCCTTTGGTTTGTTAGGCTGTAAGCTCTGATTGCTGTTCCTCGAATGGTGTATGGTAGCATCAAGGGAATCTGGTTCGTCCTCTGTCTCTTCATTACTTTTAGGTCGAGGGTGTGACAACCACTGCTACACGAGTTTAGGGAATTTGAATCTCAACAGCTATTTGTAGGAAATCCTTGTGAGGGCATGGTGTAGTTGGAGTTGCTTGTAGACGTGTGAGGGCTGTTCATCTCACATAGCCATTCATAAGTTGTCCATAAATTCTCTAGCTTTGAATGTTGGGCCTTCGGAGTATTTTATGTGATGGTGGTGTCTGGCTCGGCTCATCATTCTGCTATTTGATTGAAGACGTCATAAGGTAGGAATTACAGTATGGTGTTAGCTGTTTGTGCCAAAAATGCGATCTTATTTGACCTGAAAATATTTTATATGTTAAAGAACCTGGTCTCTGGATTGTGTGTTGTGAAAGGTGGTAGGTGGAAGGAGGCATCGGCAGTGATTTTATCAGGAGAGATGGTGGTGTCAGGCATCTTCAGTCAATGAGAAGTCGCCAATTTGCTGTTCATGGTTTGGACGCAAAAGCTACACAGAAATCTAACATATAACCACTTCTTGCAACCGGAAAGTTAGAAGGAAACATTTACATCTTAAAAGGTACATGGTTACAATTAAGGTGTTTTTGCACACGTGGTAAACGCTTTGAATATAACTTATTTAAAGGAAAAGAACCATTTGCATCATCGGAATTAAAAGCTTACAATATTTTCTTTATGAAATATTAGCGTCTGTTTTAATGATAAAGTGCTCTCATACCAGGTAAATACAAAAAATAACTTTAACTTTGTCTCCAGTTTGTTGTAAGCCTGTTTTCCTGTCGTCCATGGAAAGTCATGTTTTGGTGACCTGAATATTGTTGTTAGACTATGAGAAACATTTCTAACAATATAAACACACACACACAACATATTGTGTGTGTGTATATATATATATATATATATATATATATATATATATATATATATATATATATATATGTATATATATATATATATATACATACATACATATATATATATATATATATATATATATATATATATATATAATTATATATATAATATATATATATATATATATATATATATATGCATATTAATATATTCATATAAATATATATGTGTATATATATATATATATATATATATATATATATATATATATATATAAACCTTTGAAAAATCATCGATGTATTACTAAACATCTTAGGAGTAGTCAGACATGAAAACAAATTTCCAAATTGAATTAATATTCATGTTAGAATTTTAAGAATGGAGGTCATTCAAGAAGAAAGGAGTGGATTCTATACATTATAAAAATAACACTCGGCCTTTAGGAGTAATCACTCAGGAAAACCATCTCAAACATAAATGCAAAAATGTTAAGAAAAAATAGAGATCGACTGCAATTCCAAGAATCTGCAGGTTATTCAGTTAAAATAACACTGACTGAATGTGTCATATACAGGTATGTGTTCAAAAGTTAATAGGATTGCCAATTACCCTAACATATCTCATATCATTTAATGCTCAAATGTAAATATTGTTCACTACAATGGCTCTTATCAAGGATGTAACATGGGGCCTAATAAGTTGTATATTGTTTTGATGAAATTGACTATTAGGATGTGAGGCAAACTTTAATTTATCCTGAAAAATCAAATAAAATTAGGATATTAATGAACTAAAGGACATCAGTTGGTCAAAATAGAAATACACCTTCATTAGGGTGTGAATTTTTATTTCTTTCAAGAGTGGCAGATCTTCTCAATTACATTCACCCTATTCTTGTATAATGCTACCTGCTATTAATTTATCAGCCACCATCAGGATTTGAACCCATAATAACGTTAGTTTCAATTTTCTCCTATAAGTCATCCATATTAGACAGTTAAGTCAGACAAAAAAAGCCTTTATATGAAAAGTACTCTACCTGTACAACGGCTCTGATGTCTGCTGAAGGAGCCATTGCTTTAATAACCCTTGATATATGACGAAGAGCAAGACGTGCTTGGACTTCAATTCCACCTGGAACAACTTGTAGAGTCCCGGGTATTAGTCCTATCATGCCGGCAACAAAAATTACATCTCCAACCTATAACGAAAGAATATAGTGTATAAACAGCGTGCTTTTGCCTTTAAATCATGAATATTTCAATGATCACGTGACATTTTAATTTACAGAACCAGAAAAAATATTTTCATACAAACACAAAATTTAAAAACAGTATCATAACATTAGTCAGATTTATTTTTCTAAATATCAGTATTTCATCATATAATCATCAAAACGAGAGACAAAACACTTCTAAATTCATGAAATTAACGTTACTGTGATCAGAAGCATATGAGTGTGCGTAAAATATCATGTACTCATTTGTAGTATGACACCTCATCTACTGAAAGCTATGGTAATCTGAGATCATCACAAGGGAGAAAACTAGTGTAAAATGAAAGTTCTTTCATTAGAGAGCATGAATGCTATTCTTGGAATAATCAATTCATTGATTTTTTTTTCTTTCTTTTTTTTTTTAAATTATAGCATCTAAGGTCAAAGGTACTGTAAAATACAACTTCGAAGACCACAATAAATAAACCAAAACATACATGCAGACGGAAACTTCATTGAATTGCTTAATAATTGAAATCCATCAATAAAATGAAAGATATCTTTAGAGGTCGTATCTTTATAAAGATTTTTTTTTTTATAAATACAGGCTTAAATCTTTTCAGTAAATTATAGCAACATAAAAACTGTCTTTCTCTCCCTTAACATAAGTTCAAAATTTATTTGATGATCAGACAACTAATAGCAGTATCAGACAATCCCAAATAAGGAGTTGTGGCTTTCCACTCTTTTAAATTGACTGGTATTAAGCATGGCAACCCTTTTTGGCCGCTGAGTCTGACTGTAAAAACAGCAATGAAAACTCAATCTTACTCGTTCCTGTTTTCCTGGCGCTATAGCGTTTTAGTTCCATAAAATCAAAGTTCTTTTACTGGATTTCTATGATTATGGAGGTGTAGATTCAAATGGTATTTTTTTTCCTTTCTTTATGAAAATAGCTGATTTCTTAGCTCTTACGTTGTGTGTTTTATCTTCAAAGTTAGCAAGAGGTTCTTTTTGCACTTATTGGAAAAGTGGTAAAGTGATAGGTCTACTGATTGTCCCCCAATTTTCATAGCTTCCATATTATGCAAAGTTTTTGAATATCTTTTAGCTAAATGTCTAAACAGGTGTGTTGAAGGTAATCATCTGTTCCCTTTTTTAATGTAAAGCTAGACTTTCGCAAAGATCTTAAAACATGTATTGCACTTCTTACGATCTCCATTGATGCTAGAAATCGCTTGATTGTGATCACAAAGTTTCTATGATTGGTCTTTATTCTAGTGCTCCTTTTCACTGTGTTGATCGTGAGGCCATTGTTTTCAAACTTAACCAAATGGGACTAAGTGGGTCTTTTATTGGGACCGTTACTGAATTCCTAGGTAACAGATAGTAAAGAATAGTTCTTAATCGTGCGCGGACAGAATGTCGAAGAGTGTCGAAAGACAAAGTGTCGAAGGGACAGAGTGTCGAATGAACAGTGTCGAACAGAAAAAGTGTCGAAAGAGAGATAGAATAACGTACCCATTTATCTAATGACCTAATTAATCTTTAACTATATAACAATGTTTACAGTCATATATCCTTGCATACACATTCTAGAGAGAGAAATTGAAAATAAAGTATCCATCAGCAAGACAGTTATCATATTGATGCAATAAAAGTTATAGATAAGATTAAAATTCATTCTCAACATTCTGAAGAAATTCTATCGTCTATAATAAAACAGTGCACAAAATATGTTTCAGTTTCCACAGTTGGAAAGCATCTTAGAAAGGAATCTCTAGCTCGGACAATATGGAGAGTTTGCAATTCAACTTTTAGCGCTGAAAACTTGACTGTAACAACAAGTGGAGAGCCATTCTTATAATTTGATGAAAATTGTGTTAAAATATATTCAACATCCCAGAATCTCAATACTGTGAGGTCCAATAGAAGATGGTTCTTTGATGGAACTTTCAAGTCGGCCCCTAATGGAAAAAAACTATACCATTCATGGTCTTATTGATCAAAATATGACTTTACCGTTAGTGTACTGCATTACCGAAAACAAAGATGAGACTACTTATTCCATTATTTTTTAGCTTTTGTATGAACAGCAATTAGATCATGTTTCCATTACTGCTGATTTTGAACGCTCGGCCATCAACCAAATGAGGATAATTTTTCCGCAATCCACAATTATGGATGCTTCTTTCACTTCGGGCAGTGTTTGTGGAGAAAAATCCAAGCCCTAGGATTGCAGACCTAGTATAACGAGTGCAATAATGTTTTTATTATAAAGCAAATACAGGCCCTCGCATTTGTTCCTCCCTGTGATGTTTGCTCTGTTCAATAAGTTAATGGAATCTTTTGATGAAGAAACCGAAGAAACATTAGGAGAATTTTTACAATATTTTGAAACTACATGGATGGGAAACGTTCAGAGGGGAAAGAAGAAAACCATTGTATGAAATTGACTTATGGTCAGCTCACGAAAGAGTCGCAAACGATTTGCCAAGGATCAATAACTCCGTTCAAGGTTGACTTAATAGAAGAGTGAAGATTTTCCACCCAACAGAGGACAAGCTTTAAAGAAAACTTCGTATGGAGCAGACCAGCACTGAAATGATTCTAGAGTAACTTCAACAAGGCCAAGACGTAAGAATAAAATACAAAAAATATGCTATCCTTAACCTAAGACCAAAACGTATTTTTGATACATACGACGTCGATGCTGGATTAGAATATCTTTAAATAAATATTGCTGCAAGTTTTTTGATACATTAGTATATACATTTGTATTTTCATTTTTTACATTTTCTCATAAATAACTTTTTTTTTTGCTTATATTAGTAGTTTAAAAGTTTAAAGATAAGGATCTTTACCTTTGAAGCAAATATATTAATGCAAAGTTCCTCGCTGTTACCACCTATAGACTTACTTAGGTTTACTCTTTAAATATTGGGTATTTTGTCCCGTGATCAACTATTCAATTCACACATTAAAATAAATGAGGGAGCAAAAATACGAAAGAGGTTTAATTAACCTAATATTGATTTATTCACAAATTTACATTTAAAGAAAACAGACATCTTAACAACACAAAAATGGAATAATAAAAAGAATGCAAATTAAAAGCAATTCAAAATAATAAAAATGATGGGTTAGACACGTGGTCTGCAAATAATTGATAATCAAAATGGGGTCGGACACGTGGCCCATGTGACCCAGAGACTGTGCTAGTCTCCAAGCAAGAAATAATAACGGAAAAATATTTACACACAATCCCACCACACACAGTCCGAATAGTGTAATTAGCCAGGTTCCCTATCAAGTTAAAATTAGTCTGAGCTAAAAAATGGGGGAATAACTATGGCCATTTGTAGTAGTACCTGCACTCCTTTGATGATTAGTCCTATGCCCGTGATGGCTGTTGACCTGGTCGTCGCACTAATTGGCACTTTGCACTCTTGCCTGGCTCACCCCCAAAAATTCTCACTTTGGCTGCAACTATGGTATACCAGGGTCCTCTTCTTCTCAATCTCTCCGACCGGCAGCAATCTTTTGTGAGTCGAGTTTTGGGAGAGAGGGGTGGCGGTGAGCCAGAGGTGCACGGGTTCACTGACCAGGCAGGTCAGTCGTCCAGGCCGGCTTCTAAACGAATGGGCCCGACACTAAGGTCGAGGAGATCACCTGGCTTCACCTTTCCAGACAAGTGAGGAGCTTGATGCGTATGGTACTTCATTGGGGGTGCCATATCGGGACTTCAGGACATGGCAATGTATTGTTGCAAGGAGTGCAGAGGAGGCAGGATTTTGTACTAAATACTCAGAGAAATCTTGCGGTTCTGAGAGAGTTTATATATGCAATAACCCTACCTATTCTGGCTTGCTAAAAATTAATTAGTTTAAATGATTAATTAGCCATGGGCTGGTGCGATGGGCATACATTTTAAAATTAACAAACCTTAATTAGTATTGAGAAATATAAGATGCATTAATTCATCAGTATTGAAATTTATGTTAAAATTCAGTTTAGGAATTTAATCTCGACCAATGTAGTTAAGGAAAGAACCAACATACGCCGGGGTTACACTGAGGCCCTCTGTTGTGCGTATCTACGCTGTGACGACACGAGCATGGCGTGCGCCAGTCAACAAGTTTTAGTTTAGAATAGTCTTCCCTATGTTTCGTTAAAGAAAACTGGATGTGGGAGAGAACAATTAAGGGGTAGCTATAGTATTAGTAGAAGAGAGCTAAAAATACGATTGCAAGGAGAGTGAAGAAAATTCTTCATATATATATATATATATATATATATATATATATATATATATATATAGGTTGAGAATTTTTATTCACTCTTCGTCTTTTGTATTTTGGTCTCGCTCCCAATACTGTAGTTACCCCTTAAACGTCCTCTCCCACATTAAGTTTTCTTTGCCGATAACATTGGAAGAACTGCTCTAAATCAACTGAACTCGTGACAATAATGTACACCATGTTCGTGACGTCACAGCGTAGAAACGCACAGCAAAAGCCTTACGCCAGCATATGATGATTTATTTTTCAAACAACGTGTGTTGAGATAACTTATTACAATGGTTTTCATATAATTTTAATACTGCTGACTTGAATGCAGCTTTTATCTCTCAGTACCAATCCAGGTCTGTTAATTTTAAGATGCATGCCAATCACACCAGCCCATTGCTAATTTCTTATCTAAACTATTAATTTTTAGCAAGCCAGAATAGATACGATTATTTTATATGTATATTCCCTTAGAGCAGCAAGATTTCTCTTAAGTATTTTGTACAAAAATCCTGCCTCCTTCTCACTCTTTAAAATACATTGCCCTGCCCTAAAGTCCCGATATGGCACCTTCAATTGCGTTATTATACGTATCATGACCCTCACTTGTTTGAAAAGTGAAGACAGGTGAACCCGCGTGACCTACGGGTCGCCCCATTCGCACAGGAGCCATAGTTGTGACCGGCTGACAGACCTGGCCAGGCAATCTGTGCATGTCTGGCTCACCCCCCAACTGGACCCCCCCCCCCCTGAACAAAGGACCTGGGAGTTTTTGTGTCCTACCAGTGGAGATAGGGAAGAAGACGAGCCTGGATTTGTTCCGGGGAGGCCCTATCTACCAAGAAGTGGGAACTCCAGGGGACAGGGATGCGCCAGTCAACGGCAAATTACCAGCAACAAGCTATAACAGCCATTTAAGGGCAAGTGCTGTCTTCCAGTAAGGAGTGTAGGTAAAACCACATGGCCACTAGTTTTCCCCCATTTTAGCTTAGATTAATTTTTACTTGATTTAGGTTTAGCTGGCTTTTACATATTTCGGGCTGAGTGCGTGGGATTGTGTGTACAGATTTTTCAAATATCTTCTGCTTTAGAGACTAGTCTAGTCTCTGGATCACAGGGCCGCGTGTCTGACCCCATTTCAATTATTAATCATTGCAAGAGACCTCGAGTCATGCATATTTTAATTGCCTTTTGATTTGCATTTCTGTTATTAAATTTTGAGTGGTTCCGTCTTGGGGCTCTGATCCCAAGGTCGATAAGAAAATCCAGACATTAAAGTATTAAAATACATGGCTCATTTGAATATGAAAAACACGTCTAAATGTGCAAAATCTATCATTACTCGAATGCCAAGTACAAACATACAATTAGCTACGATGGTGAAGATGGGATGATTTCAATTCTAAGTACAAAAATCCTGAATTCGACATGTATAAATACAGAATTATTGTCACTGACTATTATCTTTCTTCATGGCTAAATGGTATCGTCACTGTCATACCAGGTTCCTGGACCAGGGTTCGATTCCCGGCAGGTCATTAGCTATTGTCTTTGACTGGTTCTACCTTGGGGCTCTGATCCCGAGGTCGATAAGAAAATCCAGACATTAGGGTATTAAAATATATGGCTTATTTGAATATGAAAAACGCGTCTAAATGTGCAAAATGTATCATTAATCGAATGCCCAGTACAAACATACTAATTTAGCCACGATGGTGAAGATGGCTGATTTCAATTCTAAATACAAAAAACCTGAATTCGACAGGTAAAAATACAGAAGAATTGTCATTGACTTTTATTTTTTTTTTTTTTTTTTTTTTGTGGGTAAATGGTATCAACATTGTCATGCCAGCTTCCTGGACTTGGGTTCGATTTCTGGCCGGTCATAAGCTATTGTCTTTGTGTGGCTCTGATCCGGAGGTTGATAAGAAAATCCAGACATTAAAGTATTAAAATTTATGGCTTATTTGGATATGAAAAACAAGTCTAAATGTGCAAAATTTATCATATATATATATATATATATATATATATATATATACACACACACACACACACACACATATATATATATATATATATATATATATATATATATATATATATAATTGATAATTTGCATATTTATACGTGTTTTTTTATTTATATTCATATAAGCCATATATACCTCTTAATATATGGATTCTCTCTATCTTGGGATCAGAGACCCAAGGGGGAATCAACTTTATGATAATATGATAATAGCTTCTGGTCGGCAAGGGAATGAAACCCGGCACCAAGAAACTGAGGTTCAAGTGACTTAACCACTCAGCCACAAAGACAGATAAATGTTGATAACAATTCTCCCATACATATTCCTGTCAAATTCAGATTTTTTTTTACTTAAAATCGAAATCAACCCATATCCGCTATTGAAGCTTGTTGATAAGTTTATAGTACTTGGCTATGATTAATGATAATTTGCACATCCATACGAATTTTTCATTTATATTCATATCTGGATTTTCTCTACCTCAGTATCGGAGAACCAAGAGGGAATCAACTTCATAGTAACAGCTTCTGGTCAGACATCGAATCAAACCCAGGCCAAAGAAACTGAGATTCCAGTAACTTAACCACACAGTCACAACAAGAGATAAAAGTTGATTACAATTCTCCTTTACGAATTCAGGTTTTTTGTACTCGGAATCAAAATCAACCCATTGTTACCATCTTTGTTTATTGGTAAGTTTGCAGTTATTGGCTATGATTAATGATAATTTTGTACATTTATAAATGTTTTTCATATAAATTCATATGAGTCATATATACCTCTTAATATCTGGATTCTCTCTACCTCGGGATCAGAGACCCAAGAAGCAATCAACTTTATAATAATAGTTTCTGGTCGGTCAGGGAATCGAAGCCAGGCCCAAGAAACTGAGGTTCCAGTGACTTAACCACTCAGCCATGAAGAAAGATAAAAGTTGCAATTCTTAGCTCAGC
The DNA here is from genome assembly GCF_036898095.1 of Palaemon carinicauda. NCBI lineage: Eukaryota > Metazoa > Arthropoda > Malacostraca > Decapoda > Palaemonidae > Palaemon > Palaemon carinicauda. The sequence continues at coordinate 80,637,415 of NC_090731.1, forward strand.
CTCAGTGCCGATGACTTAGCTTATCACCCAGCTTTCGACCAGTCAGTGGACAAAGAGTCCACTCAACCTTCCGATTTTTTTTGGCCCTGCTATCGTTACTGAAATTTTCAGTGCGCTGGCCGTGGAGTTTCTCCAACAATGTAAGGGGAGTCTGGGCATTGAAGCAACTGTATACAAAGTCCAGATACCAATGCTAGAAGTATACAAAGTCCAGATACCACTGCTAGAAGTATACCAATAACCCGAAATGCAAATGCAGCGGCTGCCACTGCTACCGCAACTGCATATTGAAGACGCTAGAAACAAGATAGTCCAAGAGAACAAACACTCCCAAGACTGCAATTGCACCGACTACCTGTCCGAGTTGCTGCATGAAGACACTGCCACTGTACAAAACGTCCAGACTTCTATTGAACCAGTGCTGCAGAGTGACGAGAAGACACCTCTCCCCAAATTCTAACATCTGGCACAAGATCACACAACCTCTTACGCTGCTGCTGCTGCCATGGCAGCCAAGCCCAACATCCAGATTAATGCTCAACCAAACCGCAAGGGAGAACTCATAATCTCCTCCAAAGACCAAAAGAGCCCCCACCTACTGCAGGAAGAAACCTCATTAGAGCTTCTTAGTCCAGCCACCATGCAAAGTAAGGCAATCATTGCCTACTACCCAGTAGACATGGCCCTCTCACCTCCTGTAGCAACATCTCCAGTGTTGAACAGGCTAAAAGCAGGTATGAGGAGTCTACAAACAAGATCATCGTCACCTTCATTGGACCAATACCATCAGTATTAGTTCTCGGCATATGGGGAAACCTTCGCCATCGAGGACTATACTCCAGAACCCCTATGATGTTATCATTGCCAGTTGTACGGCCATCACCGCAAGATCTGCAGGGGCCCTAAAATTTATGGGGTCTGGAGTCAATGCTACGATACCCAAGGAAGGCCGGGAGACTCGACCTAGGTGTCCCAACTGTTACCAGTCCCACAACGCTTGGAACAAGAGATGTCCCGAATGCCTTCAGAGGATTGCTGCCCTAAAGAACACCTCACAGCCATGTCCATGGAAACCACTACAGAAGAAGCCACCAACCCCCAGAGCCTGGGAGCTCCTCGCTGGAGAGCTCATCGACCAACAATAACCTTACCTTGGCCGGGTGCTGGAGTTGGTGCTGTGCAACTGGTGCTAGCCCCGGTACCAATACCTTCTCCAAAATCTCCTCCTTCCCAACCTACCCAGAACCTCACCCAATAAATAGAATTCCTCTTCTTAAAAAAAACTAATTTCACTGGTCATCCAACTCCTTTCCAGAGTTTTAACCCTTTTTTTTAAACCCCAAAATCATCTAATTCTCTCCCGCAAATCCCCCTCCCAACCCAAGAGCAGGGATAAGCTTTTATGCTTAGAACTACTTCTTTACTCTCCTACTCAAAGTGTTCTCTCCTATCACAGTTTCTTCTACTTATTGGGACTCACTACTATACCACTATTCTCTACTACTAAAACCTTTCACTTCGATTCCAGATTGGACCTGGATTGAGAGCTCAGGGGCAAGCAAAAACCATCAAAGCTCTTGGGCTAAGCAAATCATGCTGCTCTACGAGCAGCACACCTTCAAAAAGTTAAATAGACATGGGGCCCAGGCATCTTGTCAAAGGGTCCCCATCTGAACTAACGTCCAGACACTTCACCAACGCACTGCAAGTGTGAAAGAACCCGTGTCTGGACGCAGGATCAGGCAATCTACAACAAGAACAACAACAACATAAAAGTTGATCACAAGTCTCCCAAAGTTATTCCTGTCGAATTAAGGTTTTTTTGTACTTAGAATCGAAATCAAACCATTTCCATCATTGTAGTTTGATAAGTTTGCAGTGCTTGGCTATTATTGATGAAAATATTGAACAATTATATGCGTTTTTCATATATATTCATATAAGCCACTCTTAATATCTGGATTCTCTCTATTTCGGGATCAGAGACGTAAAGGAGATTCAACTTTATGATAATATCTTCTGGTCGGTCAGGGAATCAAACTAGCAGGTTACTTAATAGGTTAGGCTTAGTAATCAGACTGAATGAAAAAATGGAGATTATACAGACTTTTTAACACTTCGTTTCTATAAAGCAGTTTAAACAATAAATGGTATCATGCTTCATCATTATCTCTTCTTATGCCTATTGATGCAAAGGGCCTCGGTTAGAATTCGCCTGTCTTCTCTATCTTGAGCTTTTAAATCAATACTTCTCCACTCATCACTCCTACTTCACGCTTCATGGTCCTCAGTCATGTAGGCCTGGGTCTTCTTCCAACTCTTCTAGTGCCTTGTGGAGCCTAGTTAAACATTTGGTGAACTAATTTCTCTTGGGGAGTGTGAAGGACATACCTAAACCATCTCTATCTACCGCTCATCATAAATTCATCCACATATGGCACTCAAGTAATCTCTTTTATAGTTTCATTTCTAATCTTGTCCTGTCATTGAGTTCAAAATATTCTTCTGATCGCTTTCTTCTCAAATCTACAAAATCTGTTAGATATTGTTTCATTGTCATACTATGATTCATGTCCATACTGTAACACCGATCTCACTAAACCAATATATATATCCTGAGTTTTTCATGTGATTTCAGGCAATTTGATTTCCAAATTCTAAAGACCCCATATTAGAGATCATAGTTCCTGAATATCTAAATGATTCTGCCTCATTACTTCCTTCTCCTTCAAATGATATTTCATCTTCCATTGCATATTACGCTCTTATCATCTCTGTCTTTCTTCTATTTATCTTGAGGCGAACTTCATGTGATATTTCATACATTCTGGTAAGTAAGCATTGCAAATCCTATAGTGTTCTGCTAATAAGGAAAGCATCATCAGCGTACTCTAGATAAGCTAATTTCCTAAAACCAATCCAGTCCAATCACTCTCCACAAGCCCCAACTGTTCTACATATTACAAAATCCAGGAGGAGGATAAACAAAATAGGTGACAACATATTCCCTTGGAGTACTCCACTGTTCACTAGAAATTCATTTGACAGGACTCCACTAACATTAATTTTACAATTGTTATGCTTATGAACAGGCTTAATCAAAATTAAATATTTAAGAGGAACTCCATAATGACGCAGGACTCTCCACAAAAGGCTATTTCATAGTCCACAAATGCCATCAAAAGTGGATTTCTACAGTCTACACACTGCTGTGCATCATGCCTTCAAATTAAAATTTGGTCAGCACAACTTCTACCTTTTTTGAATGCTGCATGTTTATCTCTGAGCTTTCCATCAATCATTCTATATAGTCTCTTTAGAATAAGCATACTATATATTTTCATGACAACTGACGTAAGTGTGATGCTGCTGTAGTTATTGCAATCAGTCAGGTCTCTTTTTTTTCATTTTCACCAACACTCCTAGCTCCCATTCATCAGGTTTTGTCTCTGAACGCCACATTCTATAAAATGTTCTTTTGAGTATTCTGGGGATCACTTCATTTTCAGCCAATATTATTTCAGCATTTATTCCATCATATCCAGGGGTTTACCATCTACTGCTTAGACAGTTATATCAATACTCAAGTAACATGTATAATTCCAACTTAAAAAGGGTATTAAGATTAGATAGTTATGCTAACACCTGAGTAAAATAAACAATTAAAACTAAAAAATAGCACTAAATTTATACATTTATATTAACACTTGAGTGATTCAAACACAATAAATGTAATTATCGAGATCAGAAACGTATGAGAGAACAGCAGTATCAGTAGCCACGGGGAGACTTGACTGTGGACTTTACTGGGAACGCTGAACACCGCTGGAGCAGTGTGCCTCCGCAATGCAAAACTTGCCTTACCTATACCCAACCTTGGTCCATACTATATGTCTATGTCAAGTGATGCCTAACAAAACCTCGTTCCCAGAATGATCAAGCAAGGGTCTTTGTAATAATGGAACTTTACTTCTATAAAAGCTAGCTCAAAATATTCCCAATCACTTGATAAAATCACTCACTGAATATCCCCTCTAAACGATGAAAAATAATTTCAGAATCGAGACTCATTTCAAATGACATCACTTTCTTGATTTCCTAGATTGCCATGCATTTTTACCAATGCCATAGTAATTGTACTCCTCCATTATAATTTTATGGGTTGCAGTGGATTCATTAGAAATCCCAATTCAATTAAGTCACTGATATCTATATGACTGAGCAATTAAATACAATAGCTTGTAGATAATAATAAGAAACACAAGTACTATTACTATTCATATCACCATATTGATTTTGAGCTCTTAAGACATACTTAATAATCCCCACGTTGAAAGATTTTTCCTAACAGATTCTACACAGTATAAGCTGTGGCAAGATTGTGGAATGTTCTGGTAGTTATATTAGTTGAACTCCATATGTTCAAATTTGTTGCAAATACCTTTCTGCTAAGCAGATTGATAGTTTCATAGTTTATATACAACTTATCTATTTAACTTTGTTACGGATTTTAATATACCTTATAATTCATTATTTCTTCTTCATAGTTTATTCTTCATTTCTCTATGTCCTTTCTCCACTGTGTTGCATTCCATGCTGAAGCCTTTGGTCATAAAAAATTATTGAGTTGCATAGGGGTTAAGATTTTCTTCAATACAATTTTTAGTTCACCATTGAAAATTCCCATATCAACGGGAATAGCTAATTACTGTGTAAAAGTAAAATTGGGTATTTACTCATTACCCGCAATATCAATGTGAGCAGGACCCCATTACACATAGTCACAGGTTTGACGCTTCTAAATTTTTTAAAGATGAGTATCATATAATTGCCAATTACGAATTTGAGAGTTAAAGTTTTAGGTCTCACGGCATTAAAGGTAGACTGAGATGTAATATAGAATGTTGGGAGAAAATTGGTGCTTATGATAATGTTTCATATATAAAAAATGGGTATAAAATTCCTTTTTACAGTATTCCTATTAGGAATTTAGAAAAGAAAAAAAACATTCTTCATTATTACATAGAAAATTTGTTGACAGTGCAATAATAGAATTGTCAAATCAAGGTCTTATTGAACGATGCACTGCAGCTCCTTACATCGTCAATCCGCTTACATCGTCTGTGTGGACAAATAATAAAAAGAGGCTTATTTTAGATTTGAGATGTGATAACTTGCATGTTCTAAAATAAAGTGTGAAGTATAAGGGCATTAGAAAGGCAGTAATTTATCCTAAAAGTAATTCATTTATGTTCAATTTTGATTTGCATTCTGCTTATCACCCTATTGACATGTTTTATTCCCATACACTTTTTTGAGGATTTTCATGGGTTATTAATGGTGAACAAAATATTTTAAAATTTTTGGTTCAACTCAATGTGTTTTTACAAAGGTTACTAGGCCATTAATTAAGAAGTGGAAGGAGGATGGTTAGTGCGTTATAATGTATTTGGATGACAGTACTGGTATTGGGGATGACTTTCAATCAATTAGGTCAATTTCAAAGTGTTCGAAAAGATTTATTGCTATTAACGAACATTAACCTGTGTGATTTCCTGTGCAGACATTGGAGTGGTTAGGAATTTATTTTTAATGTTCTAGAAAGGATATCAAGAAACGTTCGGGACACAGGTAAAACTGTCATGGCCGAGATTGCTAAACCTATGAAAGTGTTTGTTAGACAAGTAGCTAGTTTTGAAGAAAAGTAGCTAGTTTTGTAGAGCCTATAATTTCAATGTTGACTGTAGTGGGGTCTTTTCATCAGCTGATGACCAGAAGTTTGATCATTGATATTTTGAGTGCAAAATCATGGAATGATTTAGTAATTGTCTCAAGAAAGTTGTAGGCAGATAAAATTTTGGTAAGATGATATTGAAACTATTAATAGCAGAAGGTTAATATGTCAGCTTTCTTGTGTTATGCTGGTGTACTCGGATGCTAGTGGTCATGCTTTTGGAGGTTATGCTGTTGATTGTAGGCATGGAATTCCTCATGGAATGTGGAGTTCTGATGAGATGGTAAAAAGTTCAACTTACTGCTAATTGGTTGCAGTCCAAAGAGTTCAGATTTCCTTAAATCAATAAAATTAGAAGGTAAAGAGTTTACCGACAATAAAATATATAGCATCTATTGTAAAGGAAGCATGAAGAAAGATTTGCAAAAGGCTACTTAGACTATTTACTGGTATTGTTTAGTTAACGATACTCATTTGGAAATGGAATGGATTCCATGGATTCTTAATGAAAAAGCAGATCTTATCAGTAAACTTAGAGACATTGATGATTGGGGAGTATTTGTTGAGATTTTCAACTCCATCAGTGAGATATGGGGACCAAATAAAATTGACTGGTTTGCAAGTGATAGTAATCATAAATTACATAAGTTTCATTCAAGGTATTGGAATATCAAATGTTCAGGAATTAACGCTTTCACGGAATGTTGGGCAAGTTTTTGGCCTATGTTATATCCAGATGTAACTAATTTTGACTGTTTTATCAAAGGTGTTGTTTTTTTACCAACACAGAAAGACATATTTGTGGTAAAAGCTATGTGTCAATATTTGGTACTGTTGATTTAAATTTTGCAATATTTCAAAGTTGATTTTCAATATTGAAAATTTAATTTTACATGTGTTTTTGCAGGCATATGGAAATGATGTGGCCACTTTTCCAGGATCTGTAAAAGAAATGATAGACGGATTTCCAGAACTATTAGCCAAGTGTCGAGCAAGTTCGACAACTAAAGGGTACTATCATAAGTATATGAAATGGGCGGCTTTGTTGGAGAAAAATGGCATTGATAAAAAATCAAATGTGAAACCCTTGGTGATTTTCTTATCTCTCCAGTTTAATTCAGGAAGGAAGTTCTGTGAGTGCATTATCTTCTGCATTTTATGGAATTCAATGGGAGCATTCTATAATTGGAATTTCATATCCAACAGATTCAGAGCTGGCGAAAAATGTTTTTGAGGCAGGACAAAGATTTTTATCAGTCCCTGTAACGAAACAGATCCTGTAAATGTAGATATGTTGAGAAAATTTTTTTAAAGTACTTTAAAAGTGACATTTATGATTTAATGTCTTGGTGTTTTAGTTATGTATACTCATGTCTTATCTGGCTATGAACATTCTGGTGTGCATGCTGAATCTTTTCTAACCTTAATGGTTTTATTTGCTGCTAAAAGGTTATTCCCGCCATTTTATTCATGATACGAAAAGAGATACGATTTTTTCGCCTAATTACAAAAAAACCCTCATGATAAAAAAAAAAATGATTCACCCTGCCACCGAGAAAATAATTTTAAAATTTGCGTGCCACAAAACTGAAAACTTGCCACCATCATCCTGCTCTCCTATTGATTATCTCCCTACTCTGATGCTAGTTAGCAATTTAAGATCTTGCTCTAATACTAATCCACATCTTTTCCATAATGCATCTATGTATTGGCGTTCCTCAACCATTACATTTTGGCAGCGCTATCGTTTACATTGAATTCATGTTGCTGATTTTGCTTTCGTGATTATAGTTGTCCTGCTGAATTATTCAACTCATACAGTATTAGTCATGGGTCCCAAGAATATTGCTGATGTTCAAGGAAAAAAGAAGAGAACGCTTTATATGGAAATGAAGCTTGTGGTAATCAAGAAATATGAGGTTTGTATACAGTTAAGTGTGATTGCTAAGGAATATGGCCAAATCCGTCGATGATAGGCACCATTCTTAAGCAGAAGGTAGCCATCAATGCAGCAACACCTTCTAAGTGAGTGAATGTCTTTTTAAGCCAGAGGATCCACGTCCATGATGAGATGGAGAGACTGCTTCTCCTCTGGATTAAGGACAAGGAAATCTCTGGAGACACGATCACAGAGACGATAATCTGCAACAAGGCCAACAATATTCCAGAGCATAAAATAATTTGTACAATAGGGTCTGAGGAAATACATGGTATCCTCTATTTCTTTGCAAATATTGGATCTTACATTGTATGTCTTTTGGGTAAATCAGCATGAAACACACGGAATATCTATGATTAAGTTTCTTTAATCTTCATACTAAGCAGATATCCAAAAGAGATGGCTGATGCTAACCTATAAATACTTGAAAGATTTTTTGTCTTAAATATATGACAGAACAAATGCTTACATTTGTGTTAATGAGCCTAGTCTAGACTTTTAGTCCATAAACAGAGATCATATGAGTCCATTCCACCAATCCAGGTAGCTTCCATGTAAAGCATGCAGCGTACCAGACTTGAATATTTTTTTGGCAAAAGAAGAATATCTAATCCAGAAACTAAAGTCCAGCAAACTGGGGATGCACACAGAGAGAGAGAGAGAGAGAGAGAGAGAGAGAGAGAGAGAGAGAGAGAGAGAGAGAGAGAGAGAGAGAGAGAGAGCACATATACTTATTGGACAAATCTTCCCTCAATTGCTACTTGATGTCAACAGTTGAAAAAAAAAAATCCTTTCAACTTAAGTCTCCTGCACCACACCCTTCAGCTGTGAGCATGAGTAGCACTAATGAAAGTGTTGACTATATTGAATTCTTTATACCAGGTATCAGAGTATTGTACACTTTAAAGGTTTCCATTGTATCAATTAAATAGGATGCTAAGTGTAGCACTCTAGATAATTCCAGTAATTTTCATCCAAATTGATACAATATTGAAAGTTTGTTTAGCTGTTTCTATTTCCCAAAATGACATTCTTTAACCCAACTCTTTAAGGCTATACAGGTAGCCATCTTGAATTTTCAAGCAGCCAATTGAGTAGATCTGTCAAGTAATCCATAGGGAAGAAACATGCCAGGTTTATACTTGTATCGTCATTTGCACGAGTTTTCTGTTATCTGCTTTGCTTTCTTGGATAGCAAAGGTGGTGAGCACTGAAATCAACCATTTAGAACTCAGTTTTTCTGGAATACATCAGGGGGTCACTCAGTATCCAACCTCATGTGGGAAGCCATTACAAGAGAATGTCTTTAGAATCAAAGAAGAAAACAATCTGAAACTCTTTTACATACATGATTTCTTCAGAACAGAGCATAAGGATATAATGTCGATTCTTCAAATTTCCTCCATGAAGAACCTGAGAAATCTGTGTTGACGATAGAAAACATTCCAAAATTTAGATAAAAACCCTTATTTCTTTGAACTTTCTTGTGATACACCGCTCCAGAAAACATTCAATGCATACCAGTTCTTTTGACAAGGACGAGACACATTTCCCAATAAGTTGTACCAGGCCTAGACTGTAAGGTTTTACCACCGTTGGTGAAAAATTAACATGTATCAGCCTCTCCCATTTTCTGATACTAGAATAATTTCTAATGGAATTTAGAAAAGCACAATTTGCCATATACAAAAACACACACAATCTAAAGGTTAAATTTCAGTAACTTTAAAAGGAAGAGGATTCATCCCAAATCACTCATTTTAAACAAGACCTTACAAAAACCTTGCATATTTTCCATACTAAAATTAAGGTTCATGGACCAATGAACTAAAAGCAAGGGAACTTCAAAGAAATAACCCATTGATGGTTACAATGAAGGAAGTGACTTTTTGCTACAAAATCATTGTATTTATCAAGATATTTGTACAGATAATATGTTTCCACCAAAGTGGAGATCGTATAAAACACTTCAGATTTAAAGCGTAGTTAAAAGAAGTTATCTGAAAAGTTATCCTAATAACATAAAGCACCTTCACTATATACGTTTTTTCTACTGAAGCAAAATATAATTTTTATATTAATTGAGTTGGAGATTCTCTATAATTTGTTCCTTCAAACTGGTTTCACACCAGTTTGTTTTAGTTTGTTTGATGGCCAAACAGCACCAAGATATGTTTTTGCTTAATACAAAAAGAAAAAAACCTACAAAATGAAACAATCTAAAAGAGGAGTTGATAAGATATATTACTTCTGCATCATCTCTAAATTATAGTTGATAGTTGGGTTCCTCCCGGGAATCACAATTTAAGTGAAAATAAATTGGTCAATGATGCTATCATCTTTTTTATTTGGTAGCTTTCTGCATAACGTCTGTCATCGTCAGCCTATCTACAATTGTTATTATGTAAAATTAATAAAAATCAATAAAAATTATCATAAGTAGATAATTAGGAAGATATACTTCCAAGAACCGCCCAACTATCTCTAAAATCAAACCAATCAAAGAACATAGAAACCATATAAAAGACCTCATTATTGATATAACTTACCAATCAAAGAACATAAAACTATATAAAGGACCTTATTACTAATATACCTAGTCACCCGCAGGAAATGAAGACCACTCACCAAGAGCAGTAACCTACAGACCAGAAAACGGATCAATGGGTCACCGGCAACTGAACAGGTACGCCCTCATTCAAGCTGGGTTTTGTCTTAAAAATGTATAAAGACTCCAAGATTCTCAGTTTGGTGACACTACTATGTCTGTCAGTGATTTGGAAATTTTCTTTGGAAATGGCATGACCAGATTTAAATGAATGATCATAAATGGCCGAAATTGGTTTCTTACTTAAAGGTCTATTGGTTCGTAGCAATTTCCCACGTGTTCCAAAATCCTACACTGAAGCTGTCTAGACGTGCTTTCAGTGTAGCACTCGTTACAGAGTGCACATTGATAAGTGTGCAGTATATGACACCAGAACGCAAGAGAGTAGGTAGACTTTCCTTATATTTATAAAGTGAGCCAACTGAGAGCTTGTTTGTAAAAATAAGTTTTAAATCTATATGGGGATAACTTTTCCCCACAACACTCATAGCCTCTATTCTTAGACTCTGGATAAAGCTGATTACGTAAGGAAAATGGAAGATATTTTAAATGACACGCCTAAGTTCAGATAGTTGGTGTCAGAGGACCCCTTAATTCACACTTTAAACATGGAGAATAAAGTAAACTACCGAGTTCGCAAGTGAAAGAAGGATGGCACTTTGTCAGACAAAAAGCTTCAGCAATGAAGGCGACAGGAATACAACCTGGTATTATGTATGGTGCCCCAAAGATTCACAAAAGAGGCATTCCTCTGAGACCAATTCTCTCAGCTATTAATACTTGTTCCTATGACCTATCCAAACATCTAGTCACTAAACTCTCCCCTCTCACAGTAAATGAATACACTCTAAAGAATAGTTACCAATTTGTAGAGTTATTAAATACTGTCGAGGATGCAAATAACTATGTTATGTGCAGCTTCGATATAGAAAATTTTTCACAGACATTTCTTAACAAGAAACATTAGAAATAATTCTTAAACAACTTTTCCCTAAACCAGAAGACATTTTTGAAGGTTTTGATAAAAAAAAAAAAAAAAATTAAAATACTATTAGAACTAGCTACCACTATATCCCCATTCTTATATAATGACAGGTTAGATGAGCAGGTAGATGGAGTAGCAATGGGATCGCCGTGTGGATCAACCTTGGCAAATATATTTCTATGTTATTGTGAAGGGAAATAGCTGAGTGATTGTCCTGTGGAATTTAAGCTTTTCTTCTACCGTCGATATGTGGACGCTACATTCTTGCTTTTCACACTGTGAACCAGTTTTTAGATTATTTAAATTTAGAACACCTTGATATAAAATTTTCAACAGAAAGTGAATAGGATGATACTTTGCCTTTTCTCGATTTCTTGGTTTCTCGAAAATATATTACCATTGAAACTTCAGTAATTTGGAAAAAAGGTTTTACAGGACTTAGCTCTCTCTTTTTAAGTTCGGAAAAAAATTTACAAAATCAATACAATAAAAACGCTCTTATATAGATGTTACCATGTTCAACTCGTCTGAGGTTTTACTAGGAAGAAAATTTTCTAGTCTTTATTAACAATGGGTTACCTCTGAACATCTGTTACAATCAAGTTAAAAATTTCTGTTAAAAATTTAGCAATTGAAACAGTCAGTAAGAAAAAATTATGTTTACTTTCCGTACTATAGTTGTTATGGAAAGAATATGAACATAGGTTATGAGTGTTGTGGAGAAGTGTTATCCCCATAAAGATTTAAAACTTATTTTTACAAACAAGCTCTCAGTTGGCTCACTTTTTAAATATAAGGGAAGTTTGCCTACTCCCTTGTGTTCTGGTGTCATATACACACTTATCAATGTGCAATCTATAATGAGGGCTACACTGGAAGCACGTCTAGACACCTTCAGTGTAGGTTTTTTTTTTTCTTTTTTTTTTTAAACACATGGGGGGATCACTGCCAACCAATAGACCTTTAAGTAAAAAACCAATTTCGGCCATTTGTAACCATTCATTCAAATCTGGCCATGTCATTTCCAAAGAAAATTTCAAAATTACTGACAGACATAGTAGTGTTACCCAACTGAGAATCTTCAAGTCTATACATTTTTAAGAAAAAAAGTAGCTTGAATGAGGGCTTACCTGTTCAGTTGCCGGTGACCCATTGATCCGTTTCCTAGTATATGGGTTGCTGCTCTGGGTGAGTGGTCATCGTTTCTTACGGGTGACTAGCTATTACTAATAAGGTCGTTTATATACTGTAGTTTTATGTTCGTTGATTGGTAGGTTATATTAGTAATGAAGTCTTTTATATGGTTTTATGTTCTTTCATTGGTTTGATTTTAGAGCTAGATGGGCAGTTCTTGGAAGTGTACCTTCCTATTTATCTACTTATTTTTATTATTTTTTATCAATTTTACATAAAAACAATTGTAGATAGGCTGAAGATGAAAGAAGTTATGTCGAAACCTACAAAATAAAGAAGATAATAGCAGCATTGACCATTCTATTTTTACTTATCATTAAATTAATATTAAAGAATTACATTATAGCAAATTTAATGAAAGCGAAGAGGGATAATACAATTAATACCCCTCACTTTACTCATCCAAGGAATATTTGAAGTTGCTTATTTTCAAAATAATCATTACTAACAGAGGGTTACTCATACACCAGTGTATTTATAGCCTATAGTTTGAGTTGATTGCAGATATCAGACCCACGCAATTTGTGTATTTCATGCATTATGTGTAAAATTATAATTACAAATATAATTACTGAAACCAGATTGTAAAACCTACCTCAAGCTACATATCACTTCTGTAAGTATAAGAAAAAAATTTAGAGGCTAATACAACAGCAAGATAAATGACTAACCTTGATTGCTTGACTATATGGTCCAATATTCGCCGGAGCCCAGTGTGATAAACTCTGTACATGCATGGTTGTTCGGGATACTGGTTGAACTAGGTCAGTGTCTTCCACAGATGTGACAAAATTATGTTTCCATCCAACAACATCTACTTGTATGCATACATTGGCTGGGAGAGGAGCCTAAAAAAGGAAAATAATCTAAATTGAGATTTTTGACAAGGTTGAAATAGCACGTATGTGCAGCATTAAACATTTCTAGTATAGTTCATTGTTTATCCAACAATTCTCAGAAGGGCCCAGTCAAAATAACTTCTATTAGACTACATGCCCAGCAGTGTGATACGGAGCATAGTTCTATTTATTCTTCATGGGTTTGAGTGCTTGCTTGTATTTCTATACTTGTATGTAGGGGTTTGTTTATACATACATGAATGGGTTCTCGGTATTTTTGCCACAGGGCTTTTCACCACTAACTTTAAGCCGTTGGAAATATTGCCAAAGGGTCTTTGTGCCGCAAGGAATTTCTACAACAGAAAGGATAAAGCATGTCATAAGCATGAGAATGAAAAAGTATTATAACATTGAAATTTTTATTTATTTTCATTTAATATGATAATACAGTCATCTTTAAAAATGAAAGAATTAAACAAGTAGTTTAGGTAGTTTAAGGCACAATGAATAAAATGTTAACATAAAATTAATGCATGTTGCTAATAATTAAAAAGATATGGAAGTTCGTCGCTATATATAGAAATTGAAAAAAAGTTAAAATAAAACTTCAATTTTAGTGTAGAAGGAATGCAAGTTTATTACAGAACTTTGTAAATGAAGTTTATGTCGAGATTCGTAATCGAAACAATCCTTTGTACTCTTACATATATCTTTGTACTGTTTCTTAATGTAAGATGATTTGCCACATTCGAGGTATTTTTTTTTCTTCGCTATACACTCTTACTCTTTTAAAATGGTAATCAATTTCCAGTTATATGGGTGGGTGTTTGTGATCGAACTTTGTAAGGCATTATGGAACCCTTCTACACAATTGTTTGTACATTGGGAATATGAGGAGTCTGTACATTCACTCGCCTTCATTTCCTAATATTATGTAATAAAGTAACATTTGTTGACATAAGATAATATCTTGGATCATCTAAGGGTTATATAGACAACTGGGATTCTTTAGCACCTTCTTTCACTCTTGCCAAGGTGAAGCATACTTTTTTTTATTTTTTTGCATTTGTAGAATGACTATGGTTAATAACAGTTTAGCATATTACTATATGATATTCACTATCTAAAACTGTGTGGACTCGTCTCACAATATTTGACTGCACACTTCCAATAGACCTTGTGGCAAAATTTCATACGGCAATAAGTCTGTGGTGAAAAGCCCTACGATAAAAATTCCTGCGGAAAAAAATTCCAGTTACAACATGAATGTATCTATTTGTGTATGGTACGGGGTATGTTATAACAAGTTTCTGGAAGCACATGTATTAATCCTTTTTTTATTTACAACCGCCAATATCTTAATTTGTTAAATCATTTTTAGGGTGTAATTGCTATTTTTTTTTTTTTTTTTTTTTTTTTTAAATTAAGGAGTTTTTATCTAATACACGAAATTTCAATAGCTTTCTTTACACATGGTATAAACTGAAATAAAGTAAATCATTATCAGCCTGTCATTTTCATTATTACTGTGATGCATCAGACCTTAATTTCTAATTTTGAAAAACTAAGAAATTTATAAAGTCTCAACAAAGATGAAAACATTTTCTGGCACCAATCCACAGTCCAGGGCAGAGACAATCTCTAAATGGCTCAAGCCAAGTTTCAATGAACTTTTAACAGGTTATTGGTGACCGCTATTTCCTCATGTTACATAAATATCACATGACATAACTCTTTGTACAAATAACATGGCTAGTGAACCTACCATAGTAGCCCACTTGATACAGCAGCTAATATATGAAATAAGATTAACACTTCTTTCTAAGGTTTTAGCAGTTAGTATCCAATAACATATATCATACTGATTCTGACAATCGGTAACTGTAGCTGTATGCGAAAGTGTAGTTCCATTGCCTGTTCCCATACAGCCAATGTTGCTCTGAAGTTCCATGAATGCTTTCTCTAATAAGCAAATTTCTTTTTTCCTCTATGATATATGTTACATATAAACCCTAAATTCTAATCATGACACAAATATATGTAAAAGCCATAAAAGTCATACAACAATCAATGAATTTAAATTACATATAAAACTAGAAAGATTATGTGCATTTTCTCTCTGCTTTCTGTACTTGGTTTCACATCGATCCAGATATCCATCTCTATCTCTCTGTCTTTCTCTTTTTACAAACAAAAGAGGTAAACTATCAACTCAAAATATATAAACATACAAACTTGAGTCGCTGTATAAAATAAACATATTTTGTAACTAGATAAAGACACTTAAAATGAACATTGTAACATACAACAAAGATCCACCCCTGGGATATGAGAGCAATCACTCAGCACACCATCAGGAAAAATAAATCAGATGTCGCAGTTCATAAACCTCACGCTCAGCTGCTATTTTGACTCCGTTCTAGAAACCCCCGCGAGATGCTGAACATATAATTAATCTACAGACAATATCTCTAAAAGCAGAAATGGAGCAGTAGTGTAAAAATTCATTTACTTACTCTAAATTCTGGCTACTGACTTTAATTTACAGATGAAGATCTTCACCTTTGCAGCAGTTAAGAAAAGGAGTACCCGCTACTATCACTCTTACCTTTATTATTTTAATTTAACTTAACCTCATTACTAATACATCAGGTATAATCAACACAGTAATTAACTCAATATTCAATTCTTTAGCAATGAATATGAATTCTTCAATGAAAATAACAAAAGACAAAGTCAGACAAATTATCTAAAAAGGCATGATCTAATCTACAGGGGGGACTGTGTGGCCACACATATCAACAACTCACGTAAATTCCATCCCACAATAGAAGCCTCGTGTCCTGATTGATGGCAATGTTGTAGGACAACACTTTCCAGCTGGCCCAACCAAAAGGTTCCCCTGACTTTTGGTCACCCGGGGCCACTGGATTTGGAATGTTTTTCCATCTCCTCTAGGGTGACCAATGGTGCTTCTCTGTCCTCTTCTGGGATCTCGAATTATGTTTCAGGAGGGTGGTGTCCAGAGGAGGACCAGGATTTATGCCGTCGTGGTAGGTGTAACTTGAGCACCTGTACACTGGGACGTCTCACAAGTGAATGGAAATGTCCCAGGGTAAAGACGCTCCATAAGTCTTCTTACCCAGTCCAGAGAGCAATAGGTTCAATAGAGTTGGATCCTACACATCTTGAGGTGCTACAGTGCAATTCCACGCAGGGCTTTATGGGCTTGTAGAGAGTGAGTTTTATGCAGGGTTTCGATTCATTACACAAAAAATAATTTTGTGGATCCAAGGAAATAACCATAAGAATAACCATAACTGTCTGGTGCATCAAAAAACGTAGTTAAAAGGCATTTAGAAAAAGGGCTTGTACAGTGGAGATATTTCCTAAATAAATCAGACATGAGTTGGTGACAGAGAGATTATATTAATTGCACATACATTCTTAATGTTTAAATTATAACAAATCCAAATGAAATTTCTTAGCTCTAGACACTTTTGCTTAACGAATTATGCGAAAAAAGCCAGTCTTAGCTCTTTTCCACCATGGCATCTCGAAGAGCCACGAGGGATGCATTATGGACCTATCAGTTTATTGTAGTATACCCCAAGATCTCTGTAGATGGAAAATGGAAGGAACAAATCCAGTTTATTCGATGCAAAATGGATATCAGGGGTGACTAAACTACATTACGCTCAAGTTGGATAAAGGAAAATATCCTTAAGTTGGACAAAAGAAAATATAAAGAAGAAAGTATGAAGAAAATTCTTCACATCCTAGGGATAAAGGAGGAAGAAAGGAGGAGGGTTAGTGTAGACAAATGCAGTATGATCTAGTGGTTAACATGCATAAAATGAATGCACTAGCTGGATAATGAATGAAAATGATTTCTTGTGTGATGTTTAGAGTGAAGAATTGGTGTTAAGGTGATTTGCCATTATACACAAGAAAAATATAAAGTGTAAACAAAGAATGAAGTTGAACGAGAGTTAACAGTGACTATACAGGGGAAACGTGACTACAGCTGCAAAAAAGGGAGAATAGAATAAACCAAAAATATCTTGAGCAATGCTTTTGGGGGCTATGACATTTTGTCAAAAAGCTATAGCGCAGAGAAAAGGTCAATTAACAGAAGAAAAAAGAAAAGAAGAGCAATGTTTCACAGAAGTGCTCAGGTGAATATAGAGGGTAAAGGTTGGTGACAATGCTTTACAAGACCTCCTGGAACAGGGTTCAAGCACATTTTGCAGATATCCAAGTTGGTTGCCTGTGAAGGGTGTCACTGTGGTTGGCGGAGGAGACGGTACATCGTTCGTCATGTAATCGTCTCGATCGGCCTGTTGGTCTACTGAAGGAGGGTTCAGATGTTCGAGAGGAGGGAACTAGGAGGTTCCTCCTCCCTTGGTTCAGCGAGTTGTTAGTGATCCACGTCATCCTCCCAGGGTATGAGTCTGCTGATTGGACACACATACTCTCCATTTGCGGAGCAGACGTTGACAATTCTAATGTGTCCGTCTCGACCTGTGTATCCCTCAAATATACATGTCAAAGGATACTCCTTTCGACTGACTTCGTTCAGAATCAGCACGCATAAGTCTCTGACCATGAGGATGGTCGGGTGTAAGCGGGTGGTCTAGAAGTGTCGTTCCCAAAGGGAACTGATGTAGTCATACTTCCACCTTTTCAGGAAGGCTTGCAGCATGTTGGATACTTGCTGACAGTCGTTTTTGAGGGCGTCTTTTCAAAATGCAGGATCAGTTAAGACCATTAGTTGGACTTGTGATGCTAATGAGAAGGTTTGACTGTAAAGCTCGGGGTCAAGAGAGTATCAGAGCGGTCGTCTCCATCCAGGTAAATTAGAGGCCAATAACTTACAACACATTTCGCTTATGGGCTCATTTGAACCCCTCAATAACTGAATGCTTTATGACGTCCGCAAGGAGGGTTTGACCCGCTTGAAAGGTTGCGGCATTATTAGACACAATGTAATAATGGGGCATCCTAAATCAGGCTGTAAACTGTCATATCGCTTAGCCTGTCAGGATACCGCTAGGGTCAATGTGGGGATTCCCTTGTCCAATGAAGGCGCATTCATCTGACATCAACAAGGTGGGTTTCCCTCGCAAACGTTGTAAAGTGTGGGGGTAACTGCCAGCCTGTGAGGCATGAATGATAGCAGTATGAGGTCAGCACAAAAATTTGTAGGCTAAATGGGACGTTTTATGCTCGGTCCATCGATTTGTCAGGCGCAGTAGAGCTGCAAACCTTCAAACTATCCTGTCAAAAAAGTCGTAATAAGCGAACCTTTGAGTTTGTGATGACAAAAGCCTGCTGAGACAGGCCTTAATCTCCCATTCAGTTGGGAGCCGGCTTTGGTCTAGGTAAGACAAAAGCACGATGAGCCATGGTCTTCCATGGCAGCTACTCCTCGGCGGGATTGCACGATGTAGGAACCTGCTTAAGAAGTAACCGACAATTCAGCTTAATATGTCATATCTTGACCCGATTGAGATTGTATGAGGGCATGCTTTGCTGGCTGTGGAGGTATCAGACCATACGGTGGTAGAGACGTGATGTCAGGCGACCACTCTATCAAGTACTGGACAAGTCGGCATCCATTGATATTTAGTTTATAAAAATCTCATAGGTGTAAATAATAAAAGAAAACAAAGAATACTGATTGTAGATTACCTCATATTAGGCTAAAGAGAGTAAAATACGTGAATGTAGAATACATTAAAGATATGGGTAACCAAATTCACATTTGCTCTATCCCATAAAAGGCCCATATAACCATCATCTATATATGCTCACATGCATCTCTCCCTCTCTCTCTCTTTCATACTCTAAAATATTTAACAATAAATAATTCTTAATAAAAAAATCCCGTCTACCTTGGGAATATTTTATAACAAATCAAAAGGGGAATTATATATATGGTGCATTTATCATGGACAGGATTCGAACACATACCTTTGTATTTTGATATAAAAGTCATTCATACATTAGTCCGTAGTCCTTTTTTTTATATATAACTAAAGCCAACTAGAACATCCCAAAATTTTATTTGAGCATAGAGCAGTACTAGTTCTACCAAAACGACTCCTTTCCTGATCATATCTTTCAGGTGGAATGGTTGACAAAACTAAATGTTTTTCATTATACATTAGTAAATTTTCTAATTGTTTCTTCTAATTGTTATGGACTACCTCTTTGATTTCAAATTGAGAATTATGTTTTGTAACTACCATCCAGCATCATCATAATTTCCAGTTAGCAACTAAAAGCTATTATTCTCTTGGAAGCTGCCTCGATTTATGGAAAGGTCCCATTTTTAAGTTTAAAGCTATATCCAAATTACTATATATCATCTGTTGGTGATTGCCAGGTGTCCGATGTGGTAACGTCCCTGAATGGTGATACCCAGATGTGGGGTTCGCCAGATGGGGGGTACGAGTCCCGGTCAAATTCGTTAGTTCCTCTGGTCACTGCAATCTCACCATCCTTGTGAGCTAAGGATGGGGGGTTTGCAGGAGCCTATAGGTCTATCTGCTGAGACATTAGCAGCCATTACCTGGCCCTTCTTGGTCTTAGCTTGGGTGGAAAGGGGGCTTTGGCGCTGATCATATGTACAGTATATATGATCAGTCTCTAGGGCAATGTTCTGCTTGATAGGGCAATATCACTGTCCATTCCCTCTGCCATTCATGAGTGGCCTTTAAACCTTTAAGTGGGAAACTGTGTTCCGGGAATGCCTCCCTACAATATGCAACAAAGATCTACTCTGAGCGATAGGAGAACCAACGCTCTAGCACACAACAGGACAAACATTTGGTGATACAGTTCGCGAAACTTCACTCGAGGCAAGCTTCTTCATCTGCCCAGAAATTTCACAAAAAATATTTTAAGACTCTACTTTAGATTTGTCATTACTAAAGCCTTCTCGTGATTAGACTAATTTGAATACGTCATAGCGACACTAGTGAGATGCTGGACAGGAAATTACTTTAACGGACAATTTCGCCGAAGGTGGGAAGAGGAGCAGTGATGTAACTAATTAAAAATAAGGATCTTCATCTTCGAAGTACAAGAATAAAAGTGTATACTCAATAATATCACTTAACTATGTTACTCATAATTTGACTTACTATCTTCAATGATACCTCTGAGATAATCAAAACTTTCAACTCTACTTACCAGGACCTCTCACGAATCCATAACTATCTTTTACACATTGTTAGCACATAATTACTCAAATGAATGGAGAAAAGATACAAGTGGGCATTATCTAATCTAATTACTTTATCACAAATATTTACATCTATGATGAAAAGCAAGACAAATTACACGGCGTATTCACATCACGTCACTCAAAATTAATATATGGAGAAATATCAATGAAAAAAATTACAACAATAATTTGTGTTGTATTTTTTTTATTAATTACTCTATGAAAGTAGCAATTAAAATAAATACACAAGATAAAAATTCCAAAATCAATAGACCAAAGACTTTTTATAAATAACCTTCCACTAAACTAAAGTGCATAGTGAGATCAGACACGTGTTCACTGACCTGAGACTCAAATGAAGTGAATAAAATAAGAAAGACACATAAAATTACATTAAGTTCCATGCATGCAGCCCAAAAGTGTGATCCAGAAATGAACGAGAAATTCTACTTTAAGTAAATTGATAAATTACGTAAGGGAAAATGGCTATTGATTAGTTGAACTCATAATCCTCTTTCTGACTGCCCATGTCCACAGAGTGGTGGTCTTCAAATCCACCTTTCGGCCGTGTGCAAAAAACGGATAAACGGATTTTGAGCGAAGCGAAAAATCTATTTTTGGGTGAGAAAGCCATGTCGTCCTGATGGAAGGTTCCTTCAGTAGCTTCCTAAGGGTATATATAACTACAGTAGATATTCCCAGAGAATTAAACTAAAGGTTTCACAGAATTCTAACTTCTGGCGCGAGTACCCATAAGGTTTCCCTTTAGGATATCGTATAATAACAGGGGACATATGCTTGACACGCCACATAGCTATCTGCACCCCACATAGCGTTTACGCTTCAAGAGGGAAGTTGGTGGCAAGTTATGGGAGGAGCCGATACAAAGTTCTCCTCCTCCGTTACTGTTATGGTACTCGGATGACGTCATGAACGACGCCATGTTGGCCGCCATCTTGGCTGACGTCATAAACGCGCGCCTTCTCCATTCCTTCCGGCGTCGAGGCCAGCCTCCATGATACAATAAGCTTGGGAGGGGGCCTGTCAGGGCCTGAAATAGAGAAAAAGGGCGGGTCCATGAGGACGACATGGCTATCTCACCCAAAAATAGATTTTTCGCTTCGCACAAAATCCGTTTTTTGGGCTCAGGCCATGTCATCCTGATGGAAGTGTACCAGAGAATTAATGTATCGTGGATTTTTCCCTTTTGTAGTGCCTTCGACTTCTAGACAATATTCCTTTGGTCTAATGACCACAGAGACCTTGTGACATTACCGGTATATGTCACTTCAGATAAACATGTGCTATATATTTACTACCTGCCGCCAGACTTACAAGCCCCAAGCGAAGCATCACATACTGACACAACTTGCACTCTGCAATGCACGTCTTCCTACACAACGACACTAGCAAGCCACCGCTAAAGCCCCCTTACACAGGCCCTTTCCTTGTGATCCGACGCAATCCAAAAGCATTCCTACTAAACATTCGTGGCACTCTCCAGCTTCGTCATCCCAAACAGGTCCCCAGATCCGCCTCAAGATACTGCGTTGAAAAACTTCGTTTATTTTCCAACTGCCTAGTGAGTGCCCATGTTTTACACCCGTATAGGACCACTGGACGGATAATGGCAGTATATATTTGTGTTTTTGTGGGCCTAGATAAAATTCTGGATTTTAAGGTGTTATCAAGTGCCAATGAACATCGTGTCCCTGCAGCAATCCTTAGTATAACTTCTTCCTGGATCATGTTGTGTGATGTTACTGTATGGTGGAGCCAAGATATTTAAATGTGGATACTGGTTCCAGTTGTGATCCTCCAAAATCCATATCTCCAACTAGATTTGGTGTTCTTGAAACCTCCATTATCTTAGTTTTTCATTGTTTAGTTTCATGCCTGTACATTCTGCATTGTTTTTAAACTGTACGTATGTTTCTTCGATGCTAGGTAGATGTTCTCCACAAAGGTCCACGTCATCGCCATATCCAAGTCTGTCTATAATGGTATTATCCAGCTGGATGGGTAATCTGTTAGGAGGTGTATTTCGCATTATCCATTCCAGTACTATGTTAGATAAAAGTGTTGATAAAGAACATCCCTGCTTTAGTCCTCCATGGATGTTAAATATTTCTCTAGAGCTTGCCTTATGGTGAAAATTTGGTCAGCTGTAGCTCGGTTTGGTCTAAAACCTGCCTGATAGTCACCAATTATATCTTCACAATAAACTCGTAATCGTTTGTACAAAATATTTGCAAGGATTTTGTAACAAACTGGAAGTATGCAAATGCCTCTGTAGCTTCCACATATACTGCGATCTTTTTTATGTAGTACTGCCAGAATCCCTTCCTCCCAGTGTGATGGCATTACTTCATTCTCCCATATGCTATACATTAAGTTAATAATCTTATTATGAAGAGCCTGGCCCCCATACTTTATTACTTCTGCAGGTATATTATCAATCCCTGCTGCTTTATTATTTTTAAGTTTTCTTATAGCATCTGTAATTTCCTCTCGGGTTGGTGCCTCCACATCATCGATATTTCCCTCTATCTCCCTTTCATCCACTGGGTTATGAGATGGTGGCCGATTGAAAAGCTCTTTAAAGTGTTCTATCCACCTCCTTTGTATTTCTTCTTTTCCAATAATTATGTTACCTTCTTTATTTCTGATTAAGCTCATTCTTGGCTGGAATCCATTTCTCATCATATTAATTCCCAGAAATTGCTTTCTCATTTTTCCATGCACTCTATTCTCTTCAATTTCTCTCAGTTCCTCTCCTACCTTCTCTCTTTTCTTTCTTCTGTTTGTGCTTGTTGCTAAATTTCTAGACACTCTTAAATCTTCTCTCTTATCAATGTTAGCCCTGTCTTCTATCCATTTCATCCTACAGCGTTTTCTTCTTTCAGCAGCACTTCTACACTCTTCGTCAAACCAATTATTCCTTCTACGTGCATTGATACATGGTCCTAGAGATTCCATAGCAGCTTCAGTCACTACTGACTTTATTGTCTCCCAGTCCGATGTTATTTCCTCTTCTTCCAGTAGTCCAAATCTATTTTGTATATTTATATTTATACATCTGTCTCTTTTAGTTTTTCTATATTTGGTTTGATGGTTTTTATTGTTACCAATCTTTTACTTTTTAATTTAACTCTGAGCTTTCCAACCACTAACATATGGTCAGAGTCACAATCTGCACCTCTGAAAGCCCTAGTATCAAACAGAGCTGATCTAAATTTCTTTTTAATCATTATATGGTCAATTTGATTTATAGTGTTACCATCAGGTGAAATCCAAGTTCCTTAATGGGAGTCCTTATGGGGAAAATTAGTACCTCCGATGACCATAGAGTTTTGAAGTGCAAATGTTGCCAATCTAATCCCATTTTCATTGCTTTCTTGATGAAGATTATGGAGGCCGATAGAGCCTTGGGAAGCATTTACCTCTACCAATTTTTGCATTCATATCACCCAAAATTAACAATATATCATGTCATGGTATTTTGTCTATTTCAGATTGTACATGATCATACCATTCATCTTTTTCATCATCATCTGTTATCTCTGTGTGTGCATGTAAGCATAGAATCGTTATGTTAAACCACTTTGCATTTAGTCTAATTTTTGCTATTCTGCTGGATACTGGGGTGAATTCCATAAGTGCTCCATATGCTCTTTTACTCAGGTAGAAAACTGCTCCTTCTACGTGGTTGCCATCATCTCTTCCACTGTAAAGTATAACTGCCTTCTCCTGCTCCAGCTTTCCTATTCCTGTCCATCGGATTTCTTGTAAGGCTGCTATGTCAATTTTATAATTGGCCAATTCCTGTTCTAATACTTTAGCAGCTCCCGTTTTGTAGAGCGTTCTTACATTCCATGTGGCAATTCTTAGTGGTCTTTTCCAATCCGTAATCCTTTGTGGGGTTCCAGTGTCGTCAACATTAAAGGCCGTCCGGTTATTCACAGTCAAAGTTTCAGTCCCGAGTGGTAGTTTTACAGATAGGGGGTGTGAACTCCAATCCAACCTTCAAAGCAGGATTCGAACCTACAAGTTAGTACCTCCTAGTTACCAATGGCCCCCAATTGGTTACAGGGAGCTCCACTCTCTCCCCAGGCAGATATACTAGTCGGAACAAGCCATCGCACCTCGACAAGGTTAAGTAGGCTCTTGCCCTGATGGTGAGCGACCCATCAAAGCCACGTTGGTATATATATATATATATATATATATATATATATATATATATATATATATATATATATATATATATATATATATATATATATACATATATATACACATATATATATACATATATATATATACATACATATATATACATATATATGTGTGTATATATATACACTGTATATATATATATATATATATATATATATATATATATATTTATATATGTACATATATATATAATATATATATATATATATATATATATATATATTTATATATGTACATATATATATATATATATATATATATATATATATATATATATATATATATATATATATATATAAGGGATTTTGACATAAGGCTCCTATTCTCCTGAGCTGCACTGTCCATTACCTCCTTGACCACCTTCTGAGGGAAAATATCTTTCCCCTAGCTGTTTGAGTCAATCAACCTTTTAGGCTCAAGAATAATAGTTGCTGCGGCTAGAATGTGCTCTCTGCAGGCTCTTCTGGCTAAAAAGAAAGCATGCAGATCCCAGTGGAAGGTAGCCGGATGAGTCTTTGCCAAGACTGGGAAGAGGTCTGATTTCAAGTAGTTCCCAATCAGCATTTCTAAATAGGACTGGTGGGGCAAAGAAGCAGATAGCCTCTCTTTGGCCTCTAATTCTGCCTTCAACAACAATTCGAGAATTCTAGGCAACCTTTCATTAAACTGTTTGCCTCCAATGTCCCTATCCAGTTTCTCGGCTGTACAGGTTTGTTGGACATCTTCCCAACTGTCTGAGTCATAAGGAATGGCTAGAGAAACAGGTTTACACTCTTCTAGCACTGGCAGTGGTCTACCTTCAATTACTGCCTTCTTCACAGCCTCTAAACTTTTTGAGGCGAAGTAAAGGTAGTATCTTTAGGAGCAATAAAGGTGGCCTGTTTTCTGCCAAAGGCTGAAGGATGAATATTGGTAAACTCGGCTGTCTTTACTGTAGCTCCCTTACCAACAAGGTTCGAGCCTTCCTGTGGTCCAGGATGATAGTTTCCTTGGGGATTGTATCATCCCTCAAGGACTCTTAAGAGTTCAGCCTTACGTAACAGTAAGGATAACTATCAATCGAGGGGTAGAATTGTAAATCAGAGACAGGCTTAAATCCCATGCCTTCACCAATGTGGAGGTACCTATCACTCAAAGCCATATGCTCTACATAAAGCCAAGGATTCTTCTCGGAGCAATCTGGAAGACTCGACGCTGATGGAGCCTTGGACTTAGGTGCCTGCTGAAAAGCCTCTATCTTCATCTCTAAGGACGCTTGAGCTCTTTTATGTTCGGCATAAATATTTTCCATGAATGCCTTCATGGATGCCATAAACTTCAAGTGACCACGGAAAAAAGGTGTATTTGGAGTAGGAACAGGAGTAGAGGTAGAGGCAGGGGCGGCAGATACAGGGATGGGAGATTGAGCCAAAGAAGTACTAGGAGCTGTACTTAAATGATGGACATCTAGGAACTCATCAGAGGCTTTCGAAGTCAGCAGGATCATCTCTCTCTCTCTCTCTGACGTCACGGAAAAGGTAATCGACATGTTGTCGGCATCCAATCTCATCACCTGAAGAGCATCCCAAACTTCATCATCTGCCTGAACTAGTTGTACTGGTGGGAGTTGGACCGTCGGTATCTGGTGACTGAAAACAGCAGTCACAATGGCCTTGGGGAAGAGGAGGTCCTTAAGTTCCATTCAAGTAAGGTAAAGGGCACCTTGTTGAGAACCCTTCAGGAAGCCTTTCCCTCAATGCCTAATGGTCTTCTGATGCCACGCTTTCTCGGCCTGAGAGACGTTGGTAGCGTGGAAACCCATGTTAATTAGGTCCTTGCACATGCTGAAGTTGATAGGTTCCAGGATGGCTAAAGAACCTTTAGAAACATGGCAATCAGCATGCTTCCGGCAAGTCTTGCGGCCAAAAGGCAACTTGACCTGCTTGGGGCAGGTTACCGTAGCACACTCCTTGTCTTCAGCAATCTGTAAAGATAGGAAAATTTCACATACCTTATGTTATACAGGAAAATATTTTCAAAAGAAAATTTTCAAAATTATAACTAAATTGAAAAAATCTACTTACAATAGCTACGGTTAAAGCTACACTACAGAGGAAGCTCATGCCAAATGGCTCAGAATTCCATAAGAACTCTTACAGTGTGGTAGAATAAGGAGAAAGGTTCACGTCAACAAAACACCATTTCCCCTAAAGTCGGTCTATTGAACAATCCTAAGTGGTAATTCACATGCCATCCTAACTAAGCCGGCAGTGGCTGCACCTGAGGCGGCAGCAGCTGTGTCTAAAGACGCAGCTATTCCAAGCAACCATGGCTCTCTAGACTGACCTTTCATTACCCATAGCGATGTCGACACAACACGGCAGTGGCATTGTCAAGTCAGCAAAAAAGTGCATGATCCTATATGGAAACTGACTAAAGATAAGAGGGAAAGGTACAGGCTAATAGAAGGCAGTAGATAAATGAATCTGCCAAAAAACCTAGTTGTTAACATTAAATCAGGAAAAAGGGGATTAGCCCTTTAAAATAATGAGAGCCGTATAACAAGGCCAGGATACCATGAATTTGTCAATTCAAGGGAAATCCTGAAAACTAGAAGGTATCCAATCGACCAACTTCAGAGGAGAATGTTCCTCAGATATGGAGGAAGGGAAAAGACGCAGATGATTAGACTAAGGCTGCAGCTAAGGCGGCAAGGGGGAAGGCTCTCTTCTAACTTACTCACATCCAAGGCTAGAGGAACTCAAGCCAACAGGAGTGGAAGTATAGCCAAATGATAAGTACTTCAGCCAGGGAACTTCTGACTATGCAAAGGAGTCAAGATTCCACAGGAAGAAATACATAGCCCAGAATAAAGAGCTGCAGTCAGAGACCAGGCAACTGTTAAGGAGGCAAAGGAGAACCCCCAAGGGTTTCTAGTTTCATTGTCTAGACGGGTTAGGCCCCCAAAAAAAGAAAAAAAAAAAGATACACTGAGTCGGCTAGTCTTCCTTATAAGGAATGCTCATATGCTAGGGAATGCAAACTAGATATAGGAATTGTAGTTCCACAGACAGTGAAAAATTTGTGGTCTAACTAGGAAGGGGAAAGGGACAGCTAGACCACCCAATGGTGGTCTCTAAGGTGGCAGAGAGAATTAATCCAGGGTAGGATCAATCACTCTCCTACCCAGAGCCAGACTAGATGACCAACAAGCTATCCTATCCATCTATATAGCAACTGAGGATTCCTCAGATGCCAGGGAAACCTGGACTGCAAGCAGGTCAAGGCTACCCAGGTAAGGTGAAGGGAAGGGGAAAGAAGGGAGACTTGGAAAATGGTAAAGCGGCAGGACAGGAAGACCTAACTGTAGTATTAGAACCATCACATGTCGTTCCAAGGGATCTACAGTATATAGGCACAGAGAACGAAAATCCTTACATCCGGCTGCCAGCATACCAAAAACTAAGAAAGGAAACCTAGCAAATGGGTATGGCAGGTCTACCTGTCACTATTAGAACAAGGTTGGTTTCGTTCTAAGAGATCAACAGAGTGTAGACACAGGAAATAAGTCCCTTCAACCAGTGCCGACTAGCCAGACACTTAGGCTAAGTATATAAGTGAAATACTGTCACCCAAAGGCGACTGTAAAATAGCATCCACTGCTGCCAGAGGGTACCTTCAAAGCTGCAGTTCCCCATTATGACGTATAAATAGTAAGGGAGGGGTAGCGGCCTCACGAGAACCTTGCTGTTACATGGTAGAGGGTGAGGGTGCATATGTAAAAAATTAGTAAGTCTTGGCCAAAGGCTAAGTGTAAGGGTTAGCCTAAGACAAGACATGCAAGACAAGCATGCAAAAAAGGGCAAAAGTCTAACATATAATCATGCCACAGTTGTAAAAGATATATATATATATATATATATATATATATATATATATATATATATATATATATATATATATATATATATATAAGAATTAATATACAATTCTAAGCAATTTGGAGACATGAGCCACTGGCTCCGGCATGCAGCTGCGAACCATAAACGGACGCATAGCGCAAAAACACAAGGGGTGAGATGCGAAATTCTCCACCACAAAAGGATGAGGAAAAAAGTCCAAAAAACTCGAAAACAAGCAGAAAACTCCCAAAGCAATCTATCAAGATGGCGCAGCTAGAAAATATTGGCAAACCAGCAGACATGTTTTCAACACACCAGGGTAGGAGTTGTATCGCATGTCTCGCCCACGTATCCAATCCTATCCCATATCTTTTGAGCCAAGGTTAACTCTGTTCGGAGAAGGATAGCCGTGACTTGTTTTATACACGTCCCTGTTTCATACACTATATCTCTCAGGATATTCGCCCCAAGGGATAGAACCTTGTGATACCTCTACAGGTCAAATTCTCTGGTATATTACTCGCAGAAATATCCCAAGTAGAAAGCTGCATTTTCAGGAACTTCCATCAGGACAACATGGCTCGATCCCAAAATATATATATATATATATATATATATATATATATATATATATATATATATATATATATATATAAATATACATATATATATATATATATATATATATATATATATATATATATATATATATATATATATATATATATAGGTAGTAGGTTGGCCATGGCACCAGCCGCCCGTTGAGATACTACTGCTAAAGAGTTATGGGATCCTTTGACTGGCCACACAGTACTACATTGGATCCTTCTCTCTGGTTACAGTTCTTTCCTTTTGCCTACACAGACACCGAATAGTCTGGCCTATTCTTTACAGATTCTCCTCTGTCCTCATACACCTGACAACACTGAGATTGCCAAACTATTCTTCTTCACCCAAGGGGTTAACTACTGCACAGTAATTGTTCAGTGGCTACTTTCCTCTTGATTAGGATAGAGGAGACTCTTTAGCTATGGTAAGCAGCTCTCCTAGGAGAAGGACACTCCAGAATCATATCATTGTTCTCTAGTCTTGGGTAGTGCCATAGCCTCTGTACCATGGTCTTCCACTGTCTTGGGTTAGAGTTCTCTTGCTTGAGGGTACACTCGGGCACACTATTCTATCTAATTTCTCTTCCTCTTCTTTTGTTAAAGTTTTTATAGTTTATATAAGAAATATTTATTTTAATGTTGTTACTATTCTTTAAAATATTTAATATTTCCTTGTTTCCTTTCCTCACTGGGCTATTTTCTCTGTTGGGGCCCCTGGGCTAAGTATGGTTCGATCAAGATTAGGATAGGAAAAGTTTGTGTTGCAGAGACTATTTGTCAGTAAATTAGATTCAAGGGTGTGGGGTTTGCTTTAGCATTCCGCGACAATAATTAATATAACGACGATGACCGTCATCAAGATGATCATGATTATGAACAAAATGATGATGATGATGATGATGATGATGATGATTAGGATGATCAATATGATCAGGATGAGGACGAGGGTGTCCAAGAGGAAGACCAAGATTATCAACATCATAATCAAGATGATGATGATGATATGAAGGAGAAGGAGGAGAAGGAGGAGAAGGATGCACATAATGATTCTACCTATGATTATTAATTTGATTTTGTTGCCTAATATTATTAAAATATTGCTAATAATTTCTCATTTACTTAGTATCAGCTTTGTTTAGATTTTATTATTTCTATGTTAACAAGTACACATGTCATTATTTGGCCTCACCGGATTTCACTCCTGCGAGGGTACCAAAATTTATGTAAATGTTTCGCTGTTTGAAATGCCACGCACTAGATATGACCGACCGCTTCAATATCCCTGAGAATAATGACAATGTTGCAATCAATCTGCTGCAAGAAAGATTTGTAGAGGCTGGTGGAATAAAGTCACGCCTTCAGTGACAACACAACTTACCACCCAATAGGTACAACTTTATCCAACTCAACTCATTCTACTATCACAGGAAATATCTAACACACTAGTACAGGATGGCATTTAGAAAAGTGTCGTCATGGGTTCCCTTTTAAAGAAACTCTAGTTCCTTCTAAAATAAACTTTATATAGGCAACCTCTCTATGCAACAAATTCAGGATACAGTCAAAAGGGTGTGCCAAACACTTGAATAGTTATGACTAATCCTTTGAATGTGCTTATGATGGTATCATGAATGCTTTTTGAATCCTGTAAGCCATGCAAACCCTTCGTCCTTAAACCCTTCATATGGCCATATCAATCAATATGCCCCAAAATGAAGTCTGACCCACGTTGCTGATTTTACTTACAATCTCATCGTGGCAATGCATGCAAGAATTTTGATAGCTAAGAGATGTAGTAGAATCTTGTTTTAGGGCAAGATCTTTGTTTTAGAAATGTAAATGGAGGACTGTGGAGGGAGTAAATACTGTATAGTGTTGTAATTAAAGTGCCATTATCCTACTTGTCTATGGATAAAAGTATTGTCTAATGTCACCATTATGAGTACTATTACAGCACAGTCACACATTACTTTTAACCCAGAAAATTTCATGAGACTTCCAAGCTATCGAACCACTTCTTTATTTTTGCCGACAAATAGCCTTTGGGTTGGCCAATTTTCAAAATTATGAGAAATCAGAAACCTGTAACACATAGGGTAGTTCCCTGCCATAACAAAGTTTGATCCTTAAGGGCTCCTGTGACCCCTCAACACAAGAAATACCCAGCATGAGTTTCTTATTTGTTGAACTAATGAGCTCGAGAACAAACATAAGGGTTGCAAATGAAGTAAAGTAACGATCTGATTTCACCTGTAATGAATTTTACTGTCTAATAATTCTATGGAGTTCCATAAACTTTTCAAAGAGTTCAAATACCATGGAAACATGATATTCCTTTGGCCCAGGCATTGTTAGCCAGTGAATACATACTAAATAGAATCAAACATAGTTTTATTGTCACCATGCAATCAACATTGGAGGAGAGTGAAAACTCCTCCTTTATAAATAACACCAGAGCCCATTCAGAATTCTTTAATTTCCTTGGTTGGTTCCTCATTGGCAGTTTCTACTTGGGACATTTTTATGAGTGATATACCAGAGAAATTTTACCTTAGAGGTACCAACGGAGTTCTATCCTCCGGAGTGAATATCCTGAGAGATATCATGTATAAATCAGGGATGTGTTAATAACAAGCCATGATTATCCTTCCCCGAATAGAGTTAACCTTGTCTCGAAGGATAAGGTAGAGGTAGGATACGTGGGCAAGTGAGCCATTACAACTCACGATCACAATGTGCTACAACTAACACGTTTCCTGTTGAACCCTTCCCCTTTCTTAGCATCTTTGATGATCGCTTGGAGAGTTTATTCCTGTTTTTCTTAGCTATTTGAGCGACTTCCAATCATGGATGCTTCAGCTTCTTCCCCATCGTCTATGTTGAGTACCCTCCTTTTTGTGTGTTGGAGAATTTAGCGTCTCTACCACATTTATTTTTTTATTTACTTGTAGCCGGCATGCTCGGCGCCATTACACCATGTTACCAAATCGCTAAGAAATGCTTATTTATTTAGTCTTATTATTGCAGGAGTATGTTTTACATTATTCTTTTACAGTGTGGTATAATTAAGGGTATCCCACCCCTTAGGCTGCTTCACTACTCTACCCGGTGGCCATGCCTCATAAATTTTCACTTATATACCATCCCCTTCTATCACCTAACCTTACTGGTTTGGTGAGGCTGTCTATCTCCCCATGCTGTCAACTTATCAAGGCGGGGAGCTGCTGTCTTGAAGGTCCCTCTGGGAGTTGGATAGTGTTTTCAGTTGGCCTAGGGTGACTGTTTTCACTTTCCACTTAGCCTATATGTGTGGTGAGGTGGCACAGGTCTTGGGAACTTATTTCCTGTGTATACTTATGTTTACCCATTGGAACGCTTTACCCCATGTTATAACGCGGTCATGTAGACCCCCTTGTGTCACCTTAATCATTCTTAGGCTTCCCTCTTAGTTTGTGAGGACTTGTCCTCTGTGCCCTATCACTGTAGACCCCTTAGAACACTACTCCTGTTCTAATGTCGCAGATGGGCCTTCCTGTCATACCGCCTCACGAATTTCTGAGTCTCCCATCACCACCCCTTTTTCCCTTACCCTTGTGCCTGTTAGTGGGCCTAACTGCAGTGGACCTTGTTCCCATCCCTGTCTAGTCCCATGGCAGCTGAAGTACGCTTCATCTCCATCCTTGGACATGAAAATGTGTAGGCTATCTTTCTTGGCCTTAGGTAGGCGAGATTTTCTCCTGCCCGGGACTAAATCTATCTGCAGCCTTAGATACCAAACTTGGGTGTTTTCTCTGCCCCTTCCCCTTCCTGGTTAGGCCATAACCTGACTGTACTGGGAACTATATTCCTCTTGTTTAATCATCTGACCCTAGCTTTTGAGTTTACCCTCACATGCTAGGCAGGCTAGGCTTGCCGACACAGATCTCTCCTATGGCCTCATCCTATTTAGGCGTAGAGTTGGTACCCTTTGGGTTCCTCCTCTGTTGCCTTGGCAGTTGCCTGTTCTGTGTCAGCAACTTCCCTTCCTGTGCTATGTCCCTCCTGCTGTGGAATCTCGACTCCCTTGCCTGGTTAGCCTATTTAGGCAGAAGTGTTACCTTCTGTCTCTGCTTCCAGTCTTGTCAGCCTGAGTTCTAGCACTGGCTGTATATTGGCTATAGGTCTTTCCCTCTCCCGCCTTAGCTGCAGCATTAGACTAGTCATCTGCTCTTTCCTATCCTCTCTCATATCTGGGGGACATTGTTTTCTGGAATTGATTGGTCGAATCCCACCTGGTTGTCAGGACATCCTTTGAATTTTCAATTCTTAGCGTCCTGGCCATCTTGTACGGCTCTCAGTATCATATGGGCTAAACAGCCCCCCCTTTTCATAATTTAATGATAATGATCAGGTCTTCTCAGGTTCCCTTTTTAGCTGCCTTTCATTCCTGTACTTCCCCTGGGAGTGGACCCTTTCCTATGGGATTGTTCACTCTCTCCCTGTCGCTTTACTATGCCTCTGCCACTTTGTCGACATCCCTGGGGTATTGAGAGGTCAGTCTTTATCTTGCCTACTAGAAACAGTTGCCGCCTCAACCCAGCTGCTGCCGCCTCGAGAGAAGTTGTTGATGGCCTAGGCAGTATGGTGAGTGAACTTGCCTTCTTAGGTTGTTCCAATCGACCTACTCAGGAGGTTCTGATGTCCCTTTGACGTGAACCTTTCCTTCATATTCTGACCACACTGTCAAATAGTTTGCTTCATAAATCTCCATTGATTTCTGAGCTGTTTTGATTGTTTCTTGATTATTTGTCATATTTAGATATATTTAGGTGGTAGGTTTATTTAGGTAAGGTTTTCTCTTCAACAAACAAATATGTTTACTTAATTTTAAGAAGATATGGTTTTTAATAATGTGTTCTCATTTAAATTTTTTCTTCTATACAGGTCGCTGATATTATGAAGGTAGGAGGTTTCCAGAAGAGCTCTCAACAAGGTGCCCCTTATCTTCCTTCTATGGAACTGAAGGACCTCCTCTTTCCCAAGGCTGAGCTGACCTCTGCGTTTGCTCACCAGTTACTGACGGTTCAACTCCTGCCGGTACCAGCAGATCATGCGGATAATGAGGTTCAGGATGCCATGCAAGTCATGAGCCTGAGCACCGACACATCGACAACTTCTTCTAGGTTGTCAGAGAGGGAGAGGATTCTGCCGACCACGGAAGTCTCTGAAGAGTCTTTGAATGTACATCGGGTGAGAACAGTTCTCAGGGCCTCTGTAGTTTGTTCCCCCATCTCTAGTGCTCAAGGCCCAGCTTACACCTACACCCCTGTTCCTACGTTAGACAAACTTTCGTTTCCTAGTAGCTCGGAACTTACGGTGTCCATGAACGCTTTCATGGAAAACCTAACAACCAAACATGAATGTTCTCAAGGGGACCTCATATCGAGGATAGAAGCTTTAAAAAAGGCACCTGCTAGAGAATTATCGGGTCCATTGACTGGTTAGACAGTACTACATTGGATCCCTCTCTCTGGTTACGGCTCATTTTGTCTTTGCCTACGCATACACCGAATAGTCTGGCCTATTCTTTCCACACACCTGGCAATACTGGGAATACCAAACATTTTTCGTTGCACAAGGGGTTAACTACTGCAATGTCATTGTTCAGTGGCTATTTTCCTCTTGGTAAGGGTAGAAGAGACTCTGTAGCTATGGTAAGCAGCTCTTCTAGGAGAAGGACACTCCAAAATCAAACCATTGTTCTCTAGTCTTGGGTAGTGACATAGCCTCCGTACCATGGCCATCCACTGTCTTGGATTAGAGTTCACTTGGGCATGATGTTATATATTACTTCTCTTCCTCTTGGTTTTCTTAAGCTTTTATAGTTTATATATTAAAGATCTAATTTTATGTTGCTACTGTTCTAAAAATATTTCATTTTGATTATTTATTACTTCTCTTGTAGCTTATCTATTTCCTTATTTCCTTTCCTCACTGGGCTATTTTAACCTGTTGGAGCCCTTGGGCTTATAGCATCTTGTTTTTCCAACTAGGGTTGTAGCTTGGCTTTTTTTTAATAATAATAATAATAATAATAATAATAATAATAAGGCTCCCCCGGCTTCCAGCCTACCAGGATGCGCAGTTAAGAACCCTTGGCGTTATACTGAGTATATGGCCGTAAGTGAAGGGTACCTCAACATCGGAGAGGGTTTGGGTTCCAAGCCAGTCTCAGACATTGAATTCTTCCCATTGAGCGATAGTTATCCTTAAGGCTTAACTCGGATGCCTCAATTAGAGATGATACAATTCATAAGGAAACACTCCTCCTGGACCCTGGCAAGGGTTAGTCTCTTTCGGTTAAGGAGTTGAAGACGGCTGAATTCACCAATACCCAACTTTCTGCTTTTGGCAGAAAGCAGGCCAGTTTTGAAGCCCCCAAGGATACTGTCTTCCTTTTCGCCTCTAAAAGTATAGAAGCTGTAAAGAAAGCAGTAGTAGAGGGTAGACCATTCCCAGTGCTAGAGGAGTGCAAAGCTGTCTCCCTAGCCCTTCCCTTTGATTTGGACATTTGGCAGGATGTCCAACATACCTTCAATGTTGGAAAACTAGATAAAGACATCGGAGAAACCGTTTAATGAGAAACTGCTTAGATTTCCCAAATCCCTATTGAGGGAAGAATTGGAAGCCAAAGAAAGACTATCTGCCTCTTCATCCTTCCAATTTTATCTACATCCTTCCAATTTTATCTAGAGATGCTTATTAAAATCTATTCCAAATCTGATTTCTTCACTGTCTTGGCAAAGATTCACCTAACCATATTTCATAATGATCTCAATGCTTTCTTCCTAGCCAGGAAAGCATGTAGAGAATGCGTTCTAGCCACTTGTACGATCAGGCATGAACCTAGAAAACTGATCGACTCCAATATCTGGGAGAATGATTTCTTCCCCGACAAATTGGTTAGGGTAGTCATGGACAAAGAGGCTTAAGAAAATAAGAGCCACTTAGATAAGTGGGGTATGTCCTCTAAACAGAAATTTACCTACTGTGAAGGACCTCAACCCAAGGATAGCCTCAGTTGTGCCATCCCTCAGACTGTATAAACGGTTCCCAGCAGCATGTATCACAGTCTCCAGCCTTCAACCCGGTGTATGAGAGAGCCACCACTACGTTCCACCCTGCCAGGGCTTAAAAGAAGGGCACCAGTAGCAAGGGTAGGTCTGGAAAGGGCAGTCAATCTAGAGGCCGAGGAAATAGAGGCAAAGCGGTTAAAGACCCTGGTCCTTTACACCAACAACGAGGAGCTACCGGTAGAAAGACGACTTCACCTGTTCAAAGATCGATGGGAGTTCGATCCTTTGGCTCACAGCATAGTCTCAAATGGACGACTTCACCTGTTCAAAGATCGATGGGAGTTCGATCCTTTGGCTCACAGCATAGTCTCAAATGGACTAGGTTTGAAATGGAGACAGAAACCTCCCAGGTTCAAGAGGTTCTTCCAGCCCACAACCCCAATTTTGAAGGACTATGCACAGGATCTTCTCTGGAAGGGAGTCATCCATTGCACAAAACCAATGAACTTTCAAGGGCAGCTATTCTGCATGCCCAAGAAAGATTCGAACACTCTTTGAACTATCCTGGACTTGTCCCCACTAGACAAATTCTTTCTGAACGACAAATTCTAGATGCTGACTATCTCGCAAATATGTACATTACTACTCCAAGGGTCCTACAACATTTCCATAGATCTTACACATGCCTATTGACATCTTCCGATACATCGGCACTTCTCCCACTACCTGAGTTTCAGACTGCCAAGAAAGGCCTACATATTCAGAGCTGTGTACTTAGGGCTCAATATAGCTCCATAGATTTTCACGAAGCTAGTCGAGGCTATCGTCCAACAATTACAGAACAAAGGCTTCCAGGTGATGGTGTACCTGTACAACTGGCTATTCTGGTCTGCAGCAAAGTCAGAGTGTCTTCAGACAGCTCAAAAAGTCATGATATTCCTACAGTCAATGACAATATTTGTCTTCCTGAACAAATGGGTTGCATTTGTGAAAAGTCATCAGCCCTCTTCCAATTCTATGGACTTCTGTATTTCTTTCTTTATCTCATTGCATGATCAAGGTTTGGCCTCTACAACTATTGCCTGATGTCCTTATGTAAGTAAGCACTAACTAGACCCATTGCTTATGCTTTTGATATTGATCTTAATAGCGAGCTGTTCAATAAGATCCCGAAGGCTTCTGCTAAACTGAAACCTAATGCTCCTCCCAAGGCTATTTCTTGGTCGTTAGATAAAGTCCTGTACTTGGCCTCCTCGATAGATAACACCTCTATTTCTCTGGGGCATCTTACTCAAAAGTCTATCATTTTGCTTACTATGGCTTCTGGTACTAGAGTCAGTGAGATTGTGGCCCTTAGGGATGATGGCCACATTGAATTCTCAGAATCAGGGGACGTAAATCTTTACCTTGATCCTGCATTCTTGGCGAAAAACGAACTTCCATCGAAAGGCCTTGAAAGATTGTCCCACTACAGGAGGACCCTTCTCTGTTCCCCCTGGAGTGCCTTAAGGCCTATCTGTAAAAAAGTCAGGCCTTTAAAGGTGGTCAACTTTTTAAAGGGGAGACGATAAGATGTAATCTTTCTCTGAAAAAGCTAAGATCCAATCTCACCTATTTCATCAGAAGGGCTGACCCTGATAGTATACCATCAGGTCATGACCATAGGAAAGTTGCCTCTTAATTAAACTTTTTCCAATCTATGTCCTTTGCAGGCTTACAGGTTTATAAGGGTTGCAAATCTTAAAGAATGTTCTTTAAAACATTACTTACAACAGTTGGAAAAGAGTAAACACTCTAGTGGCTGCTGGTACTGTGATTAAACCAGATTCTTAAGTGTTGTATATGGACTCCTATAGGCTATAGTTGGGACTTCTCAGTCTACACTGTGCTCATGTTCCTCTTTTCAATGTACTATTTAATATTGTAAAGAATCAAAAGTGATATTTTCCCTATATGTCATGAGTGTTACTATTTTATTACTCTGTTACGTAATTTTTGGGGTCGGAAAACTCCGGTTTTCTGTATATATCCACTGCATATAATGTTACAATTGATTTATGCATCTTTGGAAACAATAAAAGACTGCTGTTTCGTTTTGCATTTCCTTTCAATGGACCTCCTATACAAAATAAAAGTAGTGTACCTCAATTTTTTAACTCACCTTTTATAGACTTCGGTCTTTTCATCTTCTGGAGACAAAGATCATCTCCACTACGAGCGGGACTGTGACATTGATTTCCTTTGCTCCTACTTTTTACAAACATATCGCTTGCAACATAGCTTGGTACCATAGTTACCAATGCTAAGGGGAAGTATGATTATGTCTATGGGGTGTAAAAGGTTAAAACTCTCCTGGCCACACTGAGAATGATAATCCTCTGGTACACTTCCATCAGGACGACATAGATAGAGCCCAAAAACCGGATTTTGACATAGGAAAAATCTATTTTGGGGTGAGATAGCCATGTTGTCCTGATGGCCTACCCATCACTTTTCCATCCCCTCCCAATTCTCAGCGTGGGACCTTGCGTCATGCGATGACAGTTCCTGGAATGGTTCAACAGAAAACCTGTTAGTTGTAGCACATTGAGATTGGAAGTTGTAACGGCTCACTTGCCCACGTATCCTACCCTCCACCTTATCCTTTGAGAGAAGATTAACTCTATTCGGGGAAGGATAACCATGGCTTTTTATTAACATGTCCCTGATTTATACACGATATCTCTCGGGATATTTACTCCGGAGGATAGAACTCCGTTGATGCCTCTAAGGTAAAATTTCTCTGGTATATCACTTGCATAAATATCCCAAGTAGAAGCTGCCAATGAGGAACTTCCATCCGCACGACATGGCTATCTCACCCAAAAATAGATTTTTCCTATGTCAGTATCCATTTTTCATAGCGACATTGTTGTAGTCTTTCGCAATATATGTGACAATGAGATTCTTTTAAATTAAATATGAATTAGATATTTTCTCTCAGGCCAAAAATACCCGCTGTTATTAGATTTAAATAGTCTTATTATACCAGCATGGTTTCTTACGCTTCATCAATAGCTTGATATTGAGAGGAATCTGGATGGTACTAAACATTAATGACTTTTTAAACCCTCCTTCCAGCTCTAATTGCAATAAAATAAAATTAAGGCCTATAAAACTAAAGTTAAATATAAAAATAAATCACATCCGGATATCAAATGGAAATATTATGTTTGCCATAAGTTGCTGTTATATCATAATCCAACTTAGTAAACTTACCTCAACAACACAGCGAACAGGTGGATTCACAGTAAAATATTTGATGTACTGGGCATTCAACTGTTCATAGTCGCACATATCGTGTATATACATTTTTATACTGATTATGCTATTCAGCTCCATATCATTGGATACAAGGCACTCTGAAAAGTAACAGACAAACTCTAAAATTCTTTTCTTAAATTTACAGCATATTTCTCATTAGCACGGTTTTGTCCGTCTTAAACACTGATGTTTATATGAGCCTTAAAACTTATGCAAATTCCAAGATAGGCAAACAATATCAAAGTGATGGAAACTAGTTACCAAAGAGTCCCAACAAAATTGAATGTTTTAATGAAAAATTTGAATCCAATTAAAAACAAAATATGTAAGCAAAAGATTTTTTCGTATGATAATACATACAGAAAATATAACAAATGACATACTTCAATAAAAAACAATCAGTAACTGCTCATAAACCTTGAAGTAAATCAAAAGGGCAGAGATTGGAAAATCTTAAATATAGCCTTAACTTTAAAAAAAAAACTGCTTAAATGTTCACCAACTATCTAAAATATTTCCAAAATCTAATTAACTTTAAAATATACTGAAAGGAGTATTACACAAACATTATTATTTGGCTTAAAATAAAAACTGTTGAGACAAACAAAGCAACTAAAGGCTTATAACGTTTCACTCGTAACTATGACAGATAGAAGTATGAACGCTTATTTGCAATTTTTTCATCGCAAATTTTCCTTTCAACTTTTCTTCACTTTCTACCCAGTTCTTATCTCCTTATTGGATAATATATACCGAAAACTCAAGTATTTTTTTCTCATTTCATTGTATTTAGAAGAGGAAACATTTCTATGCTAGTTCCTGGTTCCTTACTATTCACACATTTCCAATGGCTTAAAAGCTCCTTTGCTTATTTCATATGAATCGTTTTAACAGAAAATAAAATACAAACATCTTCCCATGATTTACTTTTATCATCATCATCATCATCATCATCATCGTTATCATTATTATTATTATTATTATTATTATTAGCCAAGCTACAACCCTAGTTGGAAAAGCAGGATGCTATAAGCCCAAGGGCTCCAACAGGGAAAATAGCCCAGTGAGGAAAGGAAATAAGGAAATGAATAAACTGTATGAAAAGAAATAAAAAACTAATATTAAATTTTTTAGAATAGTAACAACATTAAAACAGATCTTTCATATGTAAACAACAAAGAGAGTTATAATATGTCAGTCTGTTCAACATAAAAACATTTGCTGCATATTTTAACTTCTGAAGTTTCTACTCCATAGTATGTTACAATAATATCTTCCCATCTTTGATCGACTAATAGGGTCTGGTAAACTCATTTTTAGTTTCATGGTCTAAATTACAATACCCTGTTCGAGGCTTTGGCTGCCTATCTTGGTCTTTATAATGCTTACTTCAACAGGTGGTAGATATATTACTAATAAGGTTCCTAACTTGGTCTTCTACCTTGCAATTTAGTTGTCAAATAGTGTGACTAAGGTTTTGCAGCAGAAGGGTCTAAAGTATTTAAAGAATTCAAAACTCTATGAGAAGATCTCAAATCTGAAATACACTGAGCACCATCAAAATCTTTACTGAGTGGAACACTATTATCTCTAGACCTAGCTTGAAGTCAAGTTAGGGTTAGTAATAGGGCAGGTAAGTCCATAATTACAACCTTTAAGTGAAGACTCACTGGTCTTCTGATATGTCACGAAAGAAGCTAAGGAAGTTAAGAGCTTTTGAAGTACATCACTATCTAAACTTGATTCATTAATTACTGTGCTGGGTTATATGCTGGGTCATAATGTCCTCATGCCCATTATAATCTAGTAGCCTATTCTTCTATGGTTTTCCTGCTAGGAAGTTTTAATTTGGTCAGCAACCATAGAAATACGATGTAATAAAGTGATACTTTAGGATACGAAATTAATTCGTTTGGGAGTGGGTTTTGTAACATGAGTTTTCTGTATGATGAGACGCGCTTGTGCGGCGCACACATTTTTAAATTTTCTGCAAATTTCGTTTTGTACCCCGAATGTTTTTTCATAATATGAGGGTAAAAAATATTTATATGTCGTATCTAGAGATTTCACCATGTACAATGAGGTCTTCTCAATCCTCACAACAGATATTTAAATCCCAATGTGTCCATGACAAGAGACAAAAAGAGTATGTAAATTGCTTGTAAATAATTGTCTATGTTATAATTTACTTATGTTAGGTCTGCTTGGGTCATATTAATATGTAAACAACTATTGCTTTCTTCTGGTAATGTTATGTTACGAAGCCATTTTTAAACAGATTAAAAACATAAATTGTACAATATGAATACGAAACAAACATCACTTCTTGCCAATATCAGTAGATTGTCATTCTCAATATTCTACTAATAGCATCTATTGTAAGGTAAGCAAATGGGATTTTTTTCAGATTTACAGGAAATCGATCTGAGAGAATAAGCAAATGAAGAACTGAGAAGGTTCATAAGCATAATAAAAATTACTATGGAAATTTTCGATATGACTTCTAAGATGGCTGAAATTATCCTACATGTTACATGTGTAATAGTTAGTTATTACATGTTTAATACACATGACGTAATATGTCATTGTGGAAGAAGAAGCTAGCGTGAGATTTGCTGTAGTCAGATAAAATCATAACAGGATGTATTTTGCATCTCTCAGCAATGTAACATTTTTCTGAAGCATAAACACAAATGCATACCGTGTGAAAGATTGTGTCGTCACCGGATGCAGGTGCCTTCCTAGACGAATGTAAAGTTTACATATTGTGTTTAAATGCTGAGACAACTAAACATACGGTATCTGTGATATCGATATTTTAGGCAGTTCTTATCTATACTTCACCTGAATTGGTCATCCGACCAAACCAGCTATACTCCTGTGATGGAGATGTTTAACACTGTTGTTTTTAGAGAATAAACCATTTTAAAGTTACCATGATTGACTTTAATTAAAGACTCAACATCTCAAACAACACATACTCAATGTGTGTTAATAACAGTAGCACACTAATAAATGGTGGCAGCACTAAAACTTTAAGAATCAGAGAAAGATCTTCAGGAAATTAATAATAAGACTCTAAGAATTAGAGGAAGATCTTCAAGAAATCAAAAATAAAGCTGTAAAAACCAGAGAAACATCTTCAAGAAATCAACATCAATGAATCTACAATTTTGACTAAGTATCATAGTCCATCGAAGTCTAAAACATTTGATGAATGTTATACATACAAACTGATGAACTGGATCTTCAATCAACATCCTAGGAAACCCAAGGACTGACGTTCAACGCTTACAAAACATATCCAGGAAGCACTACATTCAACGGAAATTGGACCGAAACATTCACCCAAACATCAAGAGAGAGAAACTCGGACGGACACATTCACCCAAACATCAAGAGAGAGAGAGAGGATATGACGACAGCACACAGAACCATATAAAAGCTAAGTACAATTTTCATATTCATTTCAGTTTGGGCAGTGAAGTGTA
The DNA here is from genome assembly GCF_036898095.1 of Palaemon carinicauda. Classification (NCBI taxonomy): domain Eukaryota; kingdom Metazoa; phylum Arthropoda; class Malacostraca; order Decapoda; family Palaemonidae; genus Palaemon; species Palaemon carinicauda. The sequence goes on from NC_090731.1 coordinate 80,680,525, forward strand.
GTTATCACGAGTCGTTAGTCGATTATTACCGGGGTGAGTGGTTTGCTAATCTTTTATTTTCCTTTCATTAAAGGAAACTGTGGAAACTGTGTTCAACTCCGAATTCTCATCTAGAATTTTTCTCTCTTTGTGCTAATTCCGTTTTCTTTCAGAAATTCTCGGGAAATGTCTTGGGATTAGTAGCATTGTTTTGGGGAATTTTGTTATAATCTTTATCAGTGGGTGCTTATGCGTTTATGCAGTGGACGTCTGTATTCATATAGATATTTTGATAGAATTGCAAGGGGTCGAAGAGATAGGAAAAGAAATACAGCAGTCATGACGCCCCCTGTGAGCCCCATCCCTGGACCTAGTGGCATAGGACAGATTAATCCTCTCCCGATTGTGACGCTTGTAAATGCCAGGTCTGCAATCCTTCCTTTTCAGGGTCGGGTTAATGGGTTCTTGCCTCAAAATGTGGAGTCATGGATTTCATCCGTCGATGCCCATTTAAATACCAAACAAATCGTAGACCCTTTTGTACAATTACAAGAAGCTAAAAGTTTTATAGATTTTTCTAAGGGGGATGCGAGTGCGTATTTAAGAGGTGTTTCATTTCAAGAAGCAGTTACCTGGGATGATTTTAGGTTACGCGCGGTCTATGGGGGTGAAGAAGCCTTGGATGTAGTATTAACGTTAAGAAATACACTTAATCAAGCCACTATGAATCGGCTTAATGTTATTGAGAGACCAGCTCTCATAGCTGATAGGCTTAATGAATATCAGGATATTTTAGGTAATTCCACTTGGGTTACTAGAGATAACATCTCTGTGAAAGATTTTTTACGATTAATGTATTTAACTTGCATGACACTTATGTTGCCTGAAGCTTTAGTGCGGTGTTTTGATAAAAAGTTAACGCCTGCAAGTACGGAATTGGATGTGTATAAACAGATAAAGAAACACATGGCTAAGTGTCCAGACCTCGATCCCGTGTTAACTCAAGTTTTTGCAAAGAATGAAACAAAGCCACAAGTGAACGTGGTTAATAATAGTCAAGTAGCGGGAATGACGTGTTATAATTGCAAACGTCAAGGTCACTTGATCGCGGACTGCAGAACAAAATTCTGTTCGGTACATAATAGTTCGACTCATTCATATAGTCAGTGTTACTTGCGTATGACACAACAGAATCCTAGAAATACACAGTCAATTCCACAGTCAGTTCCATATGGAAATAAAAAGAAAAATCCTCATTTTAACAATAAGAAGAAACAGCCAAACGTCAATGTAGTTCAGAATCCGAAACAAACAAACACTTCTTCGAATATCGCTGAGCCTGGGTCGTCAAACCAGACCTCGCAAGGTCAGACTAATTTTCAGAATGTGCAGAGCAAAGCAAATACCACATAATTAACTCCAGTGGGGAAGTGAGTGATGTTGGGTCAAGGTCATTCATGTCAACATCAATAGTATTGAATAATCAATTTAATGTTTTATCAGATCATTGTGAGGCAATAGATTTTCCTATAAAACACACGGCCGAATTAAGTAAAACAGTGCATGCTCCCGTAGATTTGCAACGAATTCATACAATAATAAGCCAAAATGAGTTACGACCAACCTTATATGCTGTAAATTTAGAACACAAATCCTTTACGTTATTTTTTGACTCTGGTAGTCCACGTAATATCATGGATTTGAGGACACATCATTTGTTGTTTTCAAACTTTCCGATAGAAAAATCCGGAGTTAGACTCTTGGGTATAGGAAATAATGAACTAAATGCCATAGGCATAACTCATGTTCAATTCAAAGTCGGTAAACGCACGTTTGCCGACACATTTGTTGTTGTACAAAACATTGATATGTATCCAGCTGTAATTATAGGATACCCATCTATGGGAAATCAAAACATTATCTTAGCCCCTGCCAAGCACGGCGTGTATATCAAAGGAAAATTCTATAAGTCTTCTAATACCTTAATATCAGTTTTGGATAAAAAGGAGACGACAAATGTAACCGTAACGTACGTTGAAGAACCAATAACTTGTCTCACTAATAAAGAAATAATATACGCGACCCAGCAGAATTTTCGTTCACCCGTAATATCATCTTGCACGCAATCTATCGAGCCAAACCTACCTTCGAATTTAATAGTGCAAATAAAGAAAACATTACCGGGATCTGAAATATTAATCCTTTCCGACACTTTGAAAACTAACGGATTGTCTGTCACACAAGTTATTTATACAGTAGGCTCACATCAACAATGTAATATTGAAGTCTGTAATCATTTAAATAACACTTTAGTAATTCACAAAAATCAACATATCTTGGATGTAGAAGTTTATAAACATCGTATTCTTACCGTTGCTGAAATCAATCACGCTCAATCAGTTGCGGATGAATCCCTTTTGCAATCTATTAAAAATAAAATCAATAAAGACATTCAAGACGAAGAAATTCAGCAGAAAATTTTTGGACTTTTAACTAAATATCATGATGTTTTTTCCACTACGGATGGATCCTTAGGAAAAACAGATGTGATCGAGCATCAAATAAGGTTAAAGGACAAGCAGAAAATTATCTATGTACCCTCGTACAGACTCCCTATGAAATTCCAGAATGAAATAAATGATGAAGTAGGTAAAATGCTAGAAGAAGGAGTCATTAGGAAATCAAACAGCCCTTATAATTTTCCATTAATAGTTGTACCGAAAAAAGATCGAACATGGCGTATCTGCGTAGACTTCCGTCGCCTAAACGAGGAGACGATCCCTGATCGATTCCCAGTGCCATGTACTGACAATATTTGGTCTTTGTTAGGTCAGAATAAATATTTTACCAGTTTGGACTTACTTAAAGGCTTTCACCAGATATCATTAGAAGAAGATAGTATCCCATACACAGCCTTCAGCACAGCCAGGGGATATAATGAATTTTTACGGATGCCTTTTGGTTTACGTTGTGCTCCCATAACATTTACAAGAATGATTAACATAGTGTTTGGAGACTTATTAGGGGATATATTGCATGCCTATATGGATGATCTTGTAATCTTTTCCAACGCCTTAGAGGAACATCTACGTAAGTTAGAACTAGTACTACAGAGATTAAGACAACATAACTTAAGGGTAAAGATTAGTAAGTGTGAATTTTTCAAAACAGAATTAATATATTTGGGTTTCATGGTGTCCAGCCAAGGTCTTAAAGTAGTCCATGATAAGGTGTCGGCTATACGTAATTTTCCCAGACCTACTAATGTCAAGGGAATACAGCAATTTCTGGGTTGTAGTGGATATTACAGGTGTTTTATACGCAACTATTCAATAATAGCCGCTCCTTTAACTGATCTTACGAAGAAGGGCGTAGATTTCATATGGTCTGAGCATCATCAACAGGCGTTTAATACCTTGAAAGATGAACTGTGTAGTTCTCCTATCTTAAAATTTCCTGACTTTTGTAAGGAATTCTTCATTGCAACAGACGCCTCAAACTTAGGAGTAGGAGGGGTATTGCTTCAGCAATATGATAAACAATTTTTCCCGATAGCTTTTTATTCTCGAAAACTGAGAACTTCCGAAAGTAAGTATGCAGTAATAGACAAGGAAGGGCTAGCTATTGTTAATTCACTAGTGCATTTTAAGTTCATAATATACGGTTATCCCGTTAAGGTTCTTACTGACCATAAACCACTAACCGAGTTCTTTAAAGGCTTCAACCACAGCCCTAAACGAACTCGGTGGCATTTGATCATTCAAGATTTTGGCGCAAGAATCGGGTATTTACCTGGGAAAGCAAATATCATTGCAGATGCATTATCACGCAACCCTGTGTCATCTTGTACGGAGCCTTTAGCTGAATTAATAGATATATCAACATCCATGCCTATTGTTAAAACGATATCTGAACAAGAAGATTTAGGCTGGAGCGCTGAATTATTACAGACTGAGCAAAGAAAAGATCAGAAAATAGAAACAATTATAAATGCTTTGAAAGGCAATCATAAGGAAAAGGGATATATAAAGTATAAGCAGCAGAATTATATAATCAAAGATAATATTCTGTGTAGGACCGTGACAAGGAAAACCCGCAATACACCACATGTAACTAAAGACCAGGTAGTAGTACCAATCTCACTTATTTCCACTGTCCTGAATTGGTTGCATGCAAATCCATTACATGGACACCCGGGGTTCTCATTAATGTCACAGAAAGCCAAATCATTGTTTTATTGGCATACAATGCTTACAGATATAAAAAGACACATAGCTAATTGTCGCACATGTCAGGAAAACAAAGGGCATACGAAAACACCTGTCAGCCTAGGGGCTTATCCCGTGCCCAATCAACCCTTTGAAAGAATACATTTAGATTTGTTAACAAGATTTTACGAGTCAGACAGAGGAAATAAGCACCTCTTAGTAATTATAGATGCTTTAACTCGATATATAGAACTAATAGCGCTTAAAACTAAAACTGCGATTGAATGCGCTAGGAAGTTTTACGAGTGTTACATTTGTAAACATGGAATTCCACACATGATAATCTCAGACTCGGGTGGTGAATTTAATAATCACTTTCTTACCTCATTGTGTGAATTCCTTAGCATAAAGAAAATAAATACCATGATATATCACCCACAGTCGAATGGGCTAGTGGAAAGAGCAAATAGGAAGGTTTTAAATATATTAAGAGTAACACTAGGGGGATCAGACCCCAACTAAGATATTGCAATACCTGCGGTACTAAGTACTCTGAATCATTCATATCATATATCAATTAAAATGTCACCGCATGAAGCATTGTATGGTACCCCAGTTAGAACGCCTTTCCATGTATTAACGCCTACAACTAATCTATCAAATCCTTTAAAAGAATGTATAAATGCAAGCAAAAGTCGATATGATATCCTTCGAAAGAATTTAGAAGAATCACAAATCATAATGAAAAGGAATCATGATAAAATAGCGAAGCCAACTAAAACATATACCGTGGGTGATAATGTATATATACAGATAAATGTACGTAAAGGACTCAATTATAAACTAACACCTAAGTTTGAAGGCCCATTTAACATTTTGGAAACATTAACGGCCAATAGGTTTAGAGTTAAAAACGTATCCCAACCCCCGGATGAGAGAATAGAGGGAAAGAAGTGAGGGAAAGATTTTTATTTGTATAATTAAAAGTTTTCTTCTTAATACAGGAGTAATTACATATATTTTTCTTGTTATAGGTTTCCAAGATGAATTTTTTGTTGTTGGGGGTGATATTGTTCGCTCAGACATTTTTCTCGTGTGGGACGAGCTCTAAAACTAAAAGTATAGATTTTAAATATGGCAATATAGTTGAAAGACAAGAAGACGTTTTTATTACATCAAGCAACGTAATTGTAGAAGTGCATATGCAAGCAATTTTTCTTCCAGAGAATGATGTCACTAGCTTAAGAACCGCCATTTCAAGGTTTGCTGTCTCATTAGATGAGTTGCATAGAAGACATTTTCATTTGACTACAAAGAGTTCGCTTGGATCGACACTAAAAGTTGCAGAGATGCTATCTGATGACTGGCAAAATAAGACTTACGAGACAGAATCTTTGGCTCGTGACCTTTTGATGTGGACTGTAGGGCACGAACATAAAGAAAGACGAAACCCGTTTGTTTTTGCTGCATTAAACATCTTTGGGTCTATTGCAAGTTTAGGTTTAGGAATTTCCAATCGTCTTAAGATTAGTAATCAAAATAAGAAAATTGAGTTCTTGACTCATGAAGATGAATTGATTATGTCAGAACTAAGGAATCAGTTAGCTTCAATCAATCAAATTATGGATTTAGTAAATGACCATTCCAGTAATATCAGTCAGATTATGGAAGTACAGGATTTGTTGGCAACATTAACGTATTATGATTCAAAAATAGATCACATACATAACAGAATTGCACATTTCATTGAGAAATCCAAGGATTATGTAGAAGCTATCACGTTAGCAACTAAAGGTGTACTGTCGCCCCATTTGTTGCCTATAAAATACTTAAAGTTAGTTCTGGAGAACGGACGGGATAAACTAGGCTATGTTCCTTTGTTAGACGAACGTAGGTTAGAATTTTATTACAGCCTAATTACAGTAAGCGTTGAAAATAACAATATTATGATTACAATTCCCTTTGATTCTTCTGATGCTTAGCAATCTTACAGTATATCACCATTTCCGACTTTCATGACGAATCATTAACTCACTGTTCAGATGCAATGGATAGAAAAATATGTACAGCTGACTCATTTGAATTCCATAAAAACTTAATGGATTCATGCGAGTTAGGTATAGTGCTAGACGGTGCTCTCTCCCATACAAGTGAAAATTGTCTGGATAAGCTTTACCCCTTTGACAATAATGAGTTCAATTGCAGACTGAACAACGGCTCGTGGATACGATACGACAAGGACGGCTTCAATGTATCATGCCCGGACAGATCCACGTCCTATGCAAAAATCTTCGTTGCAGCAGATGGTTGTATCGGGACTTCCCCTAATTCCATGGTCACCGGGATAAAGACCATCATCAGAGAACGAGCCTACTTCGCGAACTTCACGTGGACGACTACAATGCCATCACTACCTCTCCCATACAACAAACAGGTAGCCAAGCGGTTGATGAAATTGACCGAGATGGACCACCTGTCACCGACTTATAAGGAATGTCTTCACCCCATACTACTAGCAGGAACCGTTGTGACGGCGATGATATTTATCGCCGTGAACATCCTTGTTTGGCGTAGGTTACGGAACAGTTTCCAGCTAAAACAGAACGTTTTGCCATGTACAGACAAAACTTATTTAATTCAGTTTAAAGCCATTTGAAGTGGCCACCTCATTCGCTAAAGGAATAAAATGGTCTGGAAATAGCGTGTGTACGAAAAGCAGTTAGTACGCTAGTAATATGTAATTGAAGAAACTATAGAACATTTGCATTGTTAAAAATACATTTAAAAAAACATTTAAAAAAATAAATCATTTTTTTCTCTCGGCATCTAATAAAATATATAAGCCGGAATGTTAAAAGAAAAGAGAAAAAATAAATATAAAAATAACAGAATCTATGTGCATCTAATAAAATATATAAGCCCTATATATAAATATATATATATGTACGAAACCGTGGTACGTGTACGTACCAGGAATTCGTGTTTGTGCACTAAAATTGAATCTTTACCAAGGTAAAAAATATTTTTATTAATTACCGTATTGTGTCAATCTATGTTTCTGACAAAGGTAACAATTATTCTTTAACAAGTTACCGAATCATATGTATATCAGTATTTTTTTTTTGGTACCATATAATCATTTGCTAAGAAATGTACCATATATGTGATCTGTATTTATCATGCATTTTTTTTCTTTGCTTTGGTAATATCTTTTCATATGCATTATTGTTATTATTTTTTTTTATGTGCCTATTTGGATATTCGTCCTCATTTGCTTATGGCTAAAGTTAAACAAAGAATAATACGTATATCCAGTCACACTCCTAGTAAACATATTTTGGCGTGTTGTTAAATTTTTAGAAAAAAAAAATTGAGATAGCTGGCCGAGCTAATGTAATAGTTAGTTATTAAATGTTTAAAACACATGACATAATATGTCATTGTGGAAGAAGAAGCTAGCATGAGATTTGCTGTAGTCAGATAAAATCATAACAGGATGTATTTTGCATCTCTCAGCAATGTAACATTTTTCTGAAGCATAAACACAAATGCATACCGTGTGAAAGATTGTGTCGTCACCGGATGCAGGTGTCTTCCTAGACGAATGTAAAGTTTACATATTGTGTTTAAATGCTGAGACAAGTAAACATACGATATCTGTGATATCGATATTTTAGGCAGTTCTTATCTATACTTCACCTGAATTGGTCATCCGACCAAACCAGCTATACTCCTGTGATGGAGATGTTTAACACTGTTGTTTTTAGAGAATAAACCATTTTAAAGTTACCATGATTGACTTTAATTGAAGACTCAACATCTCAAACAACACATACTCAATGTGTGTTAATAACAGTAGCACACTAATACATGCAATGCTCACTATTTGTTCCTTTTCATTTTTGTGGGAAATAATTCCTAAATGACCTCCCTGTATCAGATATCCAGACTCCAGCCTGGAGGATTGAAGTACCAAATTTCCCCTCTTAACCGATCAGAAAACTGCAGTGTTACAGTTCATCATTCATCACAAGTTAAAACGGATAGTTCTATATTGGCTTTGTTATTAAAAATACCGCATCAATGTTCAGGCGCTACACATAGCAAGTAATAGTACACACAAACTGAGTGTTGAACAATAATTAGAGTAAAGACAATAATGCAGAACCATGATGGGGAGCAGTACTGTTTGAGTTAAGGTGTACTAAAGCTTACCAGCAGGTCTTACATAAGGAAGAAATAAGAGGGACTGTTCCCCTCGGCAGCAGAGAAAAAATGTAAGATACAGATAATCGTGTGTTTTAAACAAAACTATTTGAGATTTGAAGTTCTTTTATCTAAAAATAACTTCGGGATAAAATATTTTGAAACATAGGTATATGAGGATATTTTCATTTCCCCATAAGGCATGAAATTCAATTGAGTATTTGCAATTAATTTCAAGCATTTTTCCGATGATTCAATTTAGACTTGTGATACCATTTGTAAAAAAGATACATTAGTAAAAGAATCACTTCAGCCTTTCCTTTGCATTTATTCACAAAACTTACACAATCTTTGTTAGGCTAACTTAACAAATTGTGCAAAGCTTAATGACGAAAAAAACTGTAATCTATTTATAATAAAGATCTGTGCAGTTTGAATATAATTTTTTCATTTGACTTCCGGAAGCAAGGGGCTAGTCAAAAACACTAAAAATGAAATATAACAGACATAACCATTTAGAAAGATTTAAAATATGTGTTTATTCCATAAGCAGGAAATGATTCAAACCCAGTAAAAAGGAAAAATAATATGAATAACCTTTTAGAAAGAAATAAAACTCATTGTTAGTCCATAAGCAAGAAGTAAAAATTTATTATAACAGTAATAACCATCAAGGTACAAATACTTCCGCACGCCCACCCAAATATTCTTAGCAAGATGGTACATGAAAATACTTATATAAAAATGCACCAGTGGCCTCGTGAAGACCTTAGTCGACTCACATTATTATTATTATTATTATTATTATTATTATTATTATTATTATTATTATTATTATTATTATTATTACTTGCTAAGCTATAACCCTAGTTGGAAAAGCAGAATACTATAAGCCCAGGGGCTCCAACAGGGAAAATAGCCCAGTGATGAAAGGAAACCGGGAAAGATAAAATATTTTAAGAAGAGTAACAACATTAAAATAACTATCTCCTATATAAACCACAAAACCTTTAACAAAAGAAGAGGTAGAGAATTTAGATAGAATAGTGTGCCCCGGTGTACGCTCAAGCAAGAGAACTCTAATCCAAGGCAGTGGAAGACCATGGTGCAGAGGCTATGGCACTACCCAAGACTAGAGAACAATGGTTTGATTTTGGAGTGTCCTAGAAGAGCTGCTTACCATGGCTAAAGAGTCTCTTCTACCCTTACCAAGAGTAAAGTGCCCACTGAGCAATTACAGTGCTGTAGTTAATCCCTTGGGTGAAAAAGAATTGTCTGTTAATCTCAGTGTTGTTAGGTGTATGAGGACAGATGAGAATATGTAAAGAATAGGCCAGACTATACTGTGTATGTGAAGGCAAAGGGAAAGAACCGTAACCAGAGAGAAGGATTAAATGAAGTACTGTCTGGCCAGTCAAATGACCCCATAACTCTAGCGGTATTATCTCAACGGGTCTGAGGTAATCCTTTAGTCTTTCTGAAGTACCCCTGGGGATATTCTGGGGTTTTTCATTATGATTTTAAGTCTTTGTCCTGGTGACTTCTGATTTTACTTCTCAGCAATAACGATGATTAGGAATGCCCATCTACTGTCATTCCGATGGTTTTAATGGGTTTATTATTCCGAATAATGAGTGAGGATGTTGCTAGAAGGTCACTCAGGACAGAGCACTAGGTTAATGACACTTGATTAGCTTATTACTGTGAAGTGATTCTAAAGTAAAGGAGGGGGGGGGGGTGCTGGAGCAAACCCATAAACTTAATGGGATGAGGGATTGAGGATTGCTCCTCTCTAGAATGTAGACGGAGACTAAATAGGCCATTTAAAATAATGAGACTCATCACCTGGCTGGCATAATTTAGATAGGTGAAGGCCTATGCAAAAATTGAAGTGCCATGTCAGATAAAAAATCTGGATTAATTTCTCTGTAAAAGCAAATGTCTAGTAATCCCAGTAGAATATACCTAAAAATAAAACCTACCTGTCTGGCATAAAATATAATTGTGTGAAAATTGCCAAAGACCAAGCTTCAAGCAGAGAAATATAAATAAAATCAATATGAAGTTCTTATATACAATTTGCATTCTGTATTAGGGAGTAATTCATCCTAGAATAAGTTTAAGGAAACAAGTACCATAAAACATTTCTTACAGACACCAATGACACTACCCAGGAAATCTTAAAAGTGTGACGTCCCGAGCATCAAAGGATGTTAATGTGAGATGAAGGGTAAAACAGAAAATGAAAGGAGATGGGTAGCAAAATAAATTGTGGAAAGGGTAAATAGAAATAGAGAAGATGAATATAGATAGTGTGAAGATAAATCTTCATATCCTAGGGATAAAGGGAGGAAGATAAAAGGGGAAGTGATGGAGTAGGTAAAAGAAGTAATACAAAACTTCCTAGAATAAGGCTCCCACCTCACTAGCTGTGATTCTTGTGGGTCACCGTTAGTAGGACTATGCCACAGTTAGAGGTAGAGGTAAAACTACACCTACCAACTCGGCGTCCTGATCAGACTGTGGATCTTCTAAAGGAAGGTCCACAGTGATGATTGGAGTGGGGATTTTAGTAGGATTGTTCTTTTACAGCCCAACAATTGGTGATGATCATTATTAATTTCAAGGGTTTTGAGCTATTAACAAGGTGAATGTACCCTGCATTACGGGAATGTACTTTTACAGTTCTAATGTGTCCATCTTAAGTCGGATACACCTTAAGTATCCATGTTAAAGATATGATTTTTTCAATTGACTTGGTCTAAAATTTACAAGAACAAATCTCCAACCTTAGAAGTTATTGGGTGCACGAGTTTATTTCTAGGTGTCATTTGTAAAGGAATTTGACAATCGTATTTTCATCTCGTCAGGAAGACTTGCAACATATTTGTTAATTTTTGGTAACTACTGTAGTTCAGAAGGGGTTTCCTTCTCTGTATATATGATTATTTAAGTCTGTTAAGTGGACTTGACAAGGTAGAGATAAGTAACCTAAGGTTAAGGAAGTATCATTAAGGCCCCTGACATCCATGTAAACCAATGGTCGAACATTGATAATACATTCGACATCTGAACTGAGGTGACAAACTCGTTATTAGTGGAATATGAATGATGAATACCCTCGCGCAAAGTAATTCTCATGATGCCTACTAGTCTCTCGTAAAATCCTCATTGCCATGAGGAACGAGGGGTGATGAATTTCCACTTGAGGTTACGAGATTTTTTAAAGCCATCAATAACAGGGCAGTGCATTAAATCAGTAAATGTAATTGTATCTTCAGATATGATACATTGGGGCATATCAAATCGAGCTGCAAATTTGAGTACTTCTTGTATAATTCAACAACAGTTAAGGAAGTAGTAACTACTAAGGCTACCGCTCGAGTAGTTGAACATGTGTACAGCAAGAAACCTTCGGTGAAATCCAAATCAGTTACACAGAAGGGGACTTCAGGATTGAGGTGATTAGGGTGAACTGGAGCCAGAGGAGACATAGGAAACAGAGTCCTGAACTTCTTCACACAGCGCTCACTGAGAATTTTCTCAAATTGTTGATGCAATTGGGGCAACCAAAATCCTTTATGCAAATGAATGAAAAGTGTTGAGGTGTTGCAACAGGTTATGCCAATGATCCACAAAGCACAGTGGTGATTTAATAAAATGGATTCTACATAATTAATTTTCTTCAGACAGTTACTGAGATGAAAACATCATTTGAGAATGCCATTACTATCAACATAAGGATTTCTTTGACTGAGAAATACATGTTCATCAATACTGAGTGTGGTGAATTTACCTTGCAATTTCTAAAGACTATTAGGATAGCACCATGTTTGGGAAGTTCTGATAATAGCGGTAACGGATTTCCGTACAAATTTACTTGACAAATGGAGACATTTCTGTTCTGTCAATTTACAGGTTATGAACTGAAGTGCTGCAGAGCTCTTACTGCCTCATTAAATTAATTGTACTGAGAAAACCGGTGGGTTTGAGGTGGTGAAATTCTACTGGGATAGGAGCATATTTCTAAGTAAGTTAGAAACTTTCTCTGGTCCGGTTAACCTGAAGGATAAGTAAACGGTGCCCATGAAACCATAAATTATTTTCAGAAATGTGCTTAAAGATGACTCCTCGTAATGGAAAGTCGACTGTCATGGGAACATGTTTAAGAGTAAGTTGCAAGCCTATCTAATACTTATTATTTCCTCTGCTCTAATAAGAACATACGAGAGGTGCTCTTTTCATTGTATATCCATTGCAGGGCTGTCAAGGAGTCTGACCAAACAGTAATAGTGGTGTAATTAATTGGGGTATAATTCGATGAAATATGTGAACAAAAAGGTAGTTAGTTCGAGCTTGGGGATTGACTAGCTCTCATCCATTTCTAACATACATTTAGGAATGATGTGTTCTTTAGCAGTAAGAAGCTGGCAGCACCTTCACTGGTGACAACATCCGCAGATTTTACAAAGGCACATTTAGAGGTGTCTACGAAAATATGCTATAATGATGAACTACCCTGATTAGCGTTGAGGGGGACCTTATCTAGAAACTCTCATATTTCTTAAAAATGCTTTGGAGTTCATGAATAGGCTCAGAGCTAAGGTATATTTTTGCCTGTATTCCAGTCAAAACCTAGATAGTCATGGGTGTTCTTTTCAGGGAAATCTCCTGAAAGGAGGACATTAGTAGCTAATTTTGCTAAGGGCATATTCACTTTATCACAGGGCTTTTCGTTGAGGATGTCAGGGGAAGAGTCAAAACAATAGGTTTAAAATTATGAATGAAGAAGTTAGATTCAAGTTTTGAAGCTAAGGCAAGGAATTGATTATCTAAATGAGGTTGAATAGTTTGATAAAGAAAATAAGGACTTGAAGTGGTGCCAAACCTGACAACTTTAATTTTATAAGCAATAACTTTCATTATACCACGTCTTTAAAGAAGAGCAACGGAGGTGTTTAGATTTCTTAAAGGACATTAATTGGGGAAATTCTCTATCCTAATTTATCTCAGGGCATTTATCTCTTTTGAAGGCATGCGGCAATAAGCTTAAATAGTCCAACAGATTGGGCTTCGAGATGGTTAAAAGGTTCATTGGTAATATCAATCGTGTTGAGCTTCCAGTGATTTTCAATAGGGATTCTATAATTTTGGGATTTTCGATACTGATGCAGTTAAAGGGAATTAATTGGGCACTGACGTCTCGGGAATTTTTTTTACTTCATTAGACCAATCTGGCTATTATCTCCAAACTATGTAACCAAAAGAAGTACTAGATAGGTTAACACCTTTAATGTTGTGGGTACATTTGATGAGTCAAGAGAGGTAGTTCGAACCAAGAATAATCTAGATTCCAGCCGCATTATCATCTGGCTGTTTGTCCATGAGGTGGATACCATTAGCCTCTAGAGTGCAAAGGGCATGAGTGTATCTGGTTATTTTAACATTTTTACCTACGTTAGGACTAACAATTGTGGCAATTTTATGCTTGCACTGATCAAATCTCAAAATAAATTGAATTACGTCTGGAGATTTGAGAGGTTCATCAAGGTTAAAAAAATGGAGTTGGAATACAATTGTTCCAATGGCTACGGGGTGTAAGGACTTGACTGCATTGGGATGTACGAAGGTGTGTTTGACAGAGCAATCTAAAAATTGTGAGTCAAATCTTTTATATTACTGTTAACTAGGACACCTATTAAAGTGGGCAAAACAATAGAGATAATTTGATCAGCTTGGATGCTTAAACCATTACTATACCAGGCTATATGATTAAAGTTACCACAGCGGGTTTCAGCTTTGGGACTGTGATTGGTTAGCATTGACGACGAAGGGGGATGGAATTAATTGGAATCTGACAATGACGTGTTAAAAAGAGGATGGAACAGTAGTGGGGGCAGTAACAAAATTATCAAATCCATACTGTTCAAGTTTCCAAGCAAAAGAAAAGGTTTTGGTAGTTGATGGATCAACCCCACCATATCTTTACAGGTAAGATGCTCTTTAGGTGGAAGGTATATATATAGTACAAATAGAATATTAATAACAAAATGTATTATTCCCATACACATTTGGTATTCATAGTTCTTCTCTCTCGAAACTGGTTAAATTATGACGTCTACGATAAAATTTAAAAATTCCCCGTTCCTTTCCTTTTATATGCTTACCCTTCTAGTGAAGTTGTGTGTTAATCTGACAGTTGATGGCATTTATCTAGGCTTGGGTACGCAATAGTTCCTTTGTCTTTTCAGTCTTAAAGTCGAAACTAGATCACTAACCTCTTGGCCTCACTCTGATGGAGGTGGGAAATGTAACGTCATTGATTAATAAATGTTATAAATTACCCGAGACTCACCTCTGTTTATTTCAATGGTAACAATCGTGATTTCTGTAATAACTCGAACAAGTCCTTCATCAGAATTAACTTTAATTCTCTTTTTGCTCCTGTCACTAAACTCTTAACAAAAATGACTTCCCATTTTAGAAAGAGGCCACCTCAAATTCTTAACCCCACAATAAGGAACTTCCTCCCTAATATTCTAGTCTCATCTAAATAGAGCTTAGCAGCTCTCTTAAGACAAAGAAATCTGTTTTATGACATATCACAGCTTTTCTTCTCCAGAGAAGGAATGTGGGAAAATTTATGCTAATTTTTGGTTTCAAAGTAATTTTAATATAAAATGTATGTAATGAGATAAAATCATCTTATATCTAAAACCTACATGTATTGATAGGTTGTGACAAAAAGAAAAAAAATGGGGGCGGGGGGTAACGGGTATTCCAGCAGCGAATTTCTTTTCTGTGTCTTGCTGTTCAAACTATAACAATTGTGAACTTCTGGTGTGCTGCATTATGTCGAGGAAATATTTAACTTTTTCACGATATAAAGAAATATCTTTGTAAGACTTAAAAGTGATGAAAATATGCGAATAATGCAAAAAAAAAAAAAAAAGATATCATTTTTCAAAATATAAAAATTGTTAGAGGAATTTATCTCATATGGATATTGTGTAAAAATGGTTGATCTGAAACACTGTAAAAAAATATAAATTTAAAAAAAAAATAATGGTGATGCGCCAGGATTAATTACAAAATGCTAACTTTTTTTACAGTGCCCAATCATGGCATAACCGATGAATGAAAATAGAAAAAAAACTGAATCTTGCATTAAAAGCTGAACAAATTTCACATATAATCCAAAACATTATATATATTTCCAGGGGAAAAATGAAGCAATTGTAAAGGAAAGACGGACAATAAATTTTAATCTATCAGTAACTAAATTTACAATAAAGTTTCTATATAGAAATGTTAATATTTTCACATTTTTCCATATACCACGTGAAAAAAAATGCTCTTGCAAATAATATATGAAATATGCTAATTTCAGTTATTTGTAATAACAGTTTTGTATCGAAAAAAAATCATCAGTACATGCGTAAATGTATCTGTAGAAACGGGAATCAACTGGTTTTGCAGTAAGTATATATAGGCTGCAGTTTTGTGTTCTAACTATGGAATAGATAACACTATAAAAAATTAAAATTGCAATGAAAAGCTTAATAGATTTCTTATAAAATTCATAAAATAAATAAGGTTTGGCCGAATAAAACAGCAATTATAAAGCAAAACTAGACAATAAACTTTCATTATTATGTAACTAAATTTACGATAAAACTTCTGATGTGGAAACGTTCATATTTATACATTTTCGCATATGCCATGTGAAAAAAAAAAAAAACTTTCAAACGGTATAATAACCGATAATTTCAATAATTTGCAAAAGAACATACACGCATAAAGAATACTATTTATGCAAACATAAAATTATCGTGTAATAAATAACGCTAAAGAAGGTATAATAAGTTTCTTATAGAATCCACAAATAAAAAGAATTATGTAAAAAATTGACATTCTGTAGAGGAAAGACGGGCAAGACATTTTATTTCTGTAACAAAATTTAAGATGAAGTGTTTTTATATAGAAATGTTCTCATTTTTACATATTCTCTTGTACATGACGTAAATTATAGAGCATTAAGTTGAATCCGAAATACTCAGAGTATAACTGTATGTAGGTCGAGGACAGTGGATCAACATGTGGATCTTAGCATTGATAATGTTTCTTTAAATTTGTATGACTCTTTTAAAATTTTAGGAGTAATTCTTGACAGCAAATTTACTTTTGAAAAACACATCAGGACTGTCTCTTCTTCAATTTCACAAAAAAAAAAGGTCATACTGACAAAGCCTTTCTATTCTGAAGAAGTATTCGTAAGTTGTGTTTTAATTCTTTCATTCTAACTCGTTTTGAGTATTGTTCTCCTATCTGGTCTTCAGCTGCTGAATCTAATCATAATTTGTTGGACACGAACTTACTGTCTGTTAAATTGCTTATTCCTGATCTAGATATTAATCTATTGCACCATCGTTCAATTAGTTTGTTTGCATGTTGCTTAAGATTTTTTTCATAATTCTGACCATCATTTGCATTCATGTCTTCAAAGACAGTACCATCCTGTTCATAATACTAGGTATGCAGTTAATTCTAAGTCATGATAATTGCAATTATTTGCAAACAAACTGTGGAAAAAAAAAAGAATATGGGAATTTACTTTTCTGGGAGAATCTCCCCACAACAGATCTCTAAGATTCTACCCTGGAGCATAAGAGTGCCATCACTCCCACGTCGTTAGGGGGAATATCTAGAGTGATGTGGTTTGTAAACCATACACATAACTTTAGGTCAAGATAATTAGTGACAAATATATACTGGACTTGTCAGAAAAGTATCACTTCAGTATTCAGGCGCAATGCCGAGTTGGGAATATTACACCCGAGCTGAGAGGGCTGGACAAAATAACCAATTAATAGATAATACCACAAGAGCGTGAAATAGAGCAGCAGCGTATACTGGGTTAAACTTACTATAAAATCTGGACACTGGCCTGAATATGGAATGGGGATCGTTCACTTCAACAACTACAAGAGCTCATCTTGATGTATGTTTCAACTAATCATCCTTAACTCAGCTTCTTTGACTCAGATCCTTTGAATAATGTAGCTAGAGGATATATTAATTTTAATTAACTCTAAACGCAGGTATCCAAGTGACTATATCAATTTAAATTAAATAAAAAGGTAAATGGACATGATTGGGTTAAATAAAAATCAGAGATTCCCTTCACCTATTCGACACCTTTAGTCTTACTCGTTTACATTTATCTTTATATGGTCTTCTTAACAGCTTACAGAAAATTCATCTACAAAACAAAAGTTTAGTCAAAACATAAAACACAAGATTCGACAAATAATGGCGATAATACTGTGTGAAAGGGGGTAGCCAAATGTATAAAATACAGCAGGGTCCTTAGACCGAAGGTTTACTTGAATGTATTATGATTTAAAGGGTTTACAAACACGTTGATAACGATCAATGGAATAATGTCTGATGTCGGTAAGTTTCAAAAAATCAAAATAATGACATAAAATTTACAATAAACTCAGCCTGCACACCTGAATGTTCAAAGCCAATTCAAAGTCTTGAATTGAACTGAACCAGTGTCTAATTTAAAGGGGAATGCGGCCATATATTGACACCTCTTTGACTCTCGTGTTAAAGATTCCTAACAGGTTATTTTAGCCTTAGCAGCAGACAACGGGTTCGTGAACCAGAAAGGAGTATTGTTCTTCTTTTTCCAAGTTTTAGAGCTAGAAACGTTTTGAAGCAAAAGGGTTAACTCGTTCTGATCTCATCCTCCCCTTTAGTAAGGACAGTGATGAGAATTCTCCTTGTCAACATGGAGAATTTCAATTGTATTTAAAAGAAGTTCAATCAGATGAAAAGGCTAATTAGAAATCAGTGTTGTGACATATATAAAGCGACAATGGGCCTTTAAAAAATGTTAAGTCAAGTTTTTTATTTTTCTTTATTTAAGAATCTTTATCTTGATGTTTACAAACATATGGATGAATATCATCTATCTGATTTGAAAGTAAAAGCTAATAATAGGGGAGTATCTACCACTTTAAATTTTACCAATAATTTTTTCTTGAAGAAATTTTAAACATATTCTAGTTGTGTAATGTTTTGCTAATTGCTATATATCACTTGAGAGAAGTTAAGTTTTAATTAGTGGGCCCTTAGTTCAATAGGGATAGCAAGAGTACTGTTGAGGTAAACAATTTTATAGTTTATAAATGGAACATCTATCTTAATGTTGTTACTGTTCTTAAAATGTTGTTTATTACTTATCTATTTTCTTATTTACTTTCCTCACTGGGCTATTTTTCCCCATTGGAGCCCTTGGGCTTATAGCATCCTACATTTCTAACTCTGGCTGTAGTTCTAGTTTAAAAATGCAAATTAAAAGGTGAACAGATCTAGATAGTTTCCAGGTTTTTTGTTTTTTTTGTTTTTTTTTTGTTTTTTTGCAGCAAATTAGTTACAAAATTTATTTGCATATTACTGAAAAGAAATTTGATTAGATTACCACAGTCCCTTGTGAAATTGGCCTTGTATATGGATTACAGTGGGATGGACCAAGATGTTTGTAGGCTAAACCTACTAGTCCAGCCGTTTTCGGTAGAAGTATGGAGGAATTGTTCAAATTCGGTTAAAAGCACCAAATTTTGCACAAAGTTAGCTCTTGATGTACCTTTTGAAATGTGATAGAGACCCATTTGATATCTTTCAAATATGGCTGCTTTTTTCAAGATGGCCACCAAAATTCAGGAAAATGCTGCTATTCGAAGGATTTTCATCGTATAGTTAAAATTTTGGAGTCTTTACCTATATTTTCAAGGATGTTCTAAACAATGAGAATAAAAATAAGCACAGGAGAACAATATTTTACCAGCAAATGCCCATTTAAATTCTGAAATAAGTCAAATTATGCTCGTTGGGTTGCAGTGCATATTAGATATGGCTTCCCTAGATTTGATGCATCCTGAGGTTGCTGCTGAATTCTCAGAGGGAAAGTTTGTTGTTCACAAAACACATCACTCATTTTCAGGCATCCCATTACACCAAGCTCACGAACAGAATAACAAACAGGTTAAAGGAGATGGTGGTGCTGTGGGCCTAACTGAAAACAGTGCACAACTCCAAAGATGGATGGTGGCTGGGCCAGAAGTGTCAAGAGTTGTGAATGAGTTTGAAACTGTGGTGGAAGAACTCCGGGGACAGGCGGAAAAGCATTCAGACGAAAGACACCATGAAGCTCAATTAAAAGGTGAACAGATCTAGGTAGTTTCCAGGTTTTTTTTTTTTTTTTTTTTTTTTTTTTTTTTTGCAGCAAATTAGTTACAAAATTTATTTGCATATTACTGAAAAGAAATTTGATTAGATTACCACATCCTGAGGTTGCTGCTGAATTCTCAGAGGGAAAGTTTGTTGTTCACAAAACACATCACTCATTTTCAGGCATCCCATTACACCAAGCTCACGAACAGAATAACAAACAGGTTAAAGGAGATGGTGGTGCTGTGGGCCTAACTGAAAACAGTGCACAACTCCAAAGATGGATGGTGGCTGGGCCAGAAGTGTCAAGAGTTGTGAATGAGTTTGAAACTGTGGTGGAAGAACTCCGGGGACAGGCGGAAAAGCATTCAGACGAAAGACACCATGAAGCTCAACAGGGAGTACGGACAACATACAGAAAGCAAGTCAAATCCTTGTGTGATACATTAGAAGACATGGGAAATCCATTCATGGAAGATTTATCTGATCTTCTTGTATTAGGCACCCAGGATGTTGTAGACAAAGAGATTATAGAAACCGTAAGGCATATCAAAAGAGTGGGAAATGAACATTATAGTGATTTCGTGAAGGAAGGGCTAGAAGACAGAACCAAAAGTTTCACAGACCCTATCAAAAGGAAGCAATTTCCTCTATTCAGCAGACAGCCTACCCACAAAGTGTCAAAGGAGAAGCAATAAATTGCATCATTGAAACAAGACTGTTCTCTTTTCGCTAAACTGTGTGTGTCTTGCCAAGTGAGAGATGGGGATATTGATAAGTTTTTCTGCCATGAGAATCAGTCCAGTCCGCCATCATTATCACAGAGTGGGAAACTTCGACATGAGACCAAAGCTGATCTTCTCCCATTCCTTACACAGCATAGTACCACAATCAAGGACAAGCCTGATACTGATGCACTTCTTCTAGATAGGGGTGCCATTGTTAATATGCTTAACCCAAGTGCATCAAATTCATTTCAAGAGTATGCTGACCAGGTATTTGTACCACATGTAAAGCGTCAACTGGAGTCAGCAAGAAGAGTTGATACTATCTTTGATCATTACTTCCAAGACAGTCTGAAGGCGACTGCTCGGAGTCTCAGAGGAGAGGGGGACCGCAGAAAAGTAAAGGCTAACACTCCTGTTTCTGGCAACTGGAAGGCTTTCTTGCGGTGTGATGCAAACAAAGCCGAGCTCTTCAGTTTTCTAGCGGATCAATATACTACTTTCAGCTGTCCAGAGGGCAAGCAAATTATGTCCACAGAAGGAGAATTGGTCCTTTGCAACCCCCAGAGGGACAGTATTGATTAAATATCTCCGTGCTCCCATGAGGAAGCAGACACAAGGCTTCTTCTCCATGCAAAATATACTGTTCAACATGGTTGTGAGAGGATCATGATCAGAACTGTGGACACTGATGTAGTAGTGTTATCTATAGCATTGTGTCTTCCAATTCATGCAAGTGAACTGTGGATCATCTTTGGGGTTGGGGACAACTTCAAATATATCCCTATACACACCATAGCTGGTTCTCTAGGTCAAAAGTGTCGAGCTCTGCCTATGTTTCATGCCTTCAGTGGGTGTGACAACACATCCTCCTTTGCTGATAAAGGGAAGAAATCTTCTTGGGAGACGTGGCAAATATATGAAAGTGTAACTGAGGTGTTTGCAGACCTTGGGAATGAACCAACACTGGAGAGATTTGACCAGCACATGGCAAACCTTGAGCGATTTGTTGTTCTGCTTTATGACAAAACAAGCACTGCCACATCAGCTGATGAAGCGAGAAAAGATCTCTTCACCAGGATGGGGATGTCTATTGATCTCATGCCACCAACTTCTGCTGCTCTCTACCAGCATGTCAGAAGAGCATCTTATCAAGCGGGTCATGTTTGGGGCCAGTCACTTCTCCCCAATCCCGTGTTACCTTCACCTGTTGAATGGGGTTGGATAAAAGGACCTTGGAATGCATGGGAACCCTATTGGTCAGATCTGCCTCAAGCATCAGTTTCCTGTATGGAATTAGTGAAATGTGGATGTGTCAAAGGCTGCAGAGGAAGATGCAAGTGTGTGAAAGCACAACTAGCATGTACGGCTCTGTGCAAATGCGGGGGGGGGGGGGGGGGGATTGTGACTGTGTGATTAAACTGTGTACTTGAATTGGTCATTTCAGTACTGTACTAGCAATTGATGGTTTCAAGGATAAGACCTACTTTGGGATTACATTAATATAAAACTCTTCATATTGAGTTAATAAAACATTGTACTTATGTTTGACATTCAAATACATTTTTTACTTTACGTTAAATTACAGAACAAATATGATTACAGCCGGTTTAATATTTTTGTAGGCAATTTCTGTAACAAAAAGGCCATTTTCTCCTGAATATTTGTCTGATGTGCATACATTTGCTTTTATTGTTTAGAACCTCCTTGAAAATATAGGTTTAGACTCCAAAATTGTGACTATATGATGAAAATCCTTCAAATAGCAGCATTTTCCAGATTTTTGGCGGCCATCTTGAAAAAGCGGCCGTATTGGAAAGATATCAAATGGGTCTCTATCATATTTCAAAAGGTACATCTCAAGCTAACTTTGTGCAAAATTTGGTGCTTTTAACCAAATTTGAACGATTTTTACTGAAAACGGCTGGACTATACCTAGTTAAATTCAAAGGTAAAAATACCTGAATTTAGGGGCTTAACATGCATCCCCTACTTTTGATAGACTGTGTACCACTTTCCTTCCAGGTGGGGCAATGTGGTATTCAGTACATGAATTTCGGAAAATCTCTTTATACGTCAAATCAATTATTTCAATGATATACCTGCAACTTGTGTTGTTATTAGTAGGTTATTGCCTGTTGGTGCACAGAGCTTATTAGTGCGAATGGGAACATGATTATGGTCCTTTGGGGAATTAACTTCATCCTGGGATCACTTGCAGGAGCTCCCCACTCCTAGTTCATCTCCTCTGAAGAGCTGTCACTAGAGGTCACTTGCAGTTTCCAAACTTGCTTCTTTGGTGCTCTAACCATGTCTCTGACTGACCTACAGTGGGAGGGTCAAGAAGTAAAGAAGCTATGGAGAAACAGAGAACATCTGCAGACCAAGGGCGGAGTGCTATATCATTGAGAGGATTTCCGTAGACCCAAAAACTACATCCCTGAGTCTTATGGTACCGCAGAGTCTGCGATAGGAACTATTCCAACTAGCACATGACTCAAAAGGATGGGTCCACTGGGGCCTAAACAAGAAACTTTCATACCTGAGAAAGTCTTTTTACTGACCAATGATACAACAAGCTGTTGATCTGCAGGTAAGCACCTGCTGGGCTTGTAGTATGAACAAGGTAAAGAACATGCCCAGGAAGGCTTTGCAGAATTTTTCAGCATTTATTGTAGGTTGGTCACCTGGCAATGTTAACTCTTCTATTTATAAGTACTCGAGAATTTTAGTTTACCTTTCGATTCTTGTCATGGTGCTCTATATTCCATCTATGTCTTTCCATCTGTCCCTTCCTGTCTTTCCTGTGGCTCTGTCTCCTCGTTCCTTAGAGTGCATTGTTGCCTCCTCTGTGCTTATTGCCACCTTTTTATCTACTAGTAACTGGACAACTAACGCCTTTGTGGCCACCACCACTGCACACTTTGCACTGCTTGTTTGGGCATTCCCATGCAAAGGGCCACCGGTCTCCACAACGGGTAACATCTATTTCCCCCCACCCAAACGCTTCCATCAGCCTCACCTGTGGCTCTCCGTCCTCATGCTTGCTGCATCACTGGACCAGCTTCATCTGGTTCACAGCCTCCATGATGTTGCTTGAATTTTTAACATTGGTGGTCAGCCTTGCCATATTCTTGTGCATACACCCTACCTGAAAGCCTCCTTTGCATACAAATGTGGCTGTTCTAAACTGGCTTTCTGAGGGGGGACATCCATTGCTAAGGTACACAACCTATCAGTAAAGTTCTGCAGCTCCTCCCCTTCTTTCTGCTTAAATTAGGCCAATTCAGCCAGCAGTGTGGCTTTGGTGGTGGCGTCAGGTCTTACCAAATCACTCTTTCAGGTCATTTACCAATGCCGTGTAGTTCAACGTGATGGTTACTTGTAGGTTGCCATGAGCAGTCAGGGTAGAGCCAGTAAGTGCATTTTTTAACATAACTTGTCCTAGTCGTTCCAGTTGCACATGGTGGCAGTTAGCTGAAATTTGAGGAGCAAACTGTCCTACTCACTGACACGAACATCGAACTTGTCAACCAGTTTTGCATGACAAGTATCAGGGATGTCTAGGTGATCCCACCTAAGATTACCAGTGACATCTGCCCTCTTCTTCCTTCCAATGCCTTAGGCGATGATATAGTAATTGTGGGCATCCTCGACCTCGTCTATGGCATTCTTCCAGTCTCCTTGGAGGGGTTGCTGGGACCCTTGGTTGCTGAGGTGAGTGCACCTTTTTCTGACAGATTCAGGGTTTATTAGGGTAGCCTTGAGCCTTACAGCCTCAGATACAAGATTGACTACACTTTTCCCTTTGCTAACAGGCCTTTCCAGTTTTGACTCTCTGACTGTCTCATTCTTGGTTGGTGGTGTAAGCTGTGTCTCAGGGGTCTTCAGATCATTTGGATCCTCCATTGTTGGCTTCAAGGGCACCATACCTGCCCTTTCATGGTGGAAGACTTCCCTTGCCTTGGCATTTTAGGCATCTACCAGGGATGATGTCCCCATATCCATCCTGATCAGGCCCTTATTATCAGTAATCTGCTGCAGAATAACCTCCATTGTCTCCATATGGGAGAACGGCACTCTGACTTGCTCATCTATTTTATGCATGAAGTTGCGCATCAGGTCCTGTAGCTCATGGACAGCCTCACTCATTCCACAGGACTCAGATTTAAGCTTGTCCATCCTGGGCATTCCATCCATTAAGGGTGTAGCTTCCTAGAATTCTTTGATCTCCGAAGTCCACATTCCCAGCTCATGTGCCTTACCAAATTGCTCCACATTCAATTGGGGTACACTCCCTAAAACCTTTGCTAGGCTTGTGACGGACGTGTACGCTTTCAAGTACTGCAATATCCTCTCTGCAGAAACTGTACCAACGCCTGGTGTGCCCATTAGGTCAGCCTTAGTAGCTCAATCCAGGTACAACATGATGGTATAACTGAATATGCACTAACTGATGTGTAATTATTGTTATAGCTTAAATTGAGTGGCAATTTCCCAATGTCAGTAAGGATGCAGTAACTGCAATAGTTATATGGCTCTGTGGTGACAGCACACAATAGGCTATATATCTTTTAAACTTTGAGTTGTTATTTTGCATATGTTTAGGGCAATATAGTTCGTACCAAATACTTGGTATCTATTAACAATTAATATGGCCTCTTGCTGACCACAACCCACTAAAAGACACTGGCTCTTGCGTTGGCAGCCTGTAAAACAATGGTCTTCACAGAATTATATCCCACTCCTGGCACCATTTGTAGAAGTTAACTTACCTGTATAGGCACCACTTCCACAGAATATTAGCCACACATCTTTTCAGTAAAGTTTCTGCTTGTAGTCTGATCACTGCTACATGCAGGCACTGACTTGACTTCCGTTTTCTGCTGCTCCAACATTAGCTTTGTAATATCATAATCATCCTTAGAAATGAAGCCAAGAATGTTATGGCTTCAATTTGCAAGAATTGTTATGAGTCAAATTCATAATTATTGTGTGGATAATTATTTTTTTCCTTGTTCTTGGAGAGTTAAGGTGTAAAAAAATAGGGAAATTACCCCTTCACCAAAATCAAATAAGGCTAGGTTTTTAGGAAGCATCACTATGGCAGCAGGATGATGTTCAAAATCATGACTGGTTAGTATATCGTTATTGTTGGAACCTACTTTCTATTGTTCTTAAGGGGGATGTTTTAAGTGATTAATTAAATCGATAGGAAAGGGACTAGTGTGTTTTGATCGTATTAGCTGTGATTTTTGCCGGATATTGATTATGGATAGACCATCACAACTTTCTACCTCCTTGTGAGCTGTTTTGTATAGGAAGTTTGATTTTGAACTTTAATAATTCCCAAGGACAGAACAAGACTAGAATATGTTTTAAAGTAATGTAAATTCATCTCGATGACTTGAATTGTTTCGTTTTTTCTTACTGCCACTTTCAAACCTTTGTGAGAATGTGGTAGTTAGCACTGAGACTTAATTTTAATAATAACAGTTACAGTATTTATTTTGATATCTGTAGATTATATTATATAGCTACCTTCTCTACACTTCAAGTGGTTTTGTATGTCTACTCAAGAGTTCTATAAACCCTTGAACAGTAAGAAAACATGCTAGATAAGACAGGGTTCCTAGACCTACTGATGCAGCATTGTATCATACGTCTGATTGCACAACTAGTGATATCACTTTGAAAATATTATCTATGTGGTTTAAAAGTATAAATCAAAATAATAAATCTTATCATTGAAATTCTGTGTATTTGGATTATAACTGAGAACAGCAAATCGCATATATCATATTCTTAAAACCTCAATAAGAAATCAAGCGTTGAATAGAATAATGTAAAATAATGTATCCCCCATGTATAATTGATATTCATGCAAGACTGTCATCTGACCTAGTAATTGTAATGTAAAGTAACACACACTGACCTTTCAACTTCATCATTACATCTTCTAAGCCTCTTCCTGTAAAACTATCAGCAAAAGTAAATCCTGTTGCAGTATTCACCACTGTATAGTTTGAAACATCAAGTAACTCGGGTGCTGGAAGACTTCCAGCTTCTAATTCCGCAGGCCTGTAACAATTCAAGAATATCTTGTATATTTCCTTTTATAGATTGACTTGCAAGGGACATTTATTTTACTAGCAACCATATAAATAACAATAAAATACAATACCTACATTGTGGAATCACTGATATTTAAAGCTGTCTTTGGTCAAAATTATATTCAATCATATTTGTTCAGTCTAACTTCAATTCTTAAAATATTAAAATATATCTTAATAATTTTCCTGTAAAAATAATAGAAAATGTATTCATGCAGAGAAATATATTTGCATTTTTCAGTAAAACTACTCAACTCGAGAGGAAAATTCATCAAAAAAAAGAAAAAAAAAAAAAAAAAAAAAAACAACAACAACAACAAGGGTAATGACAGAATCACAAGACTACTTTGGTAGCTTGAACTAATATCTAGAATGAGGGCATTTTGTAATACAAAATGAACAGTTGAGTTCTAGACATAGTTCTTCACAATAGATCAAGTTTTATATATAAGAAACATCAGTTCAATATAGAATGCCATGCAAACAAATATTAATGGACATTAGTACATGAAATTGTGTAAGGCCATACAATACACCTGAGTAAATTATTAGATGAGACCATCAGGTATAGCTATTTCTAACAATATAACCTATTATTCCATTGGAATGGGGACTTGGCACAGTTTTGTGTTTAATACAATGTTTACCTCTGCTTACGAGTTTGGAAGGTTATGTTTTACCCACTTTATGTTTGTTTGTTTGTTTGTTTGTTTGTGAACACTATCCTGGCCACAATTTTAATCGTAGAATAATGAAACTTGCAGGGATTAACTGTTATGTAAAAGTCTGGAAATGATTAAATTTTTAGAAGGTCATGGTCAAAGGTCAAGGTCACAGTCAAGCAAAATGTAATGTTTGATTGTATGTTTGTTTGTTTATGAACACCTTCTTGGCCACAGTTTTAATCATAGAGTAATGAAACCTGCAGGGATTAACTGTTATTTAAAAATCTGGAAATTATTAAATTTTGGAAGGTCGAGGTCACAGGTAAGCAAAATGTCCAATTCACATATTCAGCCATAAGTTTGGATGTTGTTGTCACAGAGACTTAAAACTTGGTTCATATTTCAGTGAATGAAAATCCAAGCCAATTAATATATAGTAAAGTTCAAGGTTAAGATCAAGTCCAAGGTTAAGGTCAAGTCCAAGGTAAAGGACAAGCAAACTTTCACATTTCGGCTATCAACCATAGGACCACAATTTTAATCGTAAATTAATGACATGTGCAGGGATTTTGAACTGTTATGTAAAGAGCTGGAAATGATTAAATTTTTTAAGGTCGAATGTCAAGGTCATGGATGAGTAAAACGTAGAAAAGGTCAAGAAATAAGCTGCCCTGCAGGAGGTCTGCACTTTACTGAGTGCCCCTCTAGTTTTCATCTGAGTTCAAAGCCTCTATTGATATGTTGTCATTTTTTTTTACTATTATTACAGTACTTACTAAGCTACAACGCTAGTTGGAAAAGCAGGATGCTATAAGCCCAATGGCTCCAACAGGGAAAATAGCCCAGTGAGGAAAAGAAATAAGGAAATAAATAACCTGCAAGAGAAATATTTAACGATTAAATAAAACTAATAAAACAAATCCATAAATAAACTAAAAAAAAAATTCAAAAAACAAGAGGAAATTAAATAAGATAGAATAGTGTGCCCGACTGTCCCCTCAAGCAAAAGAACTCTAATCCAAAACAGTGGAATGCCATGGTACAGAGGTTATGGCACTACCCAAAACTAGAAAACACTGGTTTGATTTTGGAAAGACCTTCTCCTAGAAGAGCTGCTTACCAAAGCTAAAGAGTCTCTTCTACCTTTACCAAGAGCAAAGTAGGCTATGATTCAGAATCAATACAATATATATGTATATATATATATATATATATATATATATATATGTATATATATATATATATATATATATATATATATATATATATATATATTATATATATGCTTTCATTTGAAAAATCTTCGATAGGTTGATTTATTTAAAGAGAAGTTTTACATATATATATATATATGAATACATATATAGATATGTAAATACATTATATATATATATATATATATATATATATATATATATATATATATACATACACACATACACACACACATATACATATATATATATATATACATATACATAATATATATATATATATATATATATATATATATACATATATAATAAATATGTATATATGAATGTATATATATATATATATATATATATATATATATATATATATATATATATATATATATATATATATATATTATATATATACAGTATATACTGTATGTGTGTATACATATACATACATACATATATATATATATATATATATATATATATATATATATATATATATATATATATATATATATATATATATATATATACTTTATACACCCAAAATGTGGTCCTAAAAAGCTCATCCCAAAATGCTTGATGAAAAACCAAAACGGATTTTGACGTAGGAAAAATCTATTTTTTGGTGAGATAGCCATGTCGTCCTGATGGAAGTTCTTCGGGCTGCTTCCTACTGTATAATATTTCAGTGAGTCATATTACAGTACAAGGGAATTACCGTCAGGTATCATGGGGTTCTGACCCCCGGAACGACTATCCTAAGATATCGTGTATAATCAGGAACGTATCCGTAGATAACCATAGATATCTGCACCCCAAACAGACTTAACCCAATCTAGGAATCTAAGGAGGAGGATAGGTAAGGAGCCGTTACATATCCACTCCCTTCATAGTACTCCTCGTCTCTGATAAACTCTTTCCACACAGCAGTGCAACAACCGTGAGAAGATGCATCCAACGAGGCATCGGGGAGGGACAACGTAACGGAAGGGCCATCAGGACGACATGGCTATCTCACCCAAAAATAGATTTTTCCTACATCAAAATCCGTTTTTTGGGCTCGAGCCATGTCGCCCTGATGGATGTGTACCAGAGAATTACCTATGCCTCGGTAGGAAGCCTCACAGGGAGAGGTCCCAATACCGAAATACACTTACAAGAATACTCCGTCAAGGCATAGGTATCACTCTCACCTATATATCCCAGAACAGTTCGGAGGCAGAATTGACAAGCATGGTCCGACAAGGAGGCAATAAGAACCAAAGACTGCCCTCCACAATTGGAAAAACACCTGATGCTAGTGTCGGGAACTCTAAGGAGGCCGAAACTAAAGGAGGCATCAAAGGTGAGGCGTACGGAACCAAAACCCGCCTTGAGATTAAATCCAATTATGTTCACGAAGGAAAATAATAAGAAGGCACAATAAAGATAATGCCGCTACAGTAATTATAAGTATAATAGTAGGGCGTAAAAGTAAAAGGCATGGAACAATTCACAGCCTTTTACTCACAATAATCAGTGCCAAGGTTTACAAGTAACCATCATTAACCGCATATGGAAATTTTTGTACAAAAAAAATGCATCCCGTCCCTACCCATACATAAGGTAACATAAGGGGACAAATGCATGACATAAGGAACCATAGGAACCTTATGACAAGGTAAACCTGATCAAGAGACACATGATCACGTCTGTACAAAAAAGGGGTTAATCACCCAAACCAAATGAGATATGGCTTAACTACCATTTAGACAGTTAGGCTGTAAGCACTGAAGGAACACACAAAGCATCGTAAAGACACCTTTGAATCTGAAAAGGAAATAATGAAGTGAATTTTTCCTTTTTACCTTGAAGCAAAAACTTCTGTTTACTCATTGCTAATAATGAGCTGAAGGAGTGCCCTAGGATGCATTGTGGGCTACGTCGTTGCCGCGGGTTTCATAACACCCACACATCCACCACAAAATGACGGGACTCCTCCAATTGCTTCATATAATGCCTGAAGAAAACCCAAAGGGACTTCTGACCAGTATATGTCTGCAGTCCCTCAATGAACATATACTGGAAAAAGTTCAAGAAGGAAGCCACATCTTTAGGGTCGAGACCCGATGTTTTACTAGCCAAGTCCGCTCTTCATATAAAGTAAGTAATCTTAGCTCTTAACTGATTTAGAGACAAATCAGACCCCACTGAATCATTTTGAAACAAAAGACCACCCTTAAACAGCACTGTTCGCCTCAAATACACTTTTGGACAGTGTATTGGACACAGGAAAGGATTACCTGGTAGGGGAACTATTTTCCATAGACCCCAAGGTGTAAAGGGAAGTTCATATTTAGCCAGAAAAGTGGGATCAGGGTATAAATTAACCTCACCATTATCAACAAATTCAATGTGGTTCTCGTCTCTAGAAATCGTCACAATGTCACTAACCCAAGCATCGGAAGCCATCGCAATTAAGTGGATGACTTTCTGAGTGGGATCATGAATAGAAGCCTTTTGATTGCCTATGTCCGAAGCAAATTGCAAAACTTTGTCCAAAGACCAAGAGATAGGCTTCGGTGGAGCTGACAGCCATAGCCTTGCACAAACCTTCGGAACTTTGTTGAAGATATCCGTGTAAAATTCGACATCAAAGGCGTATAGTACAGATCTAGTGAGGGCCGAATTGCAAGACGAACTCATGGAGGAAGCTAGACTTTAAAAATGCAAAGTAAGCTGGAACTTTAAACAAAAATCTATTTCCTCCCTCATAGAGGGAGGAATAGAATGAGAGTGAGACTTAATGTCCCAACAAATCTCCAACCGCTGGAAGTCTTGAGCTGGAGCCAGTTCTGATTTCTTAAAGTTGATCTGAAATCCAAGGGACTAGAGGAACCAAAAAACTCAATTGGTTGCTTTCAAGCAATCTGTGCCAAGGGAATTCACACTAGCCAATCAACCAGGCATGCTTCTACTTGAAGGCCTTTCTCCCGAAGTTGTTGTACGACTGCGTCAGTAAACTTTGTGAAAATCCTCAGAGCTATGTTGAGCCCGAATGGCATAGCTCTAAATACGTAGCCCTTTCTCTACAGGCTGCAACCAAGGTAGGGGGAGAAGTGTCGACCTAACGGACGATAAAAAGACGTTGGTAAGATCTATAGAGACAGTGAAATCCTCCAAAGGTGGTAAGGTCCGTATCTGTGAAAAAGCCAAAATCCGGAACCTATCTCACTGAACTAACAGGTTTAGACCGGACAAGACAAGAATAGTTTGAGGTAAGCTCAAAACCGTTTTTGCACACAAAATAGACGACCTTCAAATCTCATAGATCTCACGCAGCAGATAACTCCCCTCTTCAAGAGGTCTTATACATACTGTTCCAGATAAGGTGATGTTTCTGGAAGAATCTCCTGAACTGTGGTGGCTATTGTTACTACTTCCAACCAAAGCCGTTGGAAATAGCATTCTGTGTCCAAGGACTGAAGAACCCACAATACTGGAACAAGGCTAACCATCCCCCTACCGGAGGCCTTCATTATTTTGTGTTGAGGACATGAACCTCTACCTCCACTGCCGTTTTAAAGTCCCCGACCCCTGGAGTTTCTTCCACTGTCAAGACGGCCTCGGAAGACAACCCTTACTCATACACAGGGTGGAAGGCCGGGGACTGTGACACCACTTGTTTGGGCACAGCGTAAACAGTCTGAGGGTTAGCGGCATAAGAAAGAACAAACAACTTACAATGATAAGTCAGTTTGCGAGACCTCTTGGTTATGGCCTTTCCAGGGGTGAACTACCTCTTCAATGAGATCACCCACTTCAGGAAAAGGCTCTAAGCTCTGTGACAGCCTTATCCGTAACTTCCTTCACAACTTTCTAAGGGAGCAGGTCTCTTCCCCAGATGCTAGAGGTGAGAAACGTTTCAGGCCGTGGCAGATGATAGCTGTGTCAAGTACATGCTCATTACAGGCTTGACAGACATGAAAAAAAGCATAAAGGTCTTTCATAAAGGCGGCGACATGAGTTTTTGCCAGCAAGGAAAGACTGAGGCATCTGCAAAATGCCCGATCATCATCTCCATAAAGCACTACAGAGGCATCGACACTGGCAACCATTATCTGGTCTACAACTCAGATTTAAGAAGGTGTTCAGGAATCCTGGGCAGCCTCTCAAGAAATTGGTGGCCGGACGCATCCGTATCCAGTTTACTCTCAGCAAAAGTAAACTGGACATTGGTCTAGTGGACGGAGTCGTGGTGAGACTGGTGTGCACTTCCAAAGCTGGAAGAGGCTTACCTTCACAAATGGCTAACTACACTGCCATGTAGCTCTTCGAAACAAAGGGGAAGACCACTTTGTCCGGAGCCACGAAGGAAGCCAAGCTCTTACCAAAGGCGACAATCTGTATATTGATACCCACTGCCGTCATCATTGCCTCGTGCAAGAAGATAGCTAGGAGTGCTAGACCTTATACCTAATCGACTCCTCTTGCTTCTCCAAGGTCTGGATCTCTTCACATGAGGCCTTGAACATCATCATCTGGTATTACTAATTTCCCTCCATGAAGGCTTTCGTGTTAGCTATAAGTACCAGATGCATTGTAGTACATAAGGTACTCGGGAACTGAGGGGCTCCATGAGCCTAGCAGAAGATGTTAGGAGGAGAAAAGGGCAGGAACACCCCCCTCACGGAAGAAGCAATCGTAACCGTAGATCAGGAGACCGATGTCATAGTGGAATCGAAATCCTTGATGAGATCAGACTACCTTATCCTCTTACCCAGGTGCGAAGATACCAAGGGAAGAAAATGCTGTCGTCATCGGAGGTATCCTCCGAGACCATTCCAGAGTGAAGTAAATCCTTTCATCCTCCAACACTTCACATGTGTGCGGCAAATATCTAGACCACAAGGATGCCTCACAGCCCTGACACAAATCTGCACTCAACAGTGTATCTCCACATAGGCACCGTCTGTAAGGAGGAAAGGGTTTAAATGAGTACTACATCCTCTAACAGAAACGAAAAGCTGAAAGAAATGGGTTATTAACACTCCATGTTAACAATTGAGGGAATAGTAATCCCCAAATTGTGTGTAAATGCAATTGGTGTGAAAAGAGGAGATAAAGTACGAAATGTCCATTCCCCTATAAAGAACGTGAGATTAGAAAAATTAGCCCCCTAAAGGTCCGGTGCTATAGGCCCAAAAAGGGAAAAAAAGGGGGGGGGGAATGCTCATGGAAAGAACCGTTGCTACTATATCTCCGCAGAGAAATGGCCTATTAGAAGGCAACGATACAGTTAAACTTAATAATAAGCAATCGACGCATCAATTAATGAGCAAGAGTGTAAAGCAGCCTGCGGGTTATAAAAACAAGTTGATATCCTCAATAGAAAAGACCCGGGAGGGGGAACTGGCCTATAGAGTTACCAACCATCTATCCAACCCAAACCCTCAAAGGGAAATGGATAAATTGGTAGAAAAAAAATAACCATATGTAGTGGTTATTCCATGCAGGGGCCTAGAAAACCTTTCCTAGAAGGAGTTCCTAGGCCCAACCTACATAAAGAAGCCTCAAACGTTGAATGAGTAAGGCTTTTGTGTTAATCTGTAGTTGAATTCACCTACAGTCGAACTCATCTTAGTTATGTAAGACGGTCTCAGATAAAAAAGGACAGAAAGGCATGTGCCCTATAGGTACCGGCATTGCCGGAGGAGGAAACGGCATTGCCGCCAACATCTTATGTGCCCTAAAGCACTGGTACAGATATCCACACCCATAGACTAGTGCTAACCCCGCCGCCAGTAATGACAATGCCGTCAGTGGCAATAGTGCCTAAGAGTGGCGGAGATAACGGTCAAGGGTTTCCGCAAAAAACACCTTGCCAAAAGTGGAGGCAGTGTCGCCAGTGGCAGCACAGCCGTAAGCAGCGACGTATCGCCAAAACAAGTACTATAGAACAGATTTTGACGTAGGAAAAATCTATTTTTGGGTGTCGAAAGGTGGCGACATAGCCGTTATTCTGGCACTGCCAAAGGCATGTACGACAGATACATCAGCGTTGCTGGAAGCACCGGCAACGCTAGGGGGTAAAAGCATTGCCACCAGCGCCCTATGTGACTTAAGGCGCTGGCACAGCCAACCCGTCCTTCAGACTAGTACTAGCCCCACTGCCAGTAACGGCAACACCATTAGGGGCAAAAGGTGCCTAGGGTGGCGGAGACAAACGGCAATGGTTCAAGCAGAAAACACCGTGCCGTAGCTGAGGGCCGCCAGTGGAGGCACTGCCGCAAGCAGCGACACATCACCAGTACAAGTACAATAGTATAGTGTGCCAAAAGATGGCGGCAAAGCTGCAGGCACCGGCACTGTCGTCAGTCTGATAGCTCACCCCTCAGGGAGAAGCACGCCGACAGCCATGGAAAGTCAGATCCCAGAGGGAACCAACCCCCAAGATCAACAAAAGTAAAAACACAGCAGCGTGATGATAAAATTCTTGCAATGTCCATCCCGGAGAGGCTAGGATAAAAAGAGAGGTGACGACATGGAGAAGCTATACCCATGTATCAAAATAAATGTCACGCCGTCAGAGACGGCGACTGCCGTCCGATCGAGAAATCTCAGAGGCTAGGAGGTAACGCCAGTACATGTAAATTGGCGCACCGTCATGATGAGATCACCTTTCGCAAAGGGGAGCTCCAATGGACTGCGCAGTCCTAGCATGACAGATCACGAGCGAATACAGAATGGCTAAGCCTAATAGGTCGATGCCACAGGTCAATCGAGAAATCCCAGAGACTATGATGGAAAGGCAGAACAGGTGAGTCGGAACATCGACAAGGAG
Organism: Palaemon carinicauda; assembly: GCF_036898095.1. Classification (NCBI taxonomy): domain Eukaryota; kingdom Metazoa; phylum Arthropoda; class Malacostraca; order Decapoda; family Palaemonidae; genus Palaemon; species Palaemon carinicauda. The sequence goes on from NC_090731.1 coordinate 80,715,693, forward strand.
AGATCACCCTTTGCAAAGGGGAACTCCAAAACACTGCACAGTCCTAGCATGGGAGATCAAGAACGTATGTAGCATGGTGGCCGAACGGAATCACCGACAAGGGCTAATCCAAATGCCACCACGGGGTAGGCTAAGCCTAAATGGTCAATGCCGCAGGTCGATCAAGGAATCCCAGAGGCTAGGATGGAACAGCAGAACAGGAAAATCAGCGCACCGACAAGAGGAGCTCACCCTTCGTAAAGGGGAGCTCTAAGGGACTGAGCAGTCCTAGCATGGGAAATCGTGAATGAATGCAGCATGACAGACCAACGGATTCACCAACGAGGGCTAAGCTAAGCCTAATAGGCTGAAAAAACCGGAGGATCAAAGGCAGCAGACATAAGGGGCTCAGTAAACTAGTACTGTATAACTGAGGGAAAAAAACCCTTTAAGGGTAAAATAACCACTGCCAACCAGACCATTAAGAACGACCTGGTCGCCATCGGCGAACTCGTCTCTGACAAAACTACAACTCTCTAAGCTAGGCTAGCCGGGACCAACACGCATAAAACTAAAACTTAAAGTACCATAAAGCGTAGTAAAAGAAATCACGAAACAGAGCCCAAGGCATCGTAACGCCAAAATAAAGCTAGCTAACGTGAAACTAGTGAAATAAAACTAAGTGAACATGAAATAAAAAGGGCAGAAACGCACACAAAATGGCGCCCAAAAGCTAGCTGAACTCGGAGTGCCCCGTTCCCTTATCGCCATAAAAAAGTCAAATAACCACTCCCCGAAGGGATCAAAAGCAGTTACAGCTAAATCAAATTGTGAAAGAGAAGGTTACTCAACTTTGACGACTAAAGGGAAGCCATCATGCAAGGAAAAACCCCAAAAAGCTGAGAAAACGCAATCTTGACATAGAAACGAACGAGTAGGTAAGCTGCGAAAATTGGAATGAGTTTATCAGAGACGAGTAGAACTATGAAGGGAGTGGATATGTAACGCCTCCTCACCTATCCTCCTCCTTAGATTTCTAAACTGGGTTAAGTCTGTTTGGGATGCAGATATCTATGGTTATCTACGGATACGTCATTGATTATACACGATATTTTAGGATAGTGGTTCCGGGGGTTAGAACCCTGTGATACCTGACGGTAATTCTCTTGTAATATCACTCACAGAAATATTATACAGTAGGAAGCTGCCCGAAGCAACTTCCATCAGGACGACATGGCTCGAGCCCAAAAAAGGCATTAAAGGGATGCTCAATAGCAGCCCGCCTACCGCACCAACACACAATGCGGGAAATCTCAATTATATGCCATCCTTTTCTCAAATCTTCTACAATATAGGATCCATATACCTTAGTTCCTAAATCAGGAAGGAAAAAGTCCCGAACACTTCTAATTTCTATTATATACACAACTTCGAGTAATTACCTCTGCAAACAAAGTTAGGAGGAGGTTGTTTTCACCCGTTTGTTTGTTTGTTTGTTTGTGAACATCTTCCTGGCCACAATTTTACTCATAGAGTAGTGAAACTTTCAGGAATTAATTGATATGTTGAGACATGGAAGTGGTTAATTTTCTGAAGTCCTAGGCCAAAGGTCAAGACAAGCAAAAGGTTGACCGAATTAAACCTAACATTAACTCCAAGTTCCCACATGGTTGTCACGGAGACTTCAAATACGCTTACGGTCTGAATTGATTCTGGGAAAGGCAAGCTGGTTTCGAGAAATAAGCTGCACTCTCAGAGTGCTTTTCCAATTTATTGCTAATTCTGGTTGGAAAGGCCATGCATCATAAAAATATGCTGGGTGCCAAGCAGGAATCCTTGGGGAATATCTTTTATTGACGAAATTCAAGATGGTCGACAATTCATGATTGCTATTTCTACTACCTTCCAATCTTGACTTATAACCAAGATATAGACCTCGTTTTCATGTCAAAGTGTAGGTTTTTGGGCTCAAGAATGGTAATGAAGCATAGACCAAATGTCTACAATTAATTTAGTTTTCAAATCCATATTGAATTATACACAAAATAATAAAATTAAAAGTGTGCTCAATGTCACATTTTTATTACATTTTCAGTTTCAAAAATAAAAATTTTATATGTTTAACCATAACTTCAAGATAGGTCACCTTTTGATCACATCTTACTTTTCAAACCAACAATTTTTATGTTTAACCATAACTTAAATCATGTAAATCAACTACTGGGGACAAAATAACCACTCCAAACACCACATGATCTGAACTTCAACACAAGCACTTAGAATATATTCACAAAACTAGAACATTATCATAATTCTCGTCACCAGTGACTCAAATAGCTGTAATAGTTTTTTTTTTTTATTATCATTTCCCAGCATTCACACAAAATGGGGCAGGAAATGTGAGCAGAATTACACACCATGATGTCAAATATGGCTGAAAATAGTAACAGCTACACTTGATCAATCTTAGGACTTCAAATGGTGCTGAAGACACATCCAGCGAAAGAACAACTGGTGATATCATGTTCACCCCATTGCTGAGTGACCAACCATAGTGAAGTGAGTTAAGAACAGGAGGGTCAGGATCTAAAGCACTTCAAATAGATATCTGTAAATGAGCCCTATACACAAACCCTAGCAAAGCCTCTATGGTGAGAGGTAGTGATTTCAGACCAGGAGCTGTATTTAACTTCTAGTTGGACTTTACTTGTACCAAACAGTGTGGCGCAGGCTAGCCATGGTGTCTTCCTTTGGGTATCCATAACATGCTGCGATGAACTTGGTTGCCTCTTTGATTACAATATTCATGTTTTCCTGTAAAACACCAAGTTTGCAGAGTGATTTTACAGATCAAAGTATTTTCATGACTTGTGTTTACTAATACCAAAGAGACATGAAGAAATGGTATCACAACTTGAGAGACTGTGGGCAGCTAAGAGATCTGGAATGGTATTGGCATGTTGTGCCGTAGCAACTTTTATTTTAACACTTGTCCTTCAAGGACTCATACTGACCATAAAGAGGCTACATGACATTTATTTTATCACAGAGAAGTACATGATTGGAATACACATACCTGTATCATTTGCAATCACTCAGATGCTCTTCTTTTCAAGGCTGACTGAAAGATGAATCACTTGTTACACAATGTGTAATAGGGATATCAGGTCGTTGATTTATTTCTTCATCTCTGTATTCAAATTGAACAGGGTCAGGCCCAGTGATGACAAGTCACTTGATATTGTTGGGAAACTGCCTTTGTTGATCTTTCAGGTATTTGCAGATCAGCAAGAATCAGCTTTTGAAAGGGAATTGGCATATCCATAGACACCTGATGTCGACGGCTGGCATGCCTTCCTGCTCACATCAATCAAGTACCTTCTTTCGTACTGTTTTATAATATCTCTCAAATACCAAATATGTATCTTCCATCTGCAAACAATGTTATATGTGAAATATAACATTATTGCCAAAAATCCTCATAGTACCATGGCTTGGCCAGTTGACTACCCACAAGACAGCACACCCATCCAAGACAATTGCATTTGCTGAACCTAATCGATGGTCAGTGATCCCTAATTCAAGTTTGGACTTTAAATTACGATAAAATATCCTACATAGAAATGTCTCTATTCTTCTATAAACAAAGTACTCTTGAGTATATCTGGGTTGCATTATGCTCATGGTAATTGTTGACTTTGTTCTGTGTCTTGGACAATGCCATCAAAACTGTAGCTTTGGAAAGCGGCTTAAGGAAACTATCTAGCCAACAATTATGATAGCTGTGCATGAGGTTAAGACCAACTTGGAGAGATGCATCCACATTTACTGGATCTGGACCGACTCCCCCAGCCTTGTGAATATTGTCACATTATGACTTTTGGGGGTAAATGGGTCGATCCACTTAAGGAGTTTGCTGAAGATTTGGTATGGAATGTATATGTCCTGTTACAGGCTTGATCTAACCTAGATTTTAACGTCTCTTATTTGTTCACTATGATATGACAAGTAATAAACAAATTCAGACTCTTTACCATTGCACGGATGATCTTAGAAGCCTCTTATTGGCCTCAGAGGGAATGGCTCACAAAAATGTAGCCACATCTGTTGGACGTTCTGATTTAATTGCCTCACCGGATCAATCTTCTCAAATAGCCCCAATGCCATCTTCCTGCAGACCACCAAGTGCTTCAGCTAACTGATTGGAGACCATAACATCTCTGAACCAAAGAATTTTCTAGGCCCTCTACGTTGTCCATCATAGTAGTTAAAAGATAGTCTACCAATACCAATGAGAAACCTGTAACCACTAGCAAGTCTATCGATATCACAAATTCTTGCACTTCTTGAGACAAAGGAATCTTTCAGTTGGCATAATTAACATAATAGAGCACTGGTCAATCAAGTTCCTAGACATATTGTCTTAGCTCTTTCTATCTGTTTTGAAAGTAAAGGCATCATTAGGTCCTATGTTTTGGAGACACCTTGATCTAAACCCATCTGTTGGAACCTACAAATGGTAATAATGTTTTCAACTCTCACATTAACTAGGTGAGTAGGTACATTAAAAGCTGTTATATCACTTGAGTTTTTAGCCCTAAGCTCTCTCCGTTTAGACAGTTTGGTGCTAGAAGTTTTTTAAGAACGAATTTAACAAAATTATACAGAACACTGCTCAGTATTCAAGAATTTTCTCACAGCAGGCTAATCAAATCCTGATTAATCAGTATAAGAAATATACTATCAGAACTGAGCAATCAATAGGTAGTGTGTATAATAAATGCGAGTATGTAATCAACAATTAAAAACTATTACTTCATTTCATATTCATAAAACACGAGATGAAACACTGTTTACAATTAGCAGATTTCAGCTGACTGGCTTCCAAACGTCTCATCAGATGTTCTTTATACAAAAATCATTTAAAATAAATCAAATATACTGTTAGAACAAAAGGAAGTAGTTCATTCTAATCTATTATATTTCTGCTAAACTACACGAATTGTTAGTATATATTAAAATAGTTAAATGAATATCAAGTGTTTATACAATGCATTAAGTTATATACCTAAAAAAATAATCATGTCAGCATAATTTTTGACCTACAAATACTACTCAAGCAGTTATTGAAGCGAGATGAAAAAGAAAATAATTATATTTTCCTCTTCACCAGTTATAGATGTCAGCCAATAAATCTAGAGAATACACATAATATCTTTATTCAAAAATGCTATGATCTCTGCATCATGAGCATGGCTACAGATGAAGAGTTTACTGCACAACTACTGCTGAGAATACCTCAGTAACAACTACCTCATGTACAGTATTGTGTAAGAAATTAATTTTATAGAAATAATCCTCATTAAGGTCATAAAGAAACTTACCTAGAAAATACCTCTGGATTATCATCTATGGAATGCTCTTTTGCTTGGTCTTCTGCCTGCTGCTCCTCTTCAGCAAGGTTCAAATCACCCAAAAAATCTTCTGGTTTCCGCACACCAGCATTCATAACCAGTTCCCTTTGTGTTACGTTTTCTGGCTATAAATGAATTAGAAAAATAAACTATTGACACAAGCCAAGAAAATTATTAATTTTCGCATGTTATAAAGACCACCTACTACATTTAGTACCCTATGGGCAATATCATTTCAAATGAAAGAGACAGCACTTGCAAGTTATGGCATCCATTATTACCTTCTCGCAAGGTCTCCCAACCTTCTTAACCAACATTAAATTCTCTAGATCAATTTGAATTTCTTTAAAACTGATACATTGAAATGGACTTTAATCTAATTTGAAATTATCAAAAATATTAACTTTAGTCGCAATCCTTTAATATACAACTGAATTTTAGTGATAACATTTTTTTTATCGAGATAATTACTGTACCATAGTCATTTCTATGAAATCAGAGTTTCTTGACCAAGATGTTGATTACGAATTTAATTATTCAATTCAATTATTTATCCAGTCTGAGGCATTTTTCCTGCAGTGGACCTGTAATTGCTGTATTCATCGTTCTTGTTCTTGTTGTATGTATGTATGTATGTAAGTATGTATGTATGTATGTATGTATGTTTGTATGTATGTATGTATGTATATATATATATATATATATATATATATATATATATATATATATATATATATATATATATATATATACATGCACATTTGTACGTAGATGTAAATGTTTATATCAGTATTTATATATAAATATATATATATATATATATATATATATATATATATATATATATATATATATATATATATGTATATATGTATATATATATGCATATATACAATATATACATACGTATATATACACATACATACATATATATATATATATATATATATATATATATATATATATATATATATATATATATATACATTTGTACATAGATGTAAATGTTTATATCAGTATTTATATATATATATATATATATATATATATATATATATATATATATATATATATGTCGTCCTGATGGAAGTTCCTTAAGGTAGCTTCCTAAGGGATATATGTACTACAGTGATATTCCCAGAGAATTTTCCCTTTAGGTATCCAGAATTCTAACTCCTGGCGCGAATATCCTTAAATTTTCTCTCAAGGATATCGCATAATAACAGAGGACGTATTCTTGACACGCCTCATAGCAATCTGCACCCCTAATAGCGATTACGCTTCGAGGAGGTGTGGCAAAATAAAAGGGAGCCTTATCAAGGCTACCCCGTTCTCGTACTACTATTGAGAATGATAACAGTGCCATTCCCACGATGGCGGCCATTCCTTTTTTTTTGTAGCGATTTCGCTCGGTGGTATTCCCTGGTGATCTAACTTTTCGATCGTTATACAGGATTATAATTATGCTTTCTCCATCTTCTTCCACCTCTGGAAAGTTGAGTATCGGGTCTTTACTATGAGTATATTTTAGCTCCCGTTTCACAATGAAATTAGAGTATTTTATTGTGCCTGAGAGCTAGGCCAGTTACTGGAGGCGCCATGGGTGCCGTCGTTTGTTAGGCATGTGTTATTTAGATAGCAGAACGACTTCCAGTTTTAAATAGCCTTATCTAATTATTCTAATTATTTAGCTATTTAGGCAATTATTCTTGTAAAGATTTGATAATGTGCATAATTTTTTCCTTTTTCTCTGTCGATCGTATAATTAAAGTTTCGGTGATTTAGGTAACCGAGCTCTCGTCTAGACTAAGTAACCTAACCTAGACGTTTTACTATATGTTCAGATATTTCCCGGTTACCCTCGTGTATTGTTTTCATTCAGTGGAGACTGATACCTCCTAAAATGTTATGAAACATTACACGTCTCTTCGGATATTTTAGGGTAATCTCTTTCCCTCTGAGTGTAGCCTCAGGCTACAACCCTAATAGCCGTGCCTTGAATTTTATTCAGATATGGCTAACTTAGGGTTTGTCCTGCCTCTTCCCTTAACTGTTGGTTGTGGTATACCAGCAGGTTTTGGGATTTAGTCGGAATCTCAGAGTATTTAGTCTTATGTCGGCGACCTGCCAGCAGGGCGATTGGGTTGTAGGATACCATCATTCCCCTGCCGGCTAGGTGGCCAGCAATGGAGGTTAGCCCTCATTGGCCGCACTCGAAGTTATGGTAGGATACCATCTTCTCCTTGCGACTAAAAGACTAGTCCTGTGCCACAGTACTCTGGGCTGAAGAGTGATATTCTTTAGCCTAGGATAACGTGGCACTGGAACTCGGTTTCTTCTTTGTTGAGAGGAGGCGGCAGTGCCGCCATCCCCTTAACTGTGTCGGCAATCTCTGGGATGGAGAACTGAGTCTCTCCTGTCTCCTGGGATTCTGCCGATACTGAAACAGAGTTTCTTTTAACAGGTGGTAGGACTGACAATTTTGCCAGTTCCTTTCACACTCGTTACAGGACCCTGTTCCCTACCCCTCTGTCCAATTTTGATGGCTGAGCCATTGTCTTTCTTTAGGCCGGCATCTTGCAACTTTACCATTGCCGGTAGGCTGCCGGAGCCAGCCAGACTTCCTCTCTAGCCATGACTTTGGCTAACGGCAGGGCATACTGCCGCCAACCACATCATCTGCCGGCTGCTATGGTCCCTGCCGTTAGCTGATGACTGCCGGCAGCCAAGATGGCTGCCGACAACTGGAGACTGTCGGCAACTGCCGGCCCAGCCGGCAGTTCGGCCAAGATGGCTGCCGGTAGCTGGCGGCTGCCGGAGGCCATGATGGCCGTGAGTGGGAAGTCCCTTCTGTCCCCAAGGTTCTTCAGTCCTCCCTTGGACTGCTGCTACAGGTTCTGTTGCCGGGGTACTGCCGGCCAGGCCGGCAAAGATATTGCTGACTCAGTTGGCAGCACGCCGACTGTACTGGTACTGCTGGAGGCTTGCCAGCCGGCAGTGTATCGGCGGTACCTTGCCGGCAATAGTACTGTAGCTGCATGGAAGCCTGAATGGTACATTCTCCCCTTCTATTAGAACCTTCTTTCTGGAGAAAGGCAGTCAAATTAGACTTTTACATCCTTAATTACTGTATACATTCACAGTAAGGAGTAGCCCTTTTTTCCATGCTATCTCTCTCTCTCTGTCTCTAGCTAGCATGCCGGGTATGTCGGCAAGACCTAGCTATGCTGGCAACATGCCGGCTGAACTACTGTATATATTATACAGGTAGCCAGTATATCTGCAGTATAGATTATACTGCAGACAGAAAACTACTATATATTTTATACTAGTAGTTATTTCCAATATATTTGGATATCCAACACAGGCATTTGCTGAGCCCAATCCTATATTGAATGAATATGATTTCTTCAATATCCTGATTAGAATCAGTATTAGGATTACCCTACAATATTAAACACTTCAAGGCAAGAGTAATACACTCCTAACCCTTAAAGGGTAGAGCCTTTATCCTTGAGTCTCTCTGATCAGGAACCTCTATATTTTAATATAGTAGGAAGACTACAGCAAATAGGCAGAGTGGGATATACAAATATATGTCTTTATTTTTTTAGTCCAGCTGGCTTCATGCTAGATGGACCGTACTGTCATATGCTACTATGAAGGCAGCATAATGACTAGACTACATTACATGATGTACAGTAGCCAGGAAATTGCAATATAGACTTACTGCAATTAGAAATCTACAGTACCATTATGCAGTAGTATTTTCTGACATACCTTGGGTACCCTTGTACGAGCATTCCGCTGGTACCGCTCATATATTGAATGAATAGTTTTCTTCAATATTCTGATCGAGAATCAGTCATCCTGACCCCAGAGTATTGACATTATTTTGGGACAGTGATTTGATACTTCTCTACCCCTAAGGGTAAGAGCCCTTCTACTTGGAGTTACTCAATAGAGAAATCTCCATGTAGTTAATACTGAGGGGAGGTAACAGCATTTGCTCACAGGGGTACACAAGTATGTATCTTCTACTATCCCTTTATAGCTTACTATCCTAAGTTACTCTATTGTAAAGGACATTTACATGTTGATTGTCATTGAGATAATCCATTGTATACTCATTTGGTTTTCCTTTCTTTACAGGAGGAACACCAGATACCTTGTGCTGCAGTCCTCTGCAAGGCCAAGAGTAAGTATTTTTACGGTCATAATACTTGCAGGTTTCATGCCCCCTGCAATATTATTTCCAGATCCCTTCATTATTGGAACCCACAGGTTTGCAATATATGTCGGACATTAATGTCTGAAGGTTTTGAAAATCCCAAGTCTACGGAGACTAGGGATACAGCTCAATATAAACTACGCAACTGGGTGAGAGGCTTTCAAAAGATCTCTCCGTGACTTTTCCTACCTAATGATAGGATGCGTAAGCTACTATTTCCGGAAGCAAGTGAGGAAATGGTAGTGCCTCAGGAGCCAACTACATCCCCTGACGGCCAGAAAACCTTTGGGATTGAGGGCAAGAAGTGCCCCAGGGTAGAAGAGAAAAATGTTGTGTCGGAATTTCCTCCGCCTATGCCAGCTATAGAGCCATCGATGTCGACATCTTTGTCTTCTACCCCTCTATTGGATAATGTGGTACAATTATGTATCCAGCTGAAGAATTAAATAGAGAGCTTTCGTACACAAAATGAAAAGCAGGAAGTAAAACGCAAGATAGAGCCTCGTAAAGCTTCTCTTGTTGCTTCCCAGGGTTCAGTCAAACGACCCATGAATCAAGACCTTCCAACATGCTCCATAACCAATCCCTGGAGGTTTGCGGAGCAGATGCCGATTTCAAATGGCAATCTCTACGTCTCAGAGAAAATAGGTGCTGTTCCTTTGGACAAAATTCAATTTTGGCCAAGCTTTGATGCTTTCCCTAATTGTTGGGTTCGACTGAAGTACGAACCAAAGTCAAGAAAAGGAACAGAACCAAAGGAGGTCATGATTCTCGAACATGATAAGGCACAGACTATCCTTTCAGGTAGTCTAAAAAAGGCGGGTTATTCAGAGTCGAAGGTATTCTCACTGAATAACAGACACCCTTCCTTTCTTGCTCCTACTTCACTCTCATTCCCCTTTATGGGGAAGGTATTTACTTCTGTTGCCAAAGCGGTAGAGGCGGGTAAGCCATGTCCCACACTCGATGAGTGCAAGCCTTTGTCACCAGCTTTTCCCGGACAGGAAAAGGATTGGAAGGAAGTCCATTTGACATTTTCAGTAGGAAAATTAGACAAGGATGTCGCAAGTCGACAATTCAAGGTATGTCTCCCTAAATTGTCTGAGTTGCTCTTGTATAATGAACATGAGTCAAAGGAGAGATTTGCGACATCCCTTTCTCTACAAAACTACATAGAGTTGTGTTCAACCTACGAAAATACCCCAGACATGCTCATGGTCATAGCCAAAATGCATATGGCTACCTTGGTGAAGGACCTTTACGCCTTTATGAAGGCCAGGAGAGCATGTAGAGAGTTTGTGTTCGCTGCTGCAACAGTGAAACACGAAACAAGGAAGCTAATATCTTCCAACATCTGGGGTAAAGACCTCTTCCCACACGAGGTCATTAAGGAAGTAATTAAGAACGCCACCATGGAGAACATGTCTTCTCCAAAAATGGGACATTCCTTCAAAGAGAAAATCTTCCGTGGTTGTGGGTCCCCAACCTAAAAAGAAGATCGAAAATGCTGGAAATATCCGGGCTGCTCAACAACATCCCACTATTCCAGTGACCACGATGCTACAGGCAGTTGGTCAAAAGTCTAAGCCTACTGACTAATCGAAGCATAAAGACACTTAGGCTAGGAGGAACATTCCCTCAGGATCGCAGGACCTTCGATCCTTCAGTCCAAAACCTATTCAAGATGAGGCATTGATGGGAAACAGAAATGTCCCTACCATCGTTTCCTTACCTTCTCCTACAGTTCAAAACCCTCCTGGAGGAGTATACCTGAGAGCTATAGAGCTATCTAGAATTCATGTTACAGAGAGTAACATTCATCCTAGGAAAGATACGCGTCGGACTCACAGTCCTAAGTATCTTCATAGGATTGACGAACTTAGTCACGTCAAAGTCAAGCCTAGAAATAGTTCAGGTATTAATATACCTGATCGAGAGGCTGGAGTGGGCAGCACCCGAAGTGTATGGCCAATGTGCATTCAAAGAGATGACCCGGTTCCCGGGACATCACGGATGCAAGATAAGCTTCTAGAAGTCTCGACTTTCTCCAGCTCAGGAGTTTCGTTGGTTAAAAAAACCATCAAAGCCCTCAGTTACATCAACATCAACTCTCCTTTCCCTTGGGAATATAAAAGGAGCTCGTGAGGTCTGTCAAGAGACTCAGGTAATCAGTCAGATTTCTATAATGCCAACTTTCCCCAGTTCGCAATAGTGACAGACCTGGTGCTAAGAGCACACCTGAAAGATGCGTTAAGAGCCTGGAGAAAACACGCATCAAACGCTTGAAGAGATAAAAAAAAGACTGAGATCAGTCTCTCATTAATCGCTTCTCTAACAACAAAAATTAAAGCACGAAAGTCCCAAGACTCTGCTGGTCCTTTCATGAGTGGGGAAGCCCCCTCCACACAGATCAGACTCCCTACGACTGATCTGGGACACCGAAGTGATAATAAGACGTCACAATCGAACATCTCATACAGTCTTGGTGAAGTTACCCATCCCTCTCTTAAAGGGATGGCACCTACCAGCAGTTCATTTACAACTGATCCACAATGTGACGGTGGATACTCTATTTCAATCCAAGCCGAAAGAGTTGGAATGGTCCATGGACGCAGACATATTCCCTCCCAAATGGGAACAAGTCCCGGAACTGCAATTCGACCTCTTCATCACGAGCGTCTTCAAGAAACTACCTCGCTATATAGCCCCATATGAAGATCCTCTAGTGGGGCTGATAGACTAGATGAGGCTGGTCCTAGCTCTGATCATAGGTATATTTCCGAAGGTTCAGAAATTAACTGCTTTCGTTTCATCACAGAGAACCCAAACCCTTCATTTCATGATTTTCTCGCTCTAGCGGTTAGAAAAAGGTTTGGGATCTCAGAAGGCAATATAGAATTCTTAGAAGAATACAAGGCCAAGTCAACTAGAAGACAATATGAGTCTTCCTGGAAAAAGTGGGTTGCGTTTGTCAAAGCAAAAGGACCGAAAGAAATTTCAATGAACTGCTGTCTGTCCTTCTTTGTCCACCTTCATAGCCAAGATCTGGCGGCCAATACGATAAATACGTGCAATTCAGCCTTGTCTAGGCCTCTCCTATATGCCTTTCAAGTGGATCTGGCGAATGAAATCTTTAATAAGATTCCGAAGGCATGTGCTACGCCCGCAGTATCACCAAAGCCCATCTCTTGGTCTTTGGACAAGGTCTTACATTATGCCTCATCTGTGAACAATGAAGATTATTCTTTTAAGGATCTAACCCAAAAGGTTATTTTACTGTTTGCTATAGCCTCTGGGGCTAGAGTTAGTGAAATAGTGGCCCTATCCAGAGATGAGGGTCACATTCAGTTCACGGAAGTGGGAGAACTGAATCTCTTTCCTGATCCATCCTTTCTCGCTAAAAACGTGCTGCCCACTAAGAGGTGGGGTCCCTGGAGAATCTGCCCTCTAAAGGAAGATGTCTCTCCATGTCCTGTAGAGTGTCTAAAGGTCTGTCTTCGTAGAACTTCAGACTTCAGGGGAGGACAGCTCTTTAATGGAGAAACTTCTGGATCAAATTTATCCCTAAAACAACTAAGGGCGAAGCTCACCTACTTTATTCGTAGAGCGGATCCGGACAGTACTCCCGCAGGTCATGATCCGAGAAAGATTGCTTCATCACTGAACTTCTTTCAGTATATGGACTTTGAGCGCCTTCGTTCATACACTGGATGGAAATCATCCAAAGTGTTTTACAAACACTATGCAAAACAAGTGCATGAACTGAAACACTTCGTAGTGGCGGCAGGTAGTGTATTAAAACCTGCCCCCTAATTACTGTGGTAAACAATTAATGGTTTGGGACCTCACATGTCCTCGCACATGTAACGGATGAGAATCATCCAGAGTGTTCTCAAACACTATGCTAGACAAGTCCATGATCTGAAGCAATATGTGGTGACGCCAGAGAGATTATTTAACCTGCCGTCTAAATTCTACGATGAACAGCTAATTGACTGGGACTGTCAATTAAAGGGAGAAGAGGTCATCCTTCATAGGTGTGACTTCTTTTGATTAAGTGTTACCATTATAACACTAGCTCTGTTCAAAATCCCAGGTGTGGAATTATACAGATAGCATTAGTGCCGGTGTACGAAGTACACAGTGCAGATAGAAGTAACCAGTACAGGAATTAGGAAGAGAAATTGTTTTATAATTTTTCTTCAGTCTGAGAGTGGGACTCATCATTTCTTCCTTCAAGAAAGAAATATAGTCTCTGTACTCGTTACAGGTATAATCCCATTGTCATACTACATTCGTTTGACTAAACATCTCTTTTAGTCATTTATTAGGAATAAATGTCTATTAGAATGTAGTGCGTCCACTTTCGCCAGACAATTGTATGTATACATGCCAGAGTTCTTCAACTTACCAAAGTAAGTATCCCTCATATATATTTGTATGCATCAAATAATAGATATAAGAGACACTGATGTTATTTTAGCAAAATATACAAATATGAGACTATTTGTATATTCAGTGTATACTTATGTTTGGTCATACAATATATGTTAACCTCGAGACCCCTTTTCTACTGTCTAGATGACTCTTCCCTGTAGGAGGCAGGAAGCACTAATATTGTTTATGATTAGTGATGGTGACGAATAACGGTGACGTTACTTGTCTCAATTGGTCCCCATGACCATAGAAAAGGTTGCTATAAGGTTAAGGCACTGATGAAAATCCACAGATACACTAATGCTCTGGTATGCTTCCATCAGGAGGACATGGCTTGAGCCCAAAAAACTGATTTTGAGCGAAGCGAAAAATCTATTTTTGGGTGAGATAGCCATGTCGTCCTAATGGACCCACCCATCTCTTCTAAAAGAAAAGATCCTCACAGTATCCACCCCCCCCCCATGGTACTGTATCTGTAACACAATGCTCAATGCTACAAGGAATGTTCACCATCGTGGGAATGGCGCTGTTATCATTCTCAATAGTAGTACGAGAACGGGGTAGCCTTGATACGGCTCCCTTTTATTTTGCCACACCTCCTCGAAGCGTAAACGCTATTAGGGGTGCAGATTGCTATGAGGCGTGTCAAGAATACGTCCTCTGATATTATGCGATATCCTTGAGAGAAAATTTAAGGATATTCGTGCCAGGAGTTAGAATTCTGGATACCTAAAGGTAAAATTCTCTGGGAATATCACTGTAGTACATATATCCCTTAGGAAGCTACCTTAAGGAACTTCCATCAGGACAACATGGCTATCTCACCCAAAAATAGATTTTTCGCTTCGCTCAAAATCCGTTATATATATATTATATATATATATATATATATATATATATATATATATATATATATATATATACATATATATATATATATTATAATGTCTGGATTCCAGGTCTGAGCACCCAAAATATATCATGCAATTATGACTCTCAAAGTCTGGGTATTAACAAAATAAACTATACTACGGCTCGTGACTGGGAACCAAACATATAATATGGTATATACTACGACTGGCAAGCTTATTAACTTCTCGAATTCCAAATTACCTTGTTTGTTTCTACATTAAAACTGTTACACTTTAAAACATTAATACACAAATTCTGAAACCGTTAATTAACTCCCAAACAGCAATATATAAAACACTCTCAAGCACAGTCAAAACTAAAGTTGGTAATTATCTTCAAGTATTAATAACACTTATTTAACTCTCACTGTGGTTCTTAACAGGAATCGAGCAGAAATCTAGTCTTAAATAGTGATGAATAGAATAATACACTTGTTACAAAAATAAGTATATTCTATATAAATTACAAAACTTTGAAAGAATTTATATAAGAATCAAGTCACGAAAAATATTGAATCTGAACAAAACGTAGAATAAGACAAAAATGTTACGATCTAAAATTATATAACTTGAATTGAAGTATTATATATGAATAAACCTTAGAAAATAAATAATGCAATGAAAATACAAATGCTTGAAATAACTCGACAAAAAAATAATGTTTAAGTTTAACTCTAAATTAATAATAATTGACCAGATCACATTAAAACCCTACAGGGCCGTTTACAAAAACCATTGTGCAATTCCACACTCACCCTGATACAATGATTACTGTACAACAAAATCACCTTTTAGTCTTGCGTGACACACAAATTGCTTTGGGATACAGTCACTTAGGAGAGGAAACACTAGAACGCACTGAACACTTCCAAAATATGCGAGAGAGAGAGAGAGAGAGAGAGAGAGAGAGAGAGAGAGAGAGAGAGAGAGAGAGAGAGAGAGAGGAAGGTTGCGAATCTAACTCGACCTCTATGTCTGTCTGTCTCTCTCTCTCTGACCCAACCTTGGGTCCTTTATGTATGACATTTTGACTAATTCCCGAAGGTTCCAGGATCAGATTCCTCGGGGTCATGGGTGCTCTCTAAGGACAAAGTTGCCAAATAGATAAAAATGCCTAGAGACGAAGTCAAGGGGTTTTTGGTAATGTAAGGGCAGTGAGACGAGCTATCACCAACAACAACTGACGGTTTATTCAAACGTGCGAGAATATAATACAAGGTGCGGACGGAAAAGTAGCATTCGCGCAGGCGCCAATCTGGCTTGAACTAACCGCCACAATATGTGTGTTTTTTTCACACGTACAAATGCTTGACATACAAGTCAATAGAAATAGGTAGTAAAATGATAAATACATAAAATTGTAGCTCTGGGGGAGCAGAATAAATATATACAGTGAGCCACAGTGTGGCGAAAAGAGAATTTAAATGAAATGGAGAATTCGATGAGAATGCTGGACGACGGAGGGAGCGATGTCCTTACAAGTACTCCCCCCTCGAGACATCAGGCGGTGTAGAGGGCTGATGAGACTAGTCTTTGTATCATTTCGGGCGTCGGAGGGTTCCTCTTGTTCTTGAACGGAGGGGCGCGTCGGCGGTCGGCGTATGGATCGCTACCTCTCGTCGTTGCTTGTGGCTTTTCTTCTCATTGGGCGCCTTGTTTTGAGGTGGCACTCTGGATCTGCCAGGTCCCGCGGAGGCAATGTCGCTTCCTTTGAGAAACGCCGGTTTCACGCGGTCTATTGAGACCCAGTCCTCTTGGCCATGCACGTCAAGAAGGAAGGCTTTCGTCGTTTTCTTGATTACTCGGTAGGAGCCTCGATAGGGTCTGGTTAGCGGCTGTCGATGAGTGTCGACACGGACGAAAACATACCCGCAGCCGTCCAGGTTCCTCGGCTTGAAATGCTTAGTTCTGTCCTGGTAAGTTTTAAGACATGGCCTGAACTTTCTGGCGATGTCCCTAAGATGATCCAGCTGCGTGTCGTCGGTTGATGTGGGAAAGAATTCGCAGGGAACTGCGAGCGCCTCTCCGTAAACCTTTTCAGCAGGCGATGGCTCGCCATCTGCGCGAGGGGCGGTGCGAAGGCCGAGAAGTACTCAAGAAAGTCGTGATTTCCAGTCCCCGTCGGTGCAGCTCACTATCAGGGACGCCTTGAGGGCGCGATGAGTACGTTCGACCATGCCGTTTGCTGCGGGGTTGTATGCCATGGTGTTGTGGAGTGTCGTTCCCATCAGGTTTGCCAGAGCGAACCATATCTCTGACAGGAAAGCGGGCCCTCTGTCTGTGGTTATGTCGTCAGGAATGCCAAATCTGCTCACCCAGCTTGACAAAAGGGCTTCGGCGCATGCTTGGGTCGTAGGTTCGGTCATCGGTGATGCTTCCAACCACCTCGTGGAGCGATCGATGATTGTCAGCAGGTAGCGAGCAGATCCCGATGGCGCCAAAGGTCCCACGACGTCGATGTGGATGTGACCGAAATGTCTTTTCGGTTGGGGAAAATCACCTATCCCCAATTCGGTGTGATGGCTTATCTTGCTTGTCTGGCAATTGATGCATGTCTTCGGCCATTCCCGGGCGTCCTTTTTGATCCCTGGCCAGATGAACTTTTCAGACAGGAGGCGAGCAGTGGTGCGTCCCGAGGGGTGTGAAAGTCCATGGATGATGTCGAATATTTTTCTTCTGCAGGAAACCGGAATCCAGGGACGTGGCCGGCCGGTGCTGGTGTCGAAGAGAATAGTTACTCCTGCTGGCCCGAGGGGAATTGCAGTTATCTTGAACGCAGATGGCCCCGTCAGGTGATCCTGTGCCTCTAGGTTGGTGCACTGCTCGGATGCGAGGTTGGCGTAGTCAATTACCAGGTGGATTGTGTCGATTTCAATCCTTGAAAGGGCAACTGCGACTGGGTTTTTCTTTCCGGGAACGTAGCTTATGGTGCAACCGAATTCGGCGATTGCTACGAGATGACGTTGTTGTCGGGAGGACCATGCGTCTGTCGATTTTGTGAAGGCATGTACGAGGGTTGATGGTTCGTCGCGATGGTGAAGGCTGTGCCCTCCAGGATGTGCCTGAAGTAGCGTACGGCGAGGTAGACGGCAAGGAGCTCCCTATCGAAGGTGCTGTATCTTGTTTCGGCGGGTTTCAGTTTTCTGCTGAAGAATGCCAATGGTCGAGGAGAACCATCGACGAGCTGTTCCAGCACAGCCCCACAGGCGACGTTGCTGGTGTCGGTCGTCAGTCGCAGAGGGGCTTTGTCGTTGAAATAAGCCAGGGTGGTGGCGTTTGCGAGGGCGTCCTTTGTCCGGGTGAATGCGTGTTGTTGTGGGGAACCCCACTCAAGTTTCTTCGCCTTTCTCTTCAGGACGTCGTCGATGGGTGTCAGGGTCTGTGTGATGTTGGGGATGAAGCGTATGTAGTAATTGACCATCCCCAGGAACTCCTGAAGTTGGTGGGTGGTCGTAGGTGTCGGGAACTTTCTGATGGCGTCCACCTTGGTTGTCATGGGTTTTACCCCACTCGAGGACACGCGATGACCGAGAAAGTCCACTCCTTCGGCGCCGAATGTGCATTTGTCGAAACGTACAACTAGGCCATTCTCCTGTAGGCGTTTGAGGACGGCGCGGACGTGCCTCCGGTGTTCCTCTTTGGTCCTTGAGAATATCAGGATGTCGTCGACGTAGCAGACGCAGAATGGTAGGTCGCCCAGGATGCTATCCATTAGGCGTTGGAAGGTCGCCCCCGCATTGCGTAAACCGAAGGTTGAGTATGCGAAGGTGTAGGATCCAAACGGTGTCACAATGGCAGTTTTCGGAATGTCCTCTGGAAATACGGGGACCTGGAAGTAAGACTTGAGAAGGTCCATCTTGGTGAAGTATTTCGCGCCATGCAACGCATTCGTCAGGTCTTGCATGTTGGGCAGAGGGTAGTGGTCGGGCGTTGTGATGAGGTTGAGGCGCCTGTAGTCGCCGCAAGGTCCCCAGGTCCCATCAGGCTTCTTTACCATGTGTAGGGGAGATGCCCAGGGGCTCGATGCTTTCTTACAGACATCCATGCGTTCCATGTCGTTGTCGTGATGTGGTGGTAGATCCCGTGCTTGAAGGGGGATCCCGGCGATTGTCGGAGCTCGGGCTTGAAAACGTCAGGAAATTCTTGCAGAAGGACAGCGTAGGGCTGCGTCATTACAGCGGATACGGACATTGTGGCAGGGCGGGGGACCGGCAAGTTCCTGTGTCAATGAGGCGTTTCCCGGCAACGTCGACAAGTAAAAGGCAAAGGCAAAGGCAAATTTTATTCTATCGACCCCTTCCGGAGTATGAGAATTACAAAATTACACAAATATATATTTTACACAAAAACTACAAAAAGAAGAGACCAATAGATTACACCTATATTTATGTACACATATATTTAGCAAGTAAATGATTAAAACATAAAAGGTATTCTGACAAAGGAAAGTACATACACTGAAAAATAATACCAGAATAATGAAAATCCTAGAAAGTATTAAATCTAAAATAAAGACATTATAAGGTTAACAAACTTTGCAAGTCTTTTCAGTTCTCTAGCACTACTTGTATTGAGGAGCAGACTGAATTTAAAAGTGGTAGGTCTTCTACAATAGTAGGGCTTTAGGTATCTCTCTCTTATTTCTCTAATCACAGGACAAACTAAAACATAATGGTATTCATCCCCAATTTCAATGCCGTTGCATAGTGCGCAAGGGTGCTGATTCTCCTGCCTAGAATATCTTTCAGTTGCTACAGGAAGTTTGTGGGTACCACACCTATATTTACTAAGGGCAATTCTTTCTGCTATATCTAAATTTATAATATACTTTTCTTGGCCAAATTCTGTCTTAAAAAGTTTATAATTACTACACAATATATTTCTCTCTACTTCTGCATGCCACTGTTGTCTCTCTATATCTTTGAGTTTCATTTCTAGGCTATTTATTATCCACGTGTGATTGAAATTTTCTGGATGCTCCCATATATTTGACATTCCACATGAATTAAGGATAGTTTTAATATTATGGATCCAACTAGACTTATACTCATTCGACTCGTAAAGAATTCTAAGAAAACGATAAAAAACATTTGACAATTTAGACGCCTTTGATTTTACAATTCTCAACCAAAATCCAGTCATCCGTTTGCAAATAGATATTTCAATTTTGAATCTGCCAAGATCCCCATATACCATGCAGTTTGCTGTTCGCTTGTTCACACAGACCTGATTTTTCATGAACTTCTTGTGAAATGTTTCAACATGATCTAGTTTGTGGTAACCCCATATTTCACAACCGTAAGTCAAAATTGGTACAACTAGAGCAACGAATAGATCACAGTTGATATCAATGGGTAATTCAAGTTTTTTACATTTAATTAATATACTAAATAATGCTCTACGTGCTTGAATGACTTGTTTCTTAATTAATAGCTTTATCCATTTTACCATTATAATTGAACGTAGTACCAAGGTAAATATAATCATCTACAATTTCGATGCTCTCCTCACCATATTTAAAATTCGGGACATTTCTAACTTTTCCTCTAGAAAATACAACTACTTTAGTTTTTGAAACATTAATTTGAAGTTTCCAAGTATCACAATATTCTTTTACTTTGTTTAAGGCATTTTGTAATTCCTTTGGGGATTCAGCCATTACAATAGTATCATCAGCATAAAGTAAAACATAAATACGCAAAAACATTTTTATATCATACTACTTAATTTTTCATTTATTTCCCTTGAACACATATCCATCCCATTATACTCCCCGCTAAGAAAAGACTCAAAATCATTTAGGTAGATGGCAAAAAGTAATGGGGAAAGATTCTCACCTTGTCTTACACCTATGTTACATTCGAAAAAGTTAGAAATTTTGTGATTCTGTTTTACACATGATTTTGCATTATTATACATATTATATATGACAGCCATAATATTACCATTAATGCCATGTGAGATTACTTTTCCCCACAAGGACGACCTGTCAGCCAAATCGAATGCTTTTCTGTAATCAACGAACAAACAGTATATTCTCTTTTTTCGATGGAGATAGAAATTAACAAGTGAATGCAATACAAAAATATGATCTAGAGTACTATATCCCTCCCTGAAACCAGCCTGCTCCTCACCAAGTTGACCAGTGCTGTTAATATAATCCGTCAACCTTTTATTGACACAAGCGGTAAAAAGCTTCGCTACACAGCTCAGTAGTGTGATACCCCTATAGTTATTTGGGTCGTCAGGGGATCCTTTTTTCTTAAATATGGGTTTTATTATCCCTATAAACCAATAATATGGAACAACTGAGGAGATCAACACAATGTTGAAAATTTCGCATATAACATTTAGCATATCATGAGGGCAGTTTTTAAGGAACTCATTTACAATATTATCAATACCACATGCTTTTCTACTCTTACATTTTCTTATTTGGATCTGTATCTCATTTACTGTAAAAACTCTATTTAATTCTTCGTTAACTAACTGGTTAATAATTCTTGGGTCGAAATTATCAGGGTGTTCACTCTCATCAGGTTCAACATTACCTCGACTGAGTTTAGCAAAATAATCTCGAAATGTTTTAAATACAATTTTACAAATCAGCTCACTCTTATCAGTATTCTTTAACAAATCCCAATAATCCTTACTACTACCTTTTCTCAGATTTCTAACATTTCTATGAAATTTTTTTCTGAAAGATTTCTTAGCTTTATTAATTATTCTCTTATCTGTTTTAGCTCTAGCTTTCAGTTCGTTTCTAGCTTCATTTGTTTTGATTTTCTTAAGCCTGTTTTTTACTTTCATATATTCAGTTCTTTTACTAGAACAGTCTTTGTCAAACCATTTTTGCAATCAATAGTTTTAGGTTTATTTTGATAAACTTATTTACAAATGCCAATGTGTTTAGCAGGGTCAATATATAATTTTCCTAAATCTTTTACAATATCATCCATAATATTCTGGGTTACATTCAAAGGGTTCAGTGAATCTAATTTCTGGTCTAATAAGTTAATATCTCTAGTACTGAATGCTTCCATATACTAATTTTTTATGTCATTTATCCATTTTGTTTTAAGTTCTTCATATTCAGAATTATTCATATCATGGGCTTCCTTACTATCTAAATCTAAATTTTTCTCCTTCTGTATTTCTGGTGGTCTCATATTACAAGTCTCTTCCAACCGTAATACCGTAGAGAGGGCCGAGTGAGCATCGGACAGACACCTGTCATATTGTTCAACATTAAAATCCGAAATACTACTCATAAGTTTAGGAGAAACAATAAAATAGTCAATACAGCTTTTACCATTAGCTGTGAAACAAGTGAAATCCCCCACGCCACTGTCCCCCCCCCCCCAAACCTCCCGTTAACTACCTTAACGTCAAGCATTTTACACAGTTCAATTAAGTTACGACCATGGTTATTAGTAATAACATCACTGTTATAGCGATCTGTGCTAAGACCAAGAGCTTCTAATTCCCTTTTGGAGCTAAACAGACATTCATCAATAAAATAATTTAAATTGATATTTTGCAAAGGGTCATTCTCTATAAAGTCATTAAGTAAGCCTGTTCTTGAGTTAAAATCACCAGCTAATATAATTGGTAACTCATATTTTACATTCAAGTTCATAAGATCATCAGCAATAACATCAAAGATATTAGATGAACAATAAGGTGATCCCTCGTGTGGAATATACAAAGCACAAATAATATTATCATTCTGTGTTTCCCTACAATGAAATCTTACACATAAGGAATCAGACACTGTGTCTTCGATCAATGTTACATAATTTTCTCTATCTCTTCTAATTAACATACAGATTCCATGTATACCTCCATACGGAAGTGTAATATCATTTTTTTTTCTTAATAAAATGCGAGTACCCAGGAAACAAGTCATCGTCGATATAATGGCATTTAGTTCTTCAAGACAAGCATTAAGGTCTAAAGTAGCCAGCATCTCCACAGCCTGCTGCCTGCTGTGGGAGTTTAATGTGACTGTCTTTGGCCGCCATCTTGGGAAGACCACGTGTACGATGGTACAGAAGGTCCACAAAAAAAAAAAAAAAAATCATGCAGACAAACAAAGTCAAACTTAAATAACACACGACACAGAGAATGTTACAGACAAACGGTCACCGAGAGGGGTACAAAGGACAAGGATAAAGGTAGCCTACCTATAACGGGGAACAGTAAACCAAAGCGTGAAAATAAATTAATGGTTAAGGGGATAAATGAACAGATCAAAATAGCAGCTCCAAAGCTCACAGTACATACGAAAAACGTGCAACAAATACCGATGATCCAAACAAATAAAATAAAACCTGAGTTCTCCTTCAGGGTAGAACTTTTTGGCTAAAACGCTTGGTTACACAGGTACCTTTATTCGTCAAAGGTTACCATAAATTACGTCCTAAAACACTGTACATCTCGTTACCTATCAAAGTCTGGGCTTAACCATTCTACAAATTGGCTAGTGTGTGAGGTTTTGAGGTACGACTTAATTGGGTGATGTTTATGTAGCGAAAACGCTAAAAATGAATTTATAATGTTTAAAATTTCATTATTCCACAAATCAATGGTGTGAGATCCGGTTCGAAGGACCAATGTTATTTATTTAAGTGTGGGAAATAATTCCGGTAAAGGCCTCCCCGTTTTTTATTTCCGGACCCGAGCCTGAAGGATAGAGCGCTAACACTCTCACACTTGACAAACTAGAGAACCGCAACGAAGACGGTTTGCTTTCCCTACACACATTTAAGTCCAAAGATTATTCTATACCGGGACTGTCGGCACCGATATCACCTTGATGTTCAGACGCTACTCCAGGGTGCAGAATAGTAAATCCCAATCAAGTGTGGTTGGACTGAATCAGTTACGTTAACGACAATTTCACAAAACGTTAAGGGGAGCAGTACTGTAAAAGTCAAAACGTCGTAAGGACCATCGGGAGGTAATACCGTAGAACATTGCAATAAAGGATTGACACCGATAGCTTTAGATTGACACAAATATAAACTTACCCTTAAGTCATATCTCACCTCATGTGATAACTCATTTAGTCATTTCAAAATGTAAAGGTCAAGTTAAAAACAGTTAATAATTTTAACCTAAAAATGGCGTTTATTTCCATAAAGTACAACAGGAATTTTCACCTAACTGACACAGGAAAAAACAGCAAAACTACCTAATTGAAATTTGAATAAAGACCGCATGGCATATGAAAAATGAAAAAATGCCAAGAAAATGGTCAAATCAATTAAATCGTAAATCAATAATCAAATGACTAATCAACCAATGAAAGTAAAAATGGTGACTGAAATAATACCGAAAGTTCTACTCACTACTTTGAACACATTCCTCTCGGGCAAAAAATTTCAAACTTGATGGAGGGGAACGTGAACATAACTTATGTTAATGGACACGCCACGAAGGATTAAACCAGACAGTTTGAACATAACTTCCTAGCTAAATGTGCACATCGTCAAATAAAGGCTAGAAAAAAAAGGGGGGACAATTCCTTGGCCAAGGTTGAGCACCATTAATTAGTACTCACGCTCTTGAGGGTTGATTGTAGACATAGTGGAAGCATCTTGTAAACTGTTAAGAACACGGTGCATCTTCAGTTCTGCACGGGAGTGTTTTGTCTTCGTCAGCCTATCTTCTAAATAATGGCTCAAAGTAAGGCATACTGTTGGTTAGTAATTGGTTGACTAACAGGTAGTTGAAGCGACACCTAAGTTTAAGCGGCGTCCAAGTTGAAGGGGCTATACCTACGTCCGCCTTCCATGCTTCCTGGTTTTTAAGTGGGCCGCTGAGTTGGGTCAAGCCGGTCGAGCGGTTCTTCTTCAAATTTCCATGAGTACGTGGTTCGCTAAAGGGTGCTTTTTATAAATACAAGGATCATTCTTGAAACTCCAGGGGGAAAATATTATAAAGAAATCCTACTGTCTGGCTTATAAAAATTAATATATATACAAAAAAATTAAGTGGCGTTTAGTGATGTTCAATAACACAGGAAACAATCCTAACTAAACAGACTTATAAATAGGTACTGAGATGTAAATAGCAATAAGCTAAGATCAATGAGTTACGTAAATTAAAGTTACTTAAATACAAACCAAATGTGGTTAAACATCCAAAGCTTCAAGAGCATTTGGAACAGAACGCAACCAAGCGCTGTTTTTAAAAATTGTCGATGGTCGGTTGCATCGTCAAGCAATGTACTGTGAGCTCAGGAAATGAGACAAAATCATCTATAGAGGAATGAGGTGATGAAAGGTAAAGCATTACAGGGTAATGATGGACATGTTAGCAGCAATGAATATTTAAGGGTATAATAATGAAGGTTACAAAGGAAACAAAAGAAAAACGAGATGCGTAAAACCCAGAAAATAACAAACAAAAAATAAAAAATAGAATAACGGGGGTGACTAAAATAAAGCGTGGATAGAATTTCCACAATATGATAATTTACTTAATTAATTTTTAAGCCCCATAATAACAATTATTAGCAATTTGTATTTTTCCTAGCGATACTTATCACAAATTACTTTTATAGGAGTGTCTGGGATTCCTCCCAGTATCGATCAGAAATTTCTAGATTATCCTCTCCTACCCGACCTCGCCTTGGCGCAGCGATTGTTGTGTCCCCAGGGTCATCCATCGACCCAAGTTCTATAGACCTTGCACCGACCTAACTACCGGATTAAATGTCACCAGTACTGTTCCCCTCCTATACCCAGCCAAACATGTCCCCCTATCCATATACTAATGACCTCCCTTATCAAGAAACCTGATCCTCTCTCCATGACTAAAACTTATGACGTAAGAAAAATTGCTTCCTCGCTGGCAGTGTTTTGCTAATATGAAATTTAAGGACACCCTGAGCTTTATAGGTTGGTCTGATCATGAGGTGTTTGTTTATAATACACTACCTGAAACAAATCTAATGGTACAGCAAGCATGTTGTGTGGTATTCAGCTCGTTTGTAGTACTGTAATTACTAGGGGAAATCGGATAGAAAAGGTCGGATAGAAGGCGGGGTCCATCCCCCAGGTCCACCAGCAGAAGCATAATGATAGGCTTCTAGCTTCTAGTGTGGGGGTTTTCTCGTATAAGGTGAATGCCTAACAGGGTGTAAACTTGAGCATGTAGCCATTACCTTAGAGGCTGCTGGTTTTTACCTAAGATTACCTTAAAACTCTTTGAACATTTCCTTAAAAATTACATTAGATTTCAAATGAAATGAGACACTTATATCATGCTAAAATTTTTATTCCAAGTATGATTTACCTATTTTAATGCATGGGACAAAAACTAAGATTAGTTTATACTTTTAAAGCAATTTTTCAAGTGAATTATGTCTCCCTGCTTAGTATCTCTTATATTGAATAAAAAAAAACAGGAATAAAATTATTTGGATAATAGAAAAATTAGCTTCTAATTACTATTTTCTTTACCATGATTATATGCAAAATTACAAAAGGGGCTTCATAACAAAAGCAATGATTGGAAAATTAAGCAAATTGATAATTATTGGAAAGAGTGATTAGTGAAATAAAAGATTTCTTTATCATTTCAACCTAGTCAAATCATTACTTAGTTGAAGAAAAAAAATCAAAATCATCTAGGCTACTGAAACTTTTTGCAAATCAGCAGGTGTCTTGCTTCCTCATCTATTGCATTTAATTTTACTGATTGTAAGTCTTTTTTTTTTTCTAAATGCCCATCTAATGTCGAGTGATGGCTTTGGATGTCTTGTTTTTCAAGGCCATTTTTATTTAAGATACTCTTAATGTCATTTTTTATCCTCCTTAAATTTTTAAATATCCTCTCTACTGAAAAATTTGAATGAGGTAGAGATAAGCAGTTTTGTTTCACCACTTTCATTTTTCAACAAATGCTTTTCTGTCAGAATTGAGAAATATCTTTCTCAATCTTTATTTTTCCTTTCAATACTAAATTGGGACCATCCAATATTTTCAAGACTTTTATCACATATACCTTCAAGATATAGAAACGTTGCCAAAATATTATCAAGGCTACTTGGCTCCCTTTTCGGAGCATTTTCTTGTTCCATAAACTCTAGTTTGAAACCTGTCTAATTTCTCTTACAAATTCAATCACAAAATTCAGAAAATTTTGTTCTTTATATGCCTTGATGATTTCAATGTCATTATTAATGGGACACTGTGAAAGTGTTTTCTGTTGCATGAATACCTAAATATATTTGTTAAAGTGGGACTCCTATTATTCACATTATAAATATCAAGGTAAAAAAATTACCTTTAGATTAAGCAGAAAAGACATGGCACTAAGAGTTTACAACTACCCAATGACAATGCAGCAGGAACAGAATAGAAGTAGTTACTGGTCCTACTTGTCTGAATGGGGAGAACCCTATCATACCATATCATAATAAAGATTTAAGTAACCTAACTCATTTTCGTATGTAGGTGGTCAGGTTGGAGCTGATCATTTTGTAATGATAAAAATATTAGGAATATGAAATTTTCTTTAAAAATTTCCATTGAATTTGAGACATTGAATCAAGTATTTTCCAATTCCCTTATATCTGAAGATAGTAAAACCAAAATTACCTTAGAATTACCTTAAAAATATCATTACCTTAAAAATTACGTTGACATCATACAAATTACCTCAAACTAAGACAATTACCTCAGAAGTTTATACCCTGATGCCTGACTTAGTTTTTCTTCTCCCCATCCTTGCATCCATTTGGTTATTTGCTTGGTTGTAGACATTTGTCATTTATGGTACATAAGTCTACTTAGTAGTATTAGTCCTTGGAGACCATACAGTACAGTCAATTACAAAAGTCCTGTCGTCTCCTGTGCCCCACTGTAACCCACAATATCTATAGATTCATGAATTTCAAGTGTAGAAAACGTGCACATTTTTGCCAACAGATGGCACACAGTGAAGAGTTTGTTTGTATAAGGGTGGAGGTGGGAGAGTACTTGTAGAGCTATAAGGAGTCTGATGGTGGGGAAGCAGGGACAGTTATGTATAAACATATATTTATTATAACTTCATATGTGCCTAATTATATCATTATAATGATTCTAGATTATAAGCATGCGGTGATTTATATTCGTTGTGTTATTTATTATGACATTCTTGGAAACAACTTTACAAAAATAATCAGTTTGTTAATTAGTTTGGCAATGTACTCTCTCTCTCTCTCTCTCTCTCTCTCTCTCTCTCTCTCTCTCTCTCTCTCTCTCTCTCTCTCTCTCTCTCATAATGACTTACATAATGCAATGATGATGAGCTAAACCTCTGGATTTACCTAATCATGTTATCTGTGATGGTATGCCAATGAACAAGTAATTTGCTAAAATGATGGCATTGCATAAGTGAAACATGCAATCAATGATTAATCAACTCATAAAACTATGGCGGGGTAGCTGGTATAACGTTTGGGAAAGATACAATGGACAGAGAGAAGTAATGTAATGGACAACTCTAAACCTTAGGATACTCAACATCCCAGCACACTGACAAGTAAAGGTGGAATTCCACTGAGGCAACATTTTGGCAACTTATGGCATGCTACATTGTAGCATAGGCCAAGTGTGTTTCAACCAGTTCAACACTCAGCAACATGTAGCATGCTACTGAGTGGCATGCTTCAAGTAGCAACATGTTGGCTATATTACAGGATGCATACGACAGGATTTAACCTGTTGCCAAGTGTTGAACGCCTTCCAATCAGTTACGGGAAGGATTCGATGTTGACAGAAGCAAGATGAATTGATTTCAAGAAAAAATCATACAATTGTAGAAAAATACAGGAAACTTGCTATTCTATCAAAAATACGTTTGACAGAGTACAAGATTGATTGATTTTAAGTTTTCAGGCATCCTGACATTTAAGATCATTGGCCCAATATCATCTAGTCTATATATATATATATATATATATATATATATATATATATATATATATATATATATATATATATATATATATATAAATAAAAGAATATTCAATTAAAACCATAAAAGTTTAATGTCATTTTAAAAGTTAAATAGTTTTCAGAAGACCTGCTTTTGAAATAAATCTAAAAATGCCACTTGCATAGTAGGACACATCATGTCCAAGAATCTTGGCAAGGATGGACCTGCCACCCTCACCTCGAGCCTCAAATAAATATCTATTCCTTAATTTATTATAATTGGGGCATTCGATCAACAAATGCCTCACTGTTAGAGGTACCAAACAGTCGTCACAATATGGTTGGTGTTAGCCTTTCAGCAGAAACTCGTGTGTCAACCGAGTGTGACCAATACGGAGACGACAAAGAGACGTCTCCCATTTTCGGGGCATCATGTCATACCTCCAAGGAGATATGAAATTTGTTACTTCTCTCATTTTATTCCCATCTAGACTATCCAAGTGCTGTTGCCATTTATTACAAAGCAATTTCTTGATGTTAGGTAGGAAGTCATTACAGGGAATGGGATATCTTCTTGGCACCAACTCTGATGCTGCATTCTTCGCCAATGCATCTGCCTTCTCATTCCCACACACACCTACATGTGCTGGAACCCAACAAAATCGAACCATTATACCTCTCCTTCCAATAATAAAAAGCCATTCTAAAAGAATAACAATATCAAACTAGATGTACTACGGGGATTAGCCGTGAAATTTAATGGTGACAAGGCAATAGATAAATAGATACCCAGATATATATATATATATATATATATATATATATATATATATATATATATATATATATATATATATATATATATATTATATATATATACATATATATATATTATATATATATATGTTATATATATACATATATATATATATTAAATATATATACATATATATATATATATATATATATATATATATATATATATATATATATATATATATATATATATATATATATATATAACATATATATCTATATATATATATATATATATGTATATATATATAGACCTGTTATAAAAACTTATAAAAAAAAAGAAGATGAAGATGGAGCACTTTAGTGAGGTCATGAATAGGAGTTATGAAGGGAATAATTTGAATCATACCTGAAACTGATGAAGACCTTGTTCCCATTGATGAATTCAGTGTGTTTGAAGTCGAAGCTATCATTGAAAAAACTCAGGAGATGGAAAACCCACGTATACAATGGAATAACTGTTGAGATGATATTGACCGAAAGTGATGTGACTTCCGAATACTTAATAGATTATTTTGTAAAATTTGCCATAACCAGGCAAAACCTAATGAATGGCAAAAAAGAGGGACTTGACTGATCGCATTAATTACAGAAGTTGTCATGAAAACATATAGTATACTTATTCTAAAGAGATAAGAAAGAAAAATTAATGAAAAGCTGAGATGAACAAGCAAGATTTAGAAAATGCAGAAGTTGTACTACTCAAATTTTAATTTTAAGATACGTACAACAATATGTAGAATTTAGAAATCCACTTTCGATGGCAGTTATGGACTATGAAAAAAGCCTTTGATAGTGTGCACCTGCCAATTTTGTGGAGAGCCCTACGTTATTATGAAGTTCCTCTTAAATACATAAATTAGATTAGGTCTGTTCATGTGCAGAGTATGTGCAAATTTAATGTTAGAGGAGTCCTAACAAATTAATTTCCAATGAGCAGCGGAATACTCCAAGGGAATGTGTTGTCACCTATGCTGATTGTCCTTTTCATGGATTTTGTAATGTGTAGAACAGTTGGGAAGGGTGGAGAAAGATTGGATTAGATTCGTAATAGAAAATTAGCTGACCTAGTGTATATGGCGTTGTCTTTACCAGCAGAACATCACAGGATTTGCAATATTTGATTGCCTGAATGCATGAAGCATCACAGGAGGTTGAGCTAAAGATAAATAGAAGGGTGACAGAGATGATGAGAACGAAATTGGCAATGGAAGATGAAATATTAGTGGAGGGAGAAAGGATTAATAAGGCAAAATCATTTAAATATTTAGGGACTCTGATCCCTAATAAAGGGTCTTTAAGATTGAGGTTAATGAAAGATTGATAAAAGCAAATCAGATAATAGCTAGGTTAAGTAAAATATGGAAATCAAACGCCTGAAATTGCATATAAAAATAAGGTTATACATTAGTATAGTGTGATCGTTGTTACAGTATGGAGATGATTTGTGTTATGACAAAGAAACAATATATAATAGATTTCGTAGATTTGAAAACAAAGCCCTCAGAAGAATATTGGGATTTAAATGGCAAGACAGGATTAGAAATGAAACTATAATAGAAATTACTCGAGTGCCATATGTGGACGAGATCATGGTAAGGGGTAGATGGAGATGGTTTGGGAATGCTCTTCCCACTCTCAAGAGATATCAGTTCACCAAACGTTTAGCTATGCTCCACACAGCACTAAAAGAGTTGGAAGACACAGGCCAACAAGGTTGAGGACTTTGAAGTAAGAAGTAGAAATGATGAATGAAGAAATATTGATGTAAAACGTCAAACCAAACTAAGGACCGGAAGACCACGGGCAACTTCTCCTGATTATGATAGACATTTACTCATCGCAGTAAGGAATGAGCCATTAACATCATTGGATCAGCCTATTCGTGATCTTGAGCTTCCTTGCCAGCGTAACACCTCACGACGGTGAGTCAATAAGGTTGGTATTCGTAACCATATCACGGCCAATGAAGCAAAATTGACACAGCAAACCAAGAATGTCAATTTGGATTTGCTCTACAATATCTACAAGATCACTAATTTTGGAAAAATGTACTCTTTACAAATGAAAAATATTTTACGTCAGGGGAAGCACAATCAAGGGCTTGCTGGAGGAAAGGGAATACCAGCTATGATGAAGCAGATATTCAGGAGAGAGGTATGAGTGGAAGAGTTGGCATTAATTTGTGTGGTTGGATGTGGGTCGAGGATCCAGGGGAATTGGTTAAATTCATCTGGAAGGTTCATAGGCTATGCTTATGTGGAAGTGTTGAAGGATGTCCTCCTGGCCGCAGTGAGAGCTATGGCTATTCCCCGCCCACATCCTGTCATTCAAGGTCCATTCATACCAGCAGAGTAGTGAAAGCTTCATTAGAGCATCACCCAGAAATCAAGGTAATAAACTAGCCACCAAAGTGGTGCAACCTTAACTCCATAGAGAACCTACTGGTTCGTGATTGCAATGTGGGAGAACAACATTATTGCAAAAATCGAACAATTATTTACTGTAAGAGCACACACCTTTTAGATGACAAGATAAGCTACAATACAGAGAAAAAGCTTCAGTTCAGGCTACAATAATCATAGATAACACAATTATACCTTTCAGTTAAACAAATCAAAACTGAAAACTAACACGTCAGGATATACAAATCTTATTACTAATCAAATATATATAAAGAATTCAAATAATACACCCTAAGATATAAATTTCCACAAATATAAATAAAGATTTAACCCTTAAGAGACTGAAACAAATAATAAATAACATACCGAGTACAGTCGGCCCTAATCATTCGCAGGGGTTAGGTAACAGAGACAGTTTCGAAGATCAAGACTCCGTACCTCATATACAGCACCCATCGTTTATCCCTAACTGAAGTCATACATGGTTATGGCTTGTCTAATGCCCAAAAATATATAAACGGGCTGTTGCAAGAAAATCTAACTTGACTGTGATCCCAACAATGTTAGGGTCACCCACTCGGTTGTGGAGGAATCTTGTTTTATTTTTATATTTTGTTTGCCAAATCCAGAGAGAGAGAGAGAGAGAGAGAGAGAGAGAGAGAGAGAGAGAGAGAGAGAGAGAGAGAGAGAGAGAGAGAGACCGTGAGTCAGCGAGCGAGAGGTAGATAGTGTATCGATTGTTTGTTGCGAGAAAGACTGTTGGTATAAATGAGGTTGTTTGTTTGTCTTTAGCTAGGTTAGGACAGTGCTGAATGTCTTGGGGGAATGTGCTTTTTTTGATTGACTGCGACTTGAGGCAGTTGTGTGATTTGAGTGCTGGATTTACTATTATTTTTCTTTACCAGCGTGAAAGTTTATTTTGACAACCGTAATTCCTCCTTGGAGAGACTTACTCCTTTGGAGAGATTTTTTTACGTGGAATTGATTATTGACGACCTGGATAATGATGAGAAAGTTGATACGGCTACTCTGAATAACTTAATAGTTGATTACCCGGACCGAATGAAATTCTGATTTCTGTTGATGATGATGATTATGATGATAATAACCATGACCCCAATAAGGGAATAGTTGTGGCAAATTCCCACCCAGAGGACTGTTGACCACAAAGCTGTGGTAGTGGGCTTCAAAAGACAGTTGGCAGTGTGTGGACGACTGGGTTGGTGTCAATAAAATATATTATATAAACATACAAATTTTGGTGTGTAGTTAATCTTAAGTTTTGTTAAGGGTTTTGTTGGTTATTTGAATGGTGGTATGGTTAATGTCTATTTTGCGTTAAGTGTATCACATTGATAAGTGTGATTTTTTGGGTTGTGTTTAGTTTTAAGAAATATAGTTTTAAGGTTATAGTTTGTTTTCATTTTCCTTCTGTCCAAGAGTCCAGTTGATAACGTAAGGGAAAAGTTTGTATTGAGGAGACTATTGTCAGTTAGAGTGATTCAAGGGTGTGGGGGTTGTTCTTGCAACATCCCGCCACATTGTCCTGAACAGAGCTCAGGAAGGACCTCTCTGGGGGCTCCTGTCCTGGTGACTGACCTTTTAGGCTCAGTCGCAAACTGGGGCTTCGGCCTCAGCCATATAAGAAAGAATCTATTGACCACTCTCTACCCTGGTGGAGGAACTGCTCTTAAGACTGGCCACTGGCCATGTCTAAATGCTGGCACTTCGCTCCTAGCCCTTTCAAACCTCTTCCACTAAAAAAATTCCACTCCTCACTCAGTCCCTTCGACTTACTGAGTCTTGCTACTATTCATCTTTTCTCTCCTACTCATGCAGGTGTCAGTGGGCACAGTGGTTAAATCCAAAACTGCTTTCCTTCCGGCTCCTCTGTGGTGCCTGATTTTTTTGTTGAGCACCTGCTGCTGGTTGCTGCTGGGTTATCCCTGGACAACTCCCTGCTGTTACTGGTCATGTTGAGTGTGAGAAAACTGATTCTTATGTTGAGTCCTCAAAACAAAGTTGCACCTGATTAATATATAAGGCTTGCTATGTGCTGAGCAATTTCCTTAGTAAGACTAACTCTGAGTGCTGAGAATCTTGCAAGGCCCAGCCACACCGGTTGGGTATTCTACTCTTGGGGGCTAAGACCGATGGTCACAGAGCCCCCGTCTGGGCACAAGGCCCGGGCAATCTAGACCAACCGACCAACCAATGAGTGCTTGCTGCCCTCGGATGGGTTAACTCATAGCTTACCAACTTACTGACCATTGACTAAGTGTGGTTGATTAACCCACTTGGTAACCCCCTGTACAGTACTGCACTATATTTTTTTTTACGTATTTTCTATTTATGGTATTATGATCATACTAGTTTTCAGAGGTAACTGTACATTATTAGAACAGCTTCAGTACAAGGTAAGAGAACTCATAACACGAAAGCCATTGCCACACCACACTACGTATAAGTAACATCAGAACACTTGTTCATAACTAACAACACTTTCTGATACTGTCGAGTAAAAAAGTCACTAATAGTTGATGGTTGAAATGCACCCGGAATAAAAAATAAAAGTACGAAAAGGCTCTAATGATGCACTATCATCTTCTTAAAAATAATTTTTTTTTAGAATGCAATAATGGCTGTTAAAACTAGTGGGTCACCTTATTAAAGCGAATGCAAAATTAAATGCAATGTTTTAATCATAGAACAATTAACAGTAATATCAGTTAAATCCACAAAACATACCTGAAAAGTCTAGGCACTAGAATTATTTAAAATAACTATCAAAATACCACACGTTAATCATTTAACTATAATTATAAGGATAAAATCATTACAGCAGTGTGAAAAACATTTTGTGAGGATCAAGATGCGGGGAGGGGCTTGCAAGCATAGTAACCATTCAGGTGCTTCTTCCCTGGGTTGGAAGTGTTACACTGGCAATCCCTGGGGGAAGAGGATATGAAAAGAAGTTTTCCTTTGGTAAACCTCAAAACCTGGGGGTAAATATAACCAATGCGATCTAAAAGTAAGAAATATCAAGATAATCATGAAGAGCCTAATGCCGATTGAATAAATTCCTAAGAACCATAAAGCATAACATTGTCTTGAATGAAGACTAAAGTATATTGTCTACTGACTACTGCAGTCCTTAGATTCTCATTAGGCATAATTCATTTAAACCAGATCTTGCGTCCAGTCTTAGGGCCCCGACTACCTCGGAATAAATCTTTACTATGTAGAGTATCTACAGTATACTATGTCAATTATGTTGAGATTCTGTGAGATGGTGAGGGTGACCTCAATGAAGGCATTGCCCTTACTGTTTCATTATATTATTGTTGTATTTGCCCCTTTTTCCTTATATGTCTTTACTATTTATTCTTAATACTGTATATGTAATCATGTAACTGATAATTGCCAATTACTGCAATATAGTTTATGGATTAAATTAACCAACCCCGCTATTCATTTTGTCGTAAGACTATGAAAACTATTCATAATCCAAGTTATCCCAGCCTTTGAATTTTTTACACAAATTTTCCCTCATCTAAGGTATGTGAAATGCATTTAATTGTTTCCTTTTTTACTGCTTTGGAAATGTATACAAATAGGGTAGGAAATTTAAAATTCTACCTCATGATGAGGTTTGGAATAGACTAACAGGCTGTGGGTAAAACAAATTACCCATCCTGACATTTTGCCACTTTTTGCCACCTGTTTTGATCTATTACTGCAGAATTAAGAAAGCCAAGTGTGTTCTGCTGCCTCACCTGTCAACTATCTAAAAATGTATCCACTTTCTTATTCTTTTACAAATAAATTAATATCTCTCATTTGATAATAAAAATAATTTAGAAATAATGTTCCAAGATTTCAATTGTCTCTGTGACAAATAATTTGACCTATAAATAGTTCACATAGTGTTGTTACAGAACAGTCTACATTTTATTCCAACAAGAAAATTATTTGAACTTTTATATGTTAAATCCTCTTTACACCATTCAATAATTAATTTATTAGAACAGCATATAATGTCTATTACTATTATTATTATTATTATTATTATTATTATTATTATTATTATTGTTGTTGTTACTGTTGTTGAAAAAGTATGATGCTGTGTGCCCAATCAGCACGCCAATAAATTTGGATGTACAAGTACGACCAACTTATGTAACCCAACTCATGTAAGAACTATATCCCAAGGGTTTAGCTGTACAATGCCTGTAAAGTTAAACTTACACTTCATTCAATATACGATATGAAATATCTCCATTAAAAAATATAAAATAAAAAAATCTGCTAATCATACTTACTATTTCTTTGTCCACCAGCTCTAATTTTTTGAAATTAAGGTATCCAACATCTCCAGAGGATTCTACCAACTCTACTTCCTTCCTGAAAGTAAAGGCAATTATAAAAGCTATAAACAGAAAAATGCAAATACACGTCACAGTACATTAATAAGCGACCATACAAAAATAAAACTTCCTCAAACTGCCGTTATAAAGCTAATTCAATTTCACATATACTTTACAAATACATCAGTCACAAGAGCATTTTCAGACCTATATTAACATACTAGTATCATGTCTGATCTTTTTATATGACTTTCAATGGCAACATATACAGTACATCCAATAAGCAATAATGTCCACAGAATTTTAATTTTGTTATCTCAACAGATACACTAACAACTATAAAAGTCATGTATAATATGCCGCAAACGTTGTGTGATCCAATTTCAGTGACTTCTGACTGGTAACTAACCTTCTTAAAAATTCTAATGATGCGAAGTTGCAACGACAAAATATTTTACAACTTTTCTCAATAAAAGATACAGTTCACTAAACATGGCTTAAAAATATTTATTTTATATTTTCATCAAAATATCAGCTAAATCAATATAGAAAAAAAAACAGTAATATTAATTATGGTAGATATGAAAAGACGTAAATACTTCATGATTTTGAAATTTTAGTCATCAAAGTAATGTGTTTAATTTAATGAACGTCTTAGAGATGTAATTCTGGGCTTAGTCTAACCATAAGACAACTGCCAGGTGTCACCAACGTCCAGTTATCTGTGAAACATGATTGGAGCTAAGGTAAAACGAGGTATAGGCCTACCAGATATTTGCAGGCCCGCCTCTTTATGCAAAGTAAGTGACGTCTAAAAGATTTTCTACATAAATTTAAGTGTAACTCCCGCACATTTTTTACTAACTTTGCGGAGAAATGTGCTATAGAAAACCATTACTGGTACCTCAAAGTAAACAGATCATTCTTGATTTAAAAGGTTTACATTTACTATACATTTAACATTGACTCTTTTCAGCATTTCAACTCCTCTGTATGAGACCCCTGTTTATAAGCATCAGCGAGTTATATATTTTTATTCTAATATATTTTGCAATAGCTTATAACTTTGGTTTAAGAATCGGAACTATGAGGTACTGGCAGATTTCAAGAGCCACTTGGTGGTGTGTGCAGAAAGGGAGATGCTCAGCGGCTCAGTTCTACTTTGTAACGGGTCGCTTTCTTCATTTCTTCCCATATCACAGCTGTCGCGAATGTTATATCTCCCTGATCCTTGGAGAATCGATCAAAGCGAATGTATCTAACAAGAATAAAACACCACCAGACGTCTGCATTTTACTCTTGTCTTTTATTTCTGGAGATAAAAACATTAAACTCGATTACCAAATGTTCTAATTTATATAAATGCTTACCATGGAAACATAAAACAGAATTTTAAAAACATTTGACATTGCTATAAAAATGTATGAATACTTACGTTGTTGAAGCAATATACAAACTGACAGAAGATTTAACTTAACTCTGATCATATAACATCATTTTATCGTCATAACATTTCTCACAAGACGAGAATTCCACCATGCATGCATTTAGATACAATGGGGAAGTTTTGGAGATGATCCCCATGAAGGTCCTTTTAACTTGTAGCACAAGTATTATAATGCCATGTGAAACTCTGGCACTGGCTCCTTCTTGGTAAAATTAATGTTGTCAAAATGAAGACTGAAACAACAAAGCTGAAAACAATATTAAGATGTTGATCTCTCGCATCACTAAATTACAACAACAACGTTTTGTCGGCTGATGTATAAAACCTATCTTTTAGAGTATTCATTAGTTGAAATGTGCCAAAATATGTGAAAAACCTAGAAGGAGGGATATATTTAACAGTGACGATCAAAAAAAAAAAATTATGCTGAATAGTTTTATAATTATAAATATCTACGCCAATGCTATGCGTCTAAGATATATAAACACGTGTAAATGCTTTTGCTTCATGTTGCAATGAAAAATTTTCACTTACCATTCCACCAAGTCTTTTTTCTTCCCTACTTGAAGGTACACTAAGGCATGCAATTCTATCTTGTTTCTCTTCCTCTCGTTTATTTATTCTTTTTTCTCCAATTTATATGTGAAAGATCAATTTAATGCTGTTGCTGTTCTTAAGGTATTATTTTGATTGTACATTACTTCTCTTGTAGTTTATTTATTTCCTGGTTTCCTTTCCTCACTGGGCTATTTTTCTTTGTTGGAGCCCTTGGGCACACAGCATTATACTTTTTCAACAACAGTAACAAAATCCACAATAATAATAATAATAATAATAATAATAATAATAATAATAATAATAACTAGCGGAACCCGTGTAAATTACACGAAATGATATTTTCAATACTACTTATCTTGGTCCTAACCTATACATGTTTGAATAAAATGTGATAAGATTTGACTTGTGTATTTATTTTAAAAAATTAGCAATACGTGAAACAATTTACAAAACTTCTTTATATACAATATTTCTAGTAAATGTAGTTCCTCTTCTCTGGCCATGAGTAGAATTATTCTGAGGTAAAATTTTCACTCTTACACTGTTCATAGACCGTGCTCTTTGAGAAAGCTACATAAAGTTGTCCATGATTAAAGCAAGGTTGTGGTAGGTAGATCCTAACCATATCGAAAGTCTGTCCTTGAGCTTTATTAATGGTCCTTGAATATGATAGGCAGACGGGAAACTGAGTAATGTCTAGGAAGATTTGAAGCAAAGGGTGATCAGAATTATGAGAAATCTTTTACAATAAGAATGGATTAGTCGTTAAACGAAAAGGCCCGAGATTAATTTTATAATCTAGGTTATGGAAATTGAGAGAACTCAATTTTTTGTGTAATATTTATAAAAAGAGTCAGGTGCTAAAGAAAAAATTGGGAAAACTATATAAGATGTGCTTTGGTTATGTAATCAAAGTCTAATGTGAATTACCGTTTTCATTAAAGCGTGACACACGAGTATACAGTGAAATTATTTCCGTTTTCTTTAAAGCGTGACACACAAAATAAATAACACACATGCTATCGTATTAATATATAGATAATAATAATAATAATAATAATAATAATAATAATAAAAATAATAATAATAAACAGATTTTGACATAGGAAAAAACTATTTTGGGGTGAGATAGCCATGTCGTCCTGATGGAAGTTCCTTTAGGCAGCTTCCTACTGTATAATGTTTCTGTAAGTGACACTACAAGAGAAATACCGTCAGGTATCACAGGGTTCTAACCCCCGGAAAGACTATCCTAAGATATCGTGTAAAATCAGGGACGTATCCGTAGATAATCATAGATATCAGCAACCAAAACAGACTTAACCTAGTCTAGGAATCTAAGGAGGAGGATAGCTGAGGAGCCGTTACATATCCTCTCCCTTCATAGTACTACTCGTCCCTGATAAACTCATTCTACACAGCAGCGCAACTACCGTGAGAAGAGGCATCCGACGAGACATCTGGGAGGGACAACGTAACGGGTGGGCCATCAGGACGACATGGTTATCACACCCAAAAATAGATTTTTCCTACGTGAAAATCCATTTTTTGGGCTCGAGCCATGTTATCCTTATGGAAGTGTACCAGAGAATTACCTATGCCTCGGTAGAAAGCCTCAAAGGGAGAGGACCCAATACCGAAATGCACTTACAGGATTAATCTGTCAATGCGTATGTATCACTATATAGCCCAGAACCGTTCGGAGGCAGAATTGACAAGCATGATGGTCTGACAAGGAGACAATAAAGACCCAAGGGACCGCCCCCCACAATTGGAAAAACACCTGATGCTAGTGTCGGGGGCTCTAAGGAAGCCGAAACTTAAGGGGGCATCAAACGTGAGGCGTATGTAACCAAAACTCGCCTTGAGATTAAATCCAATTATGTTCAGAAAGGATAATAATGAGAGTGCACACTAAAGATAAAGCCACTACAGTAATGATAATTATAATAGTAGGGCGTAAAAGTAAAAGACATGGAACAATTCACAGCCTTTTACTCACAATAATCAGTGCCAAGGTTAGCAAGTAACCATCATTAACCTCACATGGAAAATTTTGTACAAAATAAATGCATCCCATCCCAACTCATACACAAGGTAGCATAAGGGGGCAATTACATGACATAAGGAACCATAGGGGGAAAATACATGACTAAAAGTAACAAAATAAATGCAACCCTTCCCAACCCATACATAAGGTAGCATAAGGGGGCAAATACATGACATAAGGAACCATAGGGGGCAATTACATGACATAAGGAACCTTAGGGGGCAAATACATGACTAAAAGTAACCATAGGAAACTTATGACAAGGAAAAGCTGATCAAGAGACACATGATTAGGTCTGTACCAAACAAGGGGTTAATCACCCAAACCAAATGAGATATTGTTTAACGATATTTAGACAGGCTGTAGCACTGAAGGAACACACAAAGCATCGTAAAGACACCTGGGAACCTGAAAAGGAAATGATGAAGTGCATTTTTCCTTTTTTCCTTGAAGCAAAACTTCTGTTTACTCATTGCTAATAACGAGCTGAAGGAGTGCCCTAGGACGCATTGTGGGCTACGTTGTTGCTGCGGGGTTGATAACACCCCCTAAACCACCACAAAAAGAAGTGTCTCCTCCAATTGCTTCATTTAATGCCTAAAGAAAACCCAAGTGGACTTCCGACCAGTATGTCTGCAGTCCCTCAATGGACATATACTGGAAAAAGTTCAAGAAGGAAGCCACATCTTTAGGGCCGAGACCCGATGTCTTACGAGCCGGGTCCGCTCTTCATATTAAGTAAGTAATCTTATTTTGTAACTGGTTTAGAGACAAATCAGACTTCACTGTATCATTTTGAAACAAAAGACTACCCTTAAACTGCACTGTTCTTAGCAAATACACTTTTGGACAGTGCATTAGACAAAGGAAAGGATCACCTTGAAGGGGAACTATTTTCCATAGACCCCAAGGTGAAAAAGGGAAGTTCATTTTCAGTAAGAAAAGTGGGATCAGGGTATAAATTAACTTTGCCTTTATCCACAGATTCAATGTATTTCTCATCTCTAGAAATCATTACAATGTCACTAACCCGAGTACCGGAAGCCATCACAATTGAAAAGATAACTTTCTGAGTGGGATCATGAATAGAAGCCTTTTGATTGCCTATGTCCGAAGCAAATTGCAAAACTTTGTCCAAAGACCAAGAAATAGGCTTCAGTGGAGCCAAGAGCCGTAGCCTTGCACAAACCTTCAGAACTTTGTTGAAGAGATCCGAGTAAAATTCGACATCAAAGGCGTATAATATAGATCTAGTGAGGGCCGAAGTGTACAACGAAATTATGGAGGAGGCTAGATTTTAAACATGCAAAGTAAGCTTGAAACTTAAATATAAACCCATAGTAATCAACCCTGGATTTATGTC
The DNA here is from genome assembly GCF_036898095.1 of Palaemon carinicauda. Taxonomy (NCBI): domain Eukaryota; kingdom Metazoa; phylum Arthropoda; class Malacostraca; order Decapoda; family Palaemonidae; genus Palaemon; species Palaemon carinicauda. The sequence goes on from NC_090731.1 coordinate 80,757,605, forward strand.
TTTGACATATTTGACCCATATGGTCCATGGCGTTTCATACTGAGTCGTGGTGTTAGACGACTCATAGTTTCCACAAATACCCACTTATCACGTTGAATTTTAAATTTCCTTCCCAGAAATAGGGTGAAATCAAACAGGAGATGAGGATTGTATGATCTCCATGATGAAGCATATAAACAATCCCCTGCTGTCCATCCTGAGACAGAATCGAGTTGGTCACGGCACAAGTTGGAATTCAAATCCATGACCATGGGAAACCAGTTGCTCATTGGCTACCAAAAAGCCACCAAAGTCGCCAGTCCAAAACCTTCACGAGGAGGTTAAAAAGTGGAAACAGGCAAATCGTCGTCCAACGACTCCCATCCAGGGACACTGATGAACTTCAATGTTCATGCCCACTGCTACTTGAACCACTTTCGGTGCTACCTACCAAGGAAATATCATGCTGAAGCTCATTGCAAACAGATCCACTTGAAGGCCAGAGATTATTACGTGGTTCAATTGAGGAGACCTCGATTCTTGTTTGTTAAATTAATAAACTATAACTCTGTTAACGAGGTTTAAGTGGATATGAATGTTCTCGTTCAAGTATAAGTTCATGAGGGACAAGAAGACTGCCATGGACTCCAGAATATTGATGTGGTATTGTTAAAATTTCTGAGACCAACAGCTTTGCACATTCTTGGGTGGGTTATGACCTATCCAACTTCCCAACGAGTCGTCCGAACAAAGCGTCCCCACTGGAGGAGGAAAGCACAACAGCAACGTCTGTGAAAGACTTATGGCAGTGGACCACGGTCTAAGCTGCTTCCGCAGTAAAACCGAGGTCTTCTTCTGATGGTCAGGAAGAGCGTTGGAGGCTCTCCTTCCCTAAACTCTGTTTGCATCTTTGAGTCGTACATTGAGGACAAATTTCGTGAATTGTAAAGATCCTCGAACCTCCTCTGAGCCTTGCCTGGTGATCATCCCCGACTAGATCAGGGACTTGACTGACGTCTCTATTTCCTCTCCGTTAGAGGGAGGAATAGAACGGGAGTGAGACTTACAGTCACAACAAATCCCCAACCGTGGGTAGTCCTGAGCTGGAGTCAGTTTTGATTTCTTAAGGTTGATATGAAGTCCAAGGGACTAGAGGAACCAAAAATCATGGCTGCTCCCGAGTACTCCGTGCCAAGGGAACTCACACTAGCCAGTCAACCAAGTACACCTCTACTTAAAAGTCTGTCTACCCCAGTTGTTGTACAACTACATCAGTAAACTTCGTGAAAACCCTCAGATCTATGCTGAGCCAAAATGGCATAGCTCTGAATACGTAGACCCTTCTCCACAGTCTGCAACCAAAGTAGGGAGATAAGTGTCGACCTAACCAACAATACAAAAACGTCAATAAAATCCATAGAGACAGTGAAAGCCTCTAAGGGTGGTAAAGTCCATATCTGCAAAATAGCCAACATCTGGAACCTGTCCCACTGAACGAACAGGTTTAGACGAAACAAGACGAGAATAGTTTGAGGTAAGCTCGAAACAGTTTTGGCACACAAAATAGACGATCTTGAAATCCACTAGATCTCATGCAACAGATAACTCCCCTCTTCAAGAGATCTTATACATACTGTTCCAGACAAAGAGATGTTCCTGGAAGAATCTCCTGAACTGTGGTGGCCATTGTTACTACTTCCAAGCAAAACTGTTGGAAATGACGTTCTGTGTCCAAGGACTGAAGAACCCACAATACTTGAACAAGGCTAACCGTCCCCCTACCAGAGGCCTTCATTATTTTGTGTTGAGGACATGAACCGCTACCTCCACTGCCGTTTCAAAGTCCACGATCTCTGGACTCGCCTCCTCTGTCAAGATTGCCTCGGAGGACAACCCTTACTCATACATAGGGTGGAAGGCCGGGGACTGTGACACCACTTATAAGGGCACAGCATAGATATTTCGAGGGATAGGGGCATAAGAAAGAACAAACGGCTTACCATGATAAGTCAGCTTGTGAGACCTCTTGGTTGTAGCCTTTCCAGGGATGAACTACCTCTTCAATGAGATTCCCTACTTCCCGAAAAGGCTCCAAGCTCTGCAACAGCTTTATCCGTAACTTTCTTCTAAGGAAACAGGTCTTTTCACCAGATGCTAGAGGTGAGAAGCGTTTCAGCTCGTGGCGGATGGTAGCTGTGTCAAGTCAGGCTCACTACAGGCTCGACAGACCTAAAAAAAAGCATAAAGGTCTTTCATGAAGGTGTAGACATGAGTTTTCGCCAGCAAGGAAAGACGAAGGCACCTGCAAAATGCCCTATCATCATTTCCATAAAGCACTACAGAGACATCAACATTAACAACCATTATCTGGTCTATGACTCAGACTTAAGGTGTTCAGAAATCCTGGGCAGCTTCTCAAAAAATTGGTGGCCGGCCGCATCCGTATCCAGTTTACTCTCGGAAAAAGTAAACTGGATATTGGTCTAGTGGACGGAATCGTGTGGTAAGAAAGGTGAGACTGGTGAGCACTCTTCCAAAGCTGGGAGAGGCTTACCCTCACAAAAGGCTAACTCCACTGGAAGACCACTTTGTCCAGGGCCACGAAGGAGGCCGCCAAGCTCTTACCAAAGGCGACAATCTGTATATTAATACTCACTGCCGTCATCATTGCTGCGTGCAATAAGGGAGCTAAGAGTGCCAAACCTTATATCTACGCAACTCCTCTTTCTTCTCCAAGGCCTGGATCTTTTCATATGAGGCCTTGAAGACCATCATCTGGTATTACTAATTCCCCTCCATGAGGGCTTTCCTGTTTGCCATAAGTACCAGATGTATGGTAGTACATAAAGTACTCGGGAACTGGCGGGCGCTATAAGGTTACCAGAAGATGTTGGGAGGAGAAACGGGCAGGAACAGCCCCCCTCACGGAAGAAGCAATCGTAATCGTAGGATGGGAGAACGATGTCATAGTGGAGTCAGAATTGGTAGACACCACTGAATCCTTGATGAGATCAGACTACCTCATCCTCTTACCCAGGTGCGAAGGTACCGCGTGAAGAACATGCAGGCGTCATCAGGTATCCTCCGAGACCCATCTGGAGTGAAGTAAATCCTTACAAACACTGCAATCCTGATGGTCCCAGTACAATAATGGGCCTTTCATCTTCCAACACTTCGCATGTGTGCGGCAAATATCGAGACCACAGGGATGTCTCACAGCTCTAACACAAATCTGCACTCAGCAGTGTATCTCTGTATAGGCACTGCCTGTAAGGAGAAAAGGGTTCAAATGAGTACTACATCCTCTAGCAGACACCAAAAGCCAAAAGAAATGGGTCATTAACGCTCCATGTAAACAATTGGGGGGATAGTAATCCCCAAATTGTGTGAGAAAAAAGGAGATGAATTACGAAATGTCCATTCCCCTATAAAGTACGTAAGATTGGAAAAAAATAGCTCCCTAAAGGTCCATTGCTATAGACCCAAAAAGGAGAAAAAGGGGTGGGGAAATGCTCATGGAAAGAACCGTTGCCCCAATATCTCCACAGAGAAATGGCCAATTTGAGGGCACCGGTACAGGTAAATTTAATCATTAAGCAATCGACGCATCGATTAATGAGCAAGAGTCTAAAGCAACCCACAGGTTATAAAAGCAAGGTTATAACCTTAATAGAAAAAACTCGGCAGGGATAACTAGCATATAGAGTTACCAACCATCTATTCAATCTACACCCTCAAAGAGAAATGGACAAATTGGTAGAAAATCAATAACCATATGTAGTGGTTATTCAAAGCAGAAGCCTAGAACCCTTTCGTAGAAGGAGTTCCCAAGCCCAACCTACATAAAGAAACCTCAAAAGTTAAAGGAGTAAGGCTTTTATGTTAACCTGTAGTAGAATTCACCTACAGTATGTAGAGAACTCATCTTAGTTATGTAAGACAGTCTCAGATAAAAAAAGGGCAGAAATTTCTGTGCCCTAAAGGTACCGGTACCCCAGGGGGGAACGGCATTACCGCCAACATCTTATGTGCCCTGAGGCACTGGTACCGATATCCGTACCCATAGACTATTAATAACCCCGCTGCCAGTAACGCCAATGCCGTCAGTTGCAATAGTGCCCAAGGGCGGCGGAGATAACGGTCAAGGGTATCCGCAAAAAGCACCTTGGGCGGCGGAGATAACGGTCAAGGGTATCCGCAGAAAGCACCTTGCCAAAAGATTGGCAATGTCACCAGTCGCGGCACAGCCGTAAGCAGCGACATATAGCCAGAACGGGTACTATAGAACAGATTTTGGCGTAGGAAAAATTTATATTTAGGTGTCGAAAGGTGGCGACATAACCATTATTCAAGCGTTGCCATAGGCTTGTACGCCAGATATACCAGTGTTGCTGGAAGCACCGGCATCGCTAGGGGGTAAAACCATCGCCGCCAGCCTCCTATGTGACTTAAGGCGCTGGTACTGTCAACCCTTCCTACAGACTAGTACTAGCCCCACTGCCAGTAACAGCAACACCGTTAGGGGGCAAAGGTGCCTAGGGCAGCAGAGACAAACGGCAATGGTTCCTGCAGAAAAATCCATGCCGTAGCTGAAGGCAGCGCCGCCAGAAGAGGCACTGGTGCAAGCAGCGATGCATCACCAGTACAGGTACAATAGGATAGTGTGCCAAAAGGTGGTGGCAAAGCCGCAGACATGGCACTGTCGTCAGTCTGATAGCTCACCCCTCAGGGAGAAGCATACCAATGGCCATGGAAGGTCAGGTCCCAGAGCGAACCAAGTCCCAAGATCAATAAAAGCAAAGAACAAAGCAGCATAATAATAAATTCCATGCAATGTCTGTCCCGGAAAGACTAGGATAAAAAGAGAGGTGACAACATGGAGAAACTATACCCATGCATCAAAATAAACGCCACGCCGTCAGAGATGGCGGCCGCCGTCCAATCGAGAAATCTCAGAGGCTAAGAAATAACGGCAGTTCATGCGAATCGGCGCACAGACATGATGACATCACCCTTCGCAAAGGGGAGTTCCAAAAGACTGCGCAGTCCTAGCACGAGAGATCACGAGCGAATGCAGAATGGCTAAGCATAATAAGTCAATGCCACAGGTAAATCGAGAAATCATAGAGGCTACGAAGGAATGGCACAACAGGTAAGTCGGAACACAGACAAGGAGAGATCACCCTTCGCAAAGGGGAACTCCAAAAAATTGCACAGTCCAACAATGGGAGATCAAGAACGTATGTAGCATGGTGGCCCAGCAGATTCACCGACGAGGGCTCATCCAATCGCCACCACGGGCTAGGCTAAGCCTAAAAGATCAATGCCGCAGGTTGAAATCCCAGAGGCTATGATAGAACGGCAGTACAGGAAAGTCTGAGCACAGACAAGAGGAGCTCACCCTTCGTAAAGGGGAACTCAAAAAGACTGCACAGTCCTAGCATGGGAAATCGTGAACGAATACAGCATGGCGGACCAACGGATTCACCAACGAGGGCTAGGCTAAGCTTAATAGGCTAAAAAAAACAGAGAATCAAAGGCAGCAGACATAATAGGCTCAGTAAACTAGTATAACCGAGGAAAAAACACTTTAAGGGTCAAAAGACCTCTGCCAACGAGACCAGTAAGAACGGCCTGATCGCTATCGACGAACCCGTCTCTGACACAACCACCACTCTCCAAGCTAGGTTAGCCAGAACAAACACGCATAAAACTAAAACTTAAACTACCATAAAATGTAGTAAAAGCAAAAACAAAACAGAGTCCAAGGCATCGCAACGCCAAAATAAAGCTAGCTACCATAACACTAGTGAAATAAAACTAAGTGAACATAAAATAACAAGGGCAGAAATGCACACAAAATGTCGCCCAAAAGCTAGCTGGATTCGGAGCGCCCCACTCCCTCATCGTCATATAAAAGTCAAATAACCACTCCCCGCAGTTACAGCTAAATCAAACTGTGAAAGAGGAGGTTACTCAACTTTGACAGCTAAAGGGAGGCCATCCTGCGAGGATACAACTCCAAAAAGTTGAGAAAAGGCGCTCTTGACAAAGAAACGAACGCTTAGGTAAGCTGCGAAAATTGGAATGAGTTTATTAGGGACGAGTAGTACTATGAAAGGAGAGGATATGTAACGACTCCTCACCTATCCTCCTCCTTAGATTCCTAGACTGGGTTGAAAGTCTGTTTGGGGTACAGATATCTATGGTTATCTACGGATACGTCCCTGATTATATACACGATATCTTAGGATAGTCGTTCCGGGAGTTAGAACCCCGTGATACCCGACGGTAATTCTCTTGTATTATCACTCACAGAAATATTATACAGTAGGAAGCTGCCTAAAGGAACTTCCATCAGGACGACATGGCTCGAGCCCAAAAATAATAATAATAATAATTTTAATAATAATACTTCAAGTTTTCCCTCATGAACAATTTCTTTTAGTTCTATCATCATCATCATCATCATCATCATCACCATCACCATCACCATTACCATCATCATTTATTATTATTATTATTACTATTATTATTATCATTACTACTAGCTCAGCTACAACACTTGTTGGGAAAAGCAAGATGCTATAAGCCCAAGGACTCCAACAGGAAAAAATAGCCCAGTGAAGAAAGGAAATAAATATACGATAGGAGAAATAATAAACAACTGAAATAAAATATTTTAAAAACAGTAACAATATCAAAACAAATATTTCATATATAAACTATGAAAAGACTTATATCACCTTGTTCAACATAAAATCATTTGCTGCAACTTTGAACTTTTGAAGTTCTACCGATTCAACTACCCGATTAGGAAGATCATTCCACAATTTGGTCACAGCGGGAATAATACTTCTAGAATACCGAGTAGTATTGAGTCTCATGGTGGAGAAGGCCTGACTATTACAATAACTGCATGCCTAGTATTATGAACAGGATGGAACTGTCTGGAAAGATCTAAATGTAGATGATGATTAGACTTATGAAAAATCTTATACATCATGCATAAAGAGCTAATTGAACGACGGTACCAGAGATAAATATCAAGATCAGGAATAAGAAATCTAATAGACCGTAAGTTCCTGTCCAACAAATCAAGATGAGAATCAGCCGCTGAAGACAAGACAGGAGAGCAATTCTCAAAACAAGGTGGAATGAAAGAATTAAAACACTTCTTCAGAATAGATTGATCACCAAAAATCTTAAAAGACTTTCTCAATAAGCCCATTTTTTGTGCAATTGAAGAAGACAGACTAAGTGTGTTTTCATAAGTATATTTGCTGTTGACACACTTATAATTCTAAAAGGGACATACAGCGTTAAAGAGACATTATCAATGCTGAGATTTGGATGTTGAGGAGCCACTGTCCTTGGCCTACTTAAAATCATATTATGAGTTTTGTTAGTATTCAACTTCCTACTACATAATTTGCACTATGCACTAATTTTAGCTAGATCTCTATTATGAGATTCAGCAACCCCAGATCTACATGCAGGAGATGGAATTGATGCTAAAGAGTGTAGCATCATCTGCATATGCAACAAGCTTGTTTTCTAGGGCAAACCACATGTCAAGTATATATAATATAAAAAGTAATGGGCCAAGAAGACTACTCTGAGGAACACCAGACATCACATTCCTATACTCACTATGGTGCCCATCATCAACAACTGTGCGATCTATTACTTAAAAATTCAATAATAATGCTAAGAAACGACACCCCCACTCCCAAATGATTCAGTTTGAAAACTAGGGCCTCATAATTAACACGGTCAAAGGCAGCAACAAAATCAACGCCAAACATACGAACTTCCTGACCACAATTAAGGGATTTCTGTACAGCATTGGAGATTGTAAGAAGGTCATAACATGCTCCAAGGCCTTTACGAAAACCAAATTGCAAACTAGGGAACAGATGATTACCTTCATCAAACCTATTAAGACGTTTTGCCAAAAGATATTAAAAAACTTTAGATAATACGGGAGTTATGGAATGTGGGCGGTAATCAGTTGGGCTACAGCGACCAAAATCACATTTACATAGTGGAGTAACATTACCAATTCTCCATCAAGTACTAAAAGCTCCTCTTCTTGCTATCTTGCGCCAAATAAGAGATAACTTTGGATCTAAGAAATCTGCAGTCTTTTAGCTATATCTCTATTAAGGGATACAGCAACCCCAGATCTACATTCAGGCAATGAAATTAATGCAAAGAATGTAGCATCATCTGCCTATGCAACAAGCGTGTTTACTAGGCCAAACGACAAGTCATGTGTATATAGTATGAAAAATAATGGGTTGAAAACACTACCCTGAGGAATACCCGATATCACATTACTATACTCGCTATGGTGCCCATCAACAACTCTTTGCAATCTATTACTTAAAAATCTAATAATAATCCTTAGAAACGACACTCAAACTCCCAACTGTTTGAGTTGGAAAGCAAGAGCCTCAGGATTAACACGGCCAAAAGCAGCAATAAAATCAAGGGCAATCATATGGATTTTCAAACCATAGTCAAGGGATTTCAGTACAGCATTGGAGATTGTAAGAGGGGCATCTCATGCTTCAAGGCCTTTACAAAAACCAAATTGCAAACTAGGGAACAGATAATTATCTTTAGCAAACTTTTTATAATGTTTAGCCAAAAGACGTTCAAAAACTTTGGATAATATGGAAGTTATGGGAAGTGGGCGGTAATCAGTTGGGCTTGAGCTCCCAAAAACATATTTACATAGAGGAGTAACATTATTAATTCTCCATCAAGTGCCAAAAGCTCCTGTTATTGCTAACTTGCAAAAAATACCATATAACTTTGTAGCTAAGAAATCTGCAGTCTTTATAAAAAACAAAGGAAAAATATCATTAGGTCTACACCTCCATAAGCATCAAGGTCCATCAACAGAGCTTTAATATTCACGAGAACGAAAAGCGAAACTAGTTAGTTTAGACTCGGGAAAACAGGAATGAGGAAGATCAATTTTCTCATTACTCTGCTTACTGTCAAACACCTCAGCCTTTTCCTTTGGACAGTGAATGACAGAGCCATCTGGATTAAGTAAAGGAGGAACTGTTGCATCTACACCAAAGAGTGCAGATTTAATGGTAGTCCACCACTTGTGTTAATGGGTCGTACCAGAAAGGGTTTCTTTTTTGTTAAATTATATTCCTTTCAGTTGAAGCATAAACTCTCTGAGCAAAAGCTTTAAACTGAGTATAGCTATTCCAAGTCAAATTTGATCTGTTACCCTTCCAAAAATGATAGGCTTCTGCTCCTCCAGATAAGCACATCTACAAGCATCATTGAACCATGGTTTGTCCTTAACTCTGTACCTTATCATACGAGAAGGGACGCGCCTCTCAATTATGTTGACTATAGTCAATTTTTTTTAGCAAGGCAGATTTGCACCGACTCGCAGTGGTGCCCTTTTAGCTCGGAAAAGTTTCCTGATCGCTAATTGGTTGGACAAGATCATTCTAACCAATGAGCGATTAGGAAACTTTTCCGAGCTAAAAGGGCACTGCTGCAAATCAGTGCAAATGTGCCTCATTAAAATAAATTGACTGTAGATTCTCATTTAAAGGGACATCAGGATCAGCACTACCATACAATTGTGACCAATTCAAGCCCAAAAGATCACTCAAAATCCCATTCCAGTCTGCTTGAGATTTTATATAAATCTTACATGAGTATGATACATCAAGGGTAGGCTGCTCAATCTACACTACTAAAGAAATCAAGGTATGATCCGATGTCCCAACTGGAAAACCAACTTTACATGTTATAATGCCAGGGGAATTGGTATATACAAGGTCTAAGCAGTTAATAGACCTGTGAGTAGCTTCACTTATGATTTGCTAACAGCCTGATTCAGAGGTAAAGTCTAAAGCTCTTAAGCAATGGGGATCAGTAAGCGAAACAGAATTTAACTGTCACCGGCCGAGAGAAGGTTGTGACTCAAAGGCAGGTTGAAAGCAACTGAGTAATTTATTATAGAACACTCTCCTTTATATACAAAACCTCAAGGCAACAGGAAATTTCATGTTCGAAAAACAGACAATGTTACAGAGGAAAAACGCAGACATGTTTATTCTGTTTTTTTTTAGTGCGAGGGAAGAGGGAAGATACAAGCATAATATATACAAAATGAATTATGTACGATCATGTGACACACGGTTGGTACATAACCACTCCGTACGGTGAACATTGAAATCACTACCAAAGACAAAAGAGGCCTTCTATCATCTTGCATCTTAGCCATATTGGTAAGAAGACAATAAAAAATAGAATCATCCATCTCTTGATTCCAGTAGATCGAACACAAATAGAAGTTGTTATGCCTGCTACAAACTTTTATTACCTGAATCTCATGACATCCACATTTATAACAGGATTTATGAGAAGCAGGGTACTTAGTCCTAAAAAACACCGCCATTTCCCTGGCCCTCGGAATGGCATTCCGTTTCAAAATCATTGGCTTAAAGCCAGTTATAATGAGCTCAGATGAGTGCCTTATATTACAAATCAGTTTCTGAGCACAAAAGAATATCATGCTGTCAGGACGCAACTGTAAGGTCTAGAATATTTGCATGAAGACCACAAATATTGCAATACAGCATACAACAGTGACAAAATCTAGCACGTATTAGTCCCGGATTTCACTCAATGTCACCAGACAGCATAAGAGTTGATGGTTATATAAAGATACCTCATACTTAAAAACTAAATTAACAAGAATGATAACAAGAACAATATGTACAGATATAAGAATAAAGTGATTGATCAAACCCATAGACTAGATAAAAGTCTGAATACTGGTCAACATGGAGGAGCCAATACACCAAGCAAGGCTATATACCCTCCAGGATAACCACTTCAACTGAAGGGAGGACAGTATGGATGGTTTTAAAAAGAAAAAGAAACAGATAAGAAAAACACAACGTCTTGATAAACCAAAAGGCACCCATAGCGCTTCTACTGTATTAAGCATGCCCAACACACCATTTCAAAAAACAAGAGGAAGAAAAAAATAAAATAGAATAGTGTGCTCAAGCAATAGAACTCTAACCCAAGACAGTAGAAGACCATGGTACAGAGGATATGGCACTACCCAAGAATAGAGAATAATGGTTTGATTTTAGAGTGTCCTTCTCCTAGAAGAGCTGCTTCCCATAGCTAGAGTCCCTTCTACCCTTACCAAGAGGAAAGTAGCCACTAAACAATTACAGTACAGTAATTAGCCCCTTGAGCAAAAATGTATTGTTTGGTAATATCAGCATTGTCAGATGTATGAGGAAAGACGAGAATGTGTAAAAAAAAAAAAAAAAAAAAAGCCAGACTATTCAGTGTATGTGTAGGCAAAGAAAAAAATAATTTGTAACCAGAGAGAAGGATTCAATGTATTACTATCTGGCCAGTCAAAGGATCCAAGAACTCTCTAGTGGTAGTATCTCTATGGGTGGCTGGTGCCCTGGCCTACTAACTATAACAAAGTTTTATTACAGTATTGATTAGTGTTTTGAGTACCAGCCATGGCTGTGTGTGTGTATATGTATATATATATATATATATATATATATATATATATATATATATAAATAAATATATATATATATATATATATATATATATATATATATATATATATATATATATATAGTATATACATAAACATATAGGTAGTAGGTTGGCCAGGGCACCAGCCACCCGTTGAGATACTACCGCTAAAGAGTTGTGGTCTTGACTGGCCAAACAGTACTACATTGGATCCTTCTCTCTGGTTACGGTTCTTTCCCTTTGCCTACACACATACCGAATAGTCTGGCCTATTCTTTACATAGTCTCTTCTGTCCTTGTTCACCTGACAAAACTTAAGCCCCCCTGACACTTGCACGCATTCGTGGCACGCACTGGCACGCATTGATGCGCGAACTCGCGTGAACGAGCCGTGAAAATGTCGTGAACAGTGCGGAAACTCGCGTGCCAGAGCGTACCAATGCGTGCCATGCGGGCCCAAAACTTTGAAATGTTTAAAGTTTGTGGCACGCATTGGCACGCACTAAATGGCCGTGAACGATGCGCCAACTGGAGTGAACTGGAGTGAACAGTGAGGGAACTGGCGTGAACTGGAGTGAACTGGAGTGAACGATGCGGGAAGTGGCGTGAACTTTATAATGAAGAGAAACAAAAAGGAAACGAAAATATTAATGAAAAGGAAAGAAAAATAAACCTAGTAAATTTTTATATTTGCTGTTTTAATGTGAAAAAAAAATGATATCTTATTTCAAACTATTTCTATAACTTTATAATGAAGAGAAACAAAAAGGAAACGAAAAAATTAATGAAAAGGAAAGAAAAATAAACCTAATAAATTTTTATATTTGCTGTTTTAATGTGAATCAAAATTATATCTTAAAAATTCAAACTATTTCTATAACTTTATAATGAAGAGAAACAAAAAGGAAACGAAAAAATTAATGAAAAGGAAAGAAAAATAAGCCTAATAAATTTTCATATTTGCTGTTTTAATGTGAAAAAAAATTATATCTTATTTCAAACTATTTTTATAACTTTATAATGAAGAGAAACAAAAGGGAAACGAAAAAATTAATGAAAAGGAAAGAAAAATAAACCTAATAAATTTTTATATTTGCTGTTTGAATGTAAAAATAAAATGATGTCTTATTTCAAACTATTTCTATAACTTTATAATGAAGAGAAACAAAAAGGAAACGAAAAAATTAATGAAAAGGAAAGAAAAATAAACCTAATAATTGTTTATATTTGCTGTTTGAATGTAAATATAAAATGATGTCTTATTTCATGCACACACTTATTTTCCTCTATTACCAATCAAGACCCAAAACTTTTGTTTTGAATAAAAATGAACTGAAAAATAAACCCAAGAAATTTTTAAGTTTGCTGTTTGAATGTAAAAATAAAATGATGTTTTATTTCATCAACATACTTATTCTTCTTTATTACCTTAAAATGAAGGGCAAAACAAATTTTTTCTGTTTGCAGTTTTAATGTAAAAATAAAATGATTTCTTATTTCAACACACTTTTTTCTCTATTACCTTAAAATCAACAGCCTAAAAACTTTTCATGTTTGCTGCTTTTAATGTTAAAATAAAATGCTTTCTTAATACTTGTACATATTTCATGTCTGCTATTTATATGTAAATCAAATGCTTTTTTATTGAAACTAAAATAAAGGGCAACAAAAAATACAAACGAAAAAGATACGTTTCTTCTCCTCAATGCAATGGTGTCTCTGACAGAAAGCATTGTTGTCTCTTCCGAACCCAATCCAAGAATGTCCTCGGGTTGGAGAAGCCCCGTTTTTATATGGAGTGGCCAATTCGTGAACTGGCGTGAACTGGCGTGACCAATGCGGAAACGATGCGGAATGATGAGTGAACTCGCGTGAACGTGTCGTGAACGATGCGCGAAGTACGCGTGCCAATTCGTGCCATCGCGTGAACGTCGCGTGAACGTCGCGTGAACGATGCGCGAACTGGAGTGAACTGGTCGTGAACAGTGCGCGAAAAACACCAGTGCGTGCCAAAAAGTGGCACGCACTGGCGCGCATCAATGCGTGCCAGTGCGTGGCAAAAATGCGCGCAAGTGTCAGGGGGGCTTTAGATTACCAAATAATAATTATTCACCCAAGGGGTTAACTACTGCACTTTAATTGTTCAGTGGGTAGCTACTTTCCTCTTGGGAAGGGTAGAAGAGACTCTTTAGCTAAGGTAAGCAGCTCTTCTAGGAGAAGGACACTCCAAAATCAAACCATTATTCTCTAGACTTGGGTAGTGCCATAGCCTCAAAACCATGGTCTTCCACTGTCTTTTGTTAGAGTTCTCTTGCTTGAGTGTACACTCGGGCACTCTAGACTATATAATTTCTCTTACTCTTGTTTTGTTAAAGTTTTTATAGTTCGTATATGAAAGATTTAGGTTAATGTTGTTACTGTTCCTAAAATATTTTATTTTTCCTTGTTTCCTTTCCTCACTGGGCTGTTTTCCTTCTTGGGGCCCCTGGGCTTATAGCATCCTGCTTTTTCAACTAGGGTTGTAGTTTAGAAAGTAATAATAATAATAATAATAATAATAATAATAATAATAATAATAATAATGATAATATTAATATGCATATATATATATATATATATATATATATATATATATATATATATATATATATATATATATATATATATATATATATATATATATATATATTAAAGACATTACTTTTTATGAAAAATGTAGTATTATTAAACCTATGGAGTACTTTTCTTTGTGAGATTTTCATTTTCATACTTTATCATTAGAGTTTAAAACCAAACACAAATAGCATGATTATCGATTAAAAAAAACAGATAACTGTCTTCAGTAAACCAGAATTTAGATGAAATAAAAAATATAAAGCAGTCTAAAATTCGAAGATAAAATTGGAACTGAAAAACATATATATATATATATATATATATATATATATATATATATATATATATATATATATATATATATATATATATATAATAAGTCGTAAATATTCGTGAGTAAAAACATTGTAGGCTTAGAAAACTGATAGCCCTAACTTTATCAATATTGGAATTTCATAGCAAAGAATTAATAAATTCATCAAGTAGGCCTACAGGTATTTATGATAGTCTATTGTGGCCAAATTGTGATTGGTCACGTAAAATTCGTCCAATAATATGACTTTGTTGCCTGTACAGTCTGGTTTCAGATGCCATTAAATCATATATAAGGGTGCTTCCTTTTAAAAAAAAATCATCTAGGGAGGTCCCCCAGACCCCCACTGCCAGTGTCTTTTCAAACTTTAGCCCAGAACCTCCATCCGAAAAACCGTTCCTATGTAGTGCGTTGATAGTCGGTTGTCAAGCCAGCGTCTCCCTTCACCATAGAGCCCCCTAGCGGATTAGCTCTGCCGGTACCCCAACATTGCCTCCACTGGACGTATGGGAGCACCGAAAGGTGATAGGATATGTAACGGCTCCTCACTTATCCTTCCCCTTAGTGGATTAGACTGGGTAAAGTCTATTGGGGGTGCAGATATCTATGGTTATCTTAAGATACGTCCCTGATTATACACGACATCTTAGGATAGTCGTTCCGGGGGTTGGAACCCCGTGATACCTGACGGTAATTCTCTTGTAATATCGCTTGGAGAAATATACAGTGGGAAGCAGCCGAAGGGAACTTCCATCAGGACGACATGGCTATATCACCCATAAATTGATTTTTCCTACATCAAAATCCCCTTTATAGTCCAGGTGCAGTAACGGTAGTAAGGCGGGTGCTATTCTATCTGAAATCTCTCACTATGGGAGGGAGGGAGAGAGAAAGTTGTCTTATGGGAGCCGTTGTCCTGGAATTATTTGGCTTGAACCTTTATCAATATCAGTTCATTTAAATCAATTTAATTTTATCGATACCATCTCAAAGAAACTACTGATTATGCTCTCTGCATCTTATTCCCAAACTGAATCACACTTCTATATATATATATATATATATATATATATATATATATATATATATATATATATATATATGTATATATATATATATATATATATATATATATATATATATATATACAACTCATATAGTTTACTTCCTTATTTCCTTTCCTTACTGGGCTATTTTTCTGTTGGAGCTCTTGGGGTTTATAGCATCCAACTTTTACATCTATGGTTGTAGATTAGCTAGTAATAATAATAATAATAATAATAATAATAATAATAATAATAATAATAATAATAATAATTTATACGTCTCAGTATTGAGGCAGAATCCCGCATTCTCCATATATTCATACACAATTCTTAGCACTTCCGGGTGAGGAGCTAGAGAAGTAATACAGGAATTTTCATTTTACATATCCATTTATCTCATTGATTGTCTAGTCTTCTTCCCTGGAGCTCCTAACCTCTATATTCAGTATCCTCAATCTAAAAAAAACACTACATTTGACAAAGTAATACACATCTTTTGATAAGTTTACAAATCTATTGATTAACACATTAAGTATTTTCAAGCCTTTTTTCTCTGGCTTCAGTGATTGATTTCCGTAGTAGCAGTAAAATATTTTTCCATTATTTGCAATTTTTCATAAAATTCACAAGATGATGCCATTAGCCAACCATTCTCCCTACGCATCTCTCCTATCCAGGAGTTATCATCCAATTTGGCATTTCTTGTAAGGTGAAATTTATATTTCTGAAACTTGCAACCAATAGATTTACCAAAATACCTCAAGCTCTCCGCCTCTAACCCTTCTTCTAAATTTCTTTCTTTAAAAATACAAAACATTTATATAATATCACCAATAAAAGTTCACACACTCTTTGCGCAGTAGTCTACAAAAAATGTGCCTGAGAGAGAGACATATAGGGAGGAGATTAACGAGGAAATGACTTCACTTAAACAATCAGACACCAGTCTCATGACGTCATGATGATAACCCCCAAAGCACAAGAGCTACACATTTTTAACCAAAGGCCTGCCTTTTTGCAAATACCTGGTATACTGTACCTCTCTTTACCTTATTTGCAGCTATACAACTGCGACCAGAAATATCACCCACCAACTCAAAGAGCTATAGTTGAGCTGCATCTCCCCAGATTAAAAACAGATATAGCCAACTGTCTTGATATCAACAAGATAACAGTGTACAGATGGCTAAAACAATAAAATAGTGAAGGATTAAACAGCCGTACTACTGTAGATCTGGGAGACCCCTCTGTACAACAGCACAAGACGATGAAGGGTTAACCAACTTTATAAGTGAGCATCTTTTTTCATTATCATTTTAGTTCTCAATAGTAACAAAGCTATCATAAACCACTGCTTGTCAGTCGCGTCACATACATACACACACACACACACACACACACACACACATATATATATATATATATATATATATATATATATATATATATGTGTGTGTGTGTGTGTGTGTATGGGTGTATTTATCTATGTTTAAACACACACACACACACACACACACACACACACACACACATATATATATATATATATATATATATATACATATATATATATATAATTATCATTATTATTATTACTTGGTAAGCTACAACCCTAGCTGGAAAAGCAAGATGCAATAAGCCCAGGGGCTCCACCAGGGAAAATAGCTCAGTGAGGAAAGGAAACAAAGAAAAAGAAAATATTTTAAGAACAATAACAAGATTAGAATAAATATCTCCTATGTAAACAATAAAAACTTCAACAAAACAAGAGGAAGAGAAATAAGATGGAATAGTGTGCCCGATTGTACCCTCAAGCAAGGGAACTCTAACCCAAGACAGTGGAACACCATGGTACAGAGGCTATGGCACTACCCAAGATTAGAGAACAATGGTTTGATTTCAGAGTGTCCTTCTCCTAGAAGAGCTGCTTACCATAGCTAAAGTATTATCTACCCTTACAAAGAGGAAAGTGGCCACTGAACAATTACAGTGCATTAAGAAGAAATTGTTTGGTCATCTCAGTGTTGTCAGATGTATGAAGACAGAGGAGAATATGTAAAGAATAGGCTAGACTATTCGGTGTGTGTGCGTGTGTGTGTGTGTAGGCAAAGGGAAAATGAACCGTAACCAGGGAGAAGGATCCAATGTACTACTGACTGGCCAGACAAAAGACCCCATAACTCTCTAGCGGTAGCATCTCAATGGGTGGCTGGTGCCCTGGCCAACCTATTACCTATATATATATATATATATATATATATATATATATATATATATATATATATATATATATATATATATATATATATATATATATGTATATATATATATATATATATATATATATATATATATATATATATATATATATATATATATATATCCTTCTGCACCTTTATCCCTGCATCTAGGGGTCGGATGCCTGATACACCCGCTCCAATGCTTTCGATGAAAGGCATCCTCTTCCACCAAATCTCTTCTCTCCATACCATCCATCACCTTATCTCGCCATTTAATTCTCTGGCCCTCTTGATCTTCTCCCCCTAACAGGTTTCTCTCAAACCCTCCTCGCTCCCTTCCCACCGTCCATCATTAACACGTGCCCACGCCATCTCAGTCCTAACACTATTATCATATCGGCAATCCTTACTACACCTGCTGTTCTTCTTATTTCATTTTCTAAACTTTCAAACAGCGATATTCCTATAATACACCTTAGTATTCTCACCTCTGTTCTCTCAAACTTTGCTTCCTCTTTTCGTCTTAAAGACTAAGTTTCTGATCCATACATTAACACTGGTCTTATTACTATGCTATAAATCTTGAGTTTCACATTGATTGGCCCTTTCCTATTACATGCCACTCCTGCTACCTCCCTCCATTTTCCCCATGCTGCTTTTATCCTATTCTCAACTTCAGTCTCACATCCTCCCTCCTGATTTATAGTAGATTCCAAGTACCTAAATTGTTCTACCTATTTTATAACTCTCCTCTACTTTCATGTATGGTTATCCTGTCCCTAACCCCTTTACTGCTAATCATGGCTTCAGTCCTATCCACATTCACCCTCAAACCATCCTTTTCCAAAGTCTCTTGCCATTCTACCACCCTTCTCTGTAATTCTTCCTCTTTTTCAGCAGTAATTACCAAATCTCTGCATATAGCAACTCCCACAACTCTTCATTTCTGATCCTTTCACTTAACACATCCAAGACCAACACAAATGAAAACTGGCTTAATGCTGATCCATTCATTTTTTTTATAACCAATGACATAATATTTCAACAAAGTTCAGTTTCATTACATAGTATGCCTAAGTATATGGTAACAATAAATAATGACATGTTTTAAAATATGAAATTATGCTTAGTCTATTGGTCTGACCGGAATTTATGAGCATTTTATTTTTCTCAAAGACCTAGGCATTTCGATGAATTACACATTTCTTTCAATAAATTACAGTGGTATACCATTAACTTAACCTTTACTATTTTTATTATCACTCATTATCGTCATTTGGTATTTGGTTTGTTAATGCCTCTAGTAAGTTGTATCTCTTGTAAAAGGTAAAAGGGAGGTAAAAGGGAAATTTGAAGTCACATTTGGAGGACAGAAAAAGATTAAAAGAAAGAAACAAAGAAGTGAAAAAGGCGGTAGCTCAAGCTGAGGCAAGGGCATATGCAAAGGTTTATAATGAACTGGAAACCAAGGAAGGTTAAAAAAAAGATGCTCAAACTGTCAAAATCAAGAAATAAAAGAATGAAGACATCACTCGTATTTAGCAAATTAAAGATAGGAATGATACAATTATAAAGAAGTAGGAAAGCGTCCTGAAAAGATGGAGGAGTATTTCGAGCAACTGATAAATGAAGAAAATGGAAGACTTATAAGAGAAGATGGACAAGTCAATATAGGATTGGTAATGGGGTTCTCTAGGGATGAAGTGATACGAACCTTAAAGAGAATGTGGAATAGGAAGGCAACAGGACTTAACCTAATTCCAGTCAAAGTTCTGAAATCCCTAGGAGAAGAAGGGGCAGACATCTTGTGTGATCTGATCATAAAAATATTTGAACACGAAAAAATGCCAGACGAGTGGCGGGAAAGCATATTAATACCTATATTTAAAGGTACAGGTGGTGTTCAGGAATGCAGCAATTATAGAGGCATCAAACTAATATTTACACATAAAAGATTCTGGAAAGAATGATAAATGTCAGGCTAAGAAATTAGTAAAAAAAAAATGGATTTACGGAAGGAAAGGGCACAATGGATGGAATAAGGCAACTGCTGGAGAAATGCAGAGAAAAACAGTGAGGCTTGCAACTGGTATTCATAGACATTGAAAAGGCATATGACAAAATACCAAGACAAGAAATATGGAGAGGCTTGAGGGAGAAGATGTTACCTGAAAAGTATGTCAGAATCATTCAGGATATACAGGAATGTGCATACTAGAGGGATTTGAGATAGAAGTTAGATTACACCAGGGGTCAGCACTTAGCCCATTCATATTCAACATTGTGATGGATTTAAGGACCAAAGATGTTAGAGAAGCAGTGCCATGGTGCATATTAAAAGCAGATGACATAGTGCTGAATGCAGAGAGGAGGGAAGTGTTGGAGGAAAAGCTGGATATGTGGAGTGCAGCAGTTGAGAGGAATGGAATGAGAATAAGCAGGTCAAAGACCAAATAGATGTGCACAAGTATTACTGAGGATAGTGGACAGAGCACAGGAATGGATGGAGAAGAAATAGAATACAGAAGTTCAAGAACTTGGGGTCCATAGTAGAGGCT
The DNA here is from genome assembly GCF_036898095.1 of Palaemon carinicauda. Taxonomy (NCBI): domain Eukaryota; kingdom Metazoa; phylum Arthropoda; class Malacostraca; order Decapoda; family Palaemonidae; genus Palaemon; species Palaemon carinicauda. The sequence continues at coordinate 80,777,922 of NC_090731.1, forward strand.
AGTGGAAGCATGGATCATGAGGTGAGAAATAGGATCCAGGCTGGATGGAACAACTGGAGGTCTACATTTGGGGTTCTCTGTGACAAGAAGGTTCCTTTGAGATTGAAAAGAAAGTTTCATACAACGGTTGTAAGACTAGCTATGTTATGTGGAACAGAAACAAGTATGAAGAAGGTAGAGGAAAAAAGAGGGATGTAGCAGAAATGAGAATGCTGAGAAAAATGTCTGAAGCAGCAAGGGAGGATAGGATTCAAAATGAGTATATAAGAGGATCAACAAAGGTATCAAAGAAAATACAGGAGGGAAGACTTAGCTGGTATGGACACTGGTTACAATGAGATGAACATCATGTTGGAAGATATACGATGGAGATGGAAGTTCGTGATAGAAGGAAGAGAGGACAATCAAGAAGGAGATGCTGTGATTGTGAAGGAGATTTATTATGAAAATGTATTCACACAAATGAAGCACATAACAGACATCGATGGAGACGACTCATTCATAACGGCGACCCCATGCAGAAATTGGTTAAAGCTGATAAGAAATAAGTTGTATCTCTTGAGATTGACTTGGGATTTCATTAGGCCCAGGGCTGAAGGGTGCACATATCCCGCCGATTGGTTAAGGGGCTCAGTTTGTCTTTCCTCACCTTAAAACGTACATCAATTACACTTTCTGCTTCTCAATTAAATAATTCTTGCTAAGCCTATAGGCCTATGAAGAAAATAATGATGGAAGTATACCACAAGATTGAAGAGGAATTTAGCAAATCCTGCTTTATGATCTTACAAAAACCCTTTGTTGGTAGTAGGCTGGCCAGGGCACCAGCCACCCGTTGAGATACTACTGCAAGAGAGTTATTGAGTGTTTTGACTGGCCAGAAAATACTAAACTGGATCAAAATTTTCTGGTTACGGCTCATTTTGTTATTGTCTACACATTCACCGAATAGTTTGGCCTATTCGTTACACCTTCTCTGTAATCATACACCTGACAACACTGAGATTACCAACCAATTCTTTTTCGCTCGAGGGTTTAACTACTGCAATGTAATTGTTCAGAGGCGACTTTCCTCTGTGTAAGGGTAGAAGAGACTCTTTAGATATGGTAAGCAGCTCTTCTAGGGGAAGGAAACTCCAAAATCAAACCATTGTTCGCTAGTCTTGGGTAGTGTCATAGCCTCTGTACTATGGTCTTCCACTGTCTTGGGTTAGAGTTCTCGTGCTTAAGGGTACACTCGGACACGCTGTTCTATCTTACTTAACTTCCTCTTGTTTTTATAAGTTGATTGATTTAAAGTTTTCAGGCATCCTGACATCTAAGGTCATTGACGCCGGTCTTGTTTTTATAAGTTTTTATTGTTTATATAATATGAAAGTTCTAATTTGTTATTGTTATTGTTCTTAAAATATTCTATTTCAATTGTTTATTAATTCTCTTGCAGTTTATTTCCTTGTTTCCTTTCCTCATTGGGCTATTTTCCCTGTTGGAGTGCTTGGGCTTATAGGATCTTCCTTTTCAAAATAAGTTTAGACCTCAGTTTGTTGTGGTAATAATAATGATAATAATAATAATAATAACAATTGATGATAATAATAATGATAATTGATGATGATAATAATTAATAATAACAATCATAATCATTAATAATAAATAATAGATAATAAATAATAAATAATAATAATAACAAAAATAATAATAATAAAGATCATTTAGTAATAATAAATAAACAACAACAACAATAATAATAATAATAATAATAATAATAATAATAATAATAATAATAATAATAATAATGTTACAAAGATTTGACACAACTATATTGAAAAGGAAAGACTGTTAGAATTATCTTGCATACCTTGTACTATGTACAGGAGGGTACAGTTATGGCGTCTTTTGAATGGTCAGACAGTACTACACTGGATCCTTCTCTCTGTTTACGGTTCATTTTTCCTTTGCCTACACACACATTGAATAGTCAAGCCTATTCTTCACATATTCTCCTCTGTCCTCATACACCTGACAACACAGATTATCAAACAATTCTTCTTCACTCAAGGGGTTACTGCACTGTAATTGTTCAATGGCCATTTTCATCTTGGTAAGGATAGAAGATTCTTTAGCTACGGTAAGCGGCTCATCTAGAAGGACACTCCAAAATCAAACCACTGTTCTCTAGTCTTGGGTAGAGCCATAGCCTCTGTACCATGGTCTTCACTGTCTTGGGTTAGAGTTCTCTTGCTTGAAGGTACACTCGAGCACACTATTCTATCTTATTTCTCTTCCTCGTGTTTTGTTAAAGTTGTTACTCTTCTTAAAATATTTTATTCTCCTTTTTTCCTTTCCTCACTGGGCTATTTTCCCTGTTGGAACCCCTGGGCTTATAGCATCCTGCTTTTCCAACAAGGGTTGTAGCTTAGCAAGTAATAATGATAATAATAATCTGAATACATAGGGTGATTTGAATAATGGAAAATATTATGTTGCCTGCAATTGACTATGGAACAGACCGATTGCATTTCTCAAACGTAAATCTGCAATCAAGAATCACACATAACAGTTTAAAGGAGTTCTATATATTTAAAGAAACATTATCATTGCAAAGATCTCGATGTTGAGGAGCCACTCTCTTCAACCTACTTACAAATACTTTGAGTTTTGTTGGGGTTCCACTTCATGTCCCCATAATTTGCTCCATGCACGAATTCTAGCTAAATTTCTATTAAGGGATTCAGCTGCCCCAGATCTACATTGAGCAGATGGAAAAGGTGCAAAGAGAGTAGAATCATCTGCATATGCATTGAGTTTGTTTTCTAGGCCAAACCACATATGTGTATATCGTATGAAATGCAATGAGCCCAAAACACTACCCTGAGTAATACCAGATACTACATTCCTATGCTCACTATGGTCCCCTTCAACAACTACTCTTTGCAATTTATTACTTAAAAATTTAATAATAATGCTAGGAAAAGACCTACCCACTCCCAACTGTTTTAGTTTGAAAACAAAGACCGGAGGATTAACATAGCCAGGGACAGCACTGAAATTAAAACCAATTATACGAACTTCCTGATCACAATCAAGGTATTTCTATACAGCATTGGAAATAGTAAGAAGGGCATTACATGCCACAAGTTAAACTTAAAACTTTTTATAGATATCGTATGATTCTCAAAAGCTTAGAATATAATGTCATCAGAACCTTGCAGTATTAAGTGCTAGCCTTCATACCCCACATGGACATTATCAAGACATTACTGCACATAGTATATGATGCTTAGATTGTTGGGAACTACAAGATCTTCTGACTATGAACATCAGACACTGATCACAGTTAAGGTTTTCGTCTTCCTTTTTAAGTTTGTATGGGAAAATTTCACTAAATTAAATTAATATACTTTATCATAATGGTTTATGACACAATTTTTTTTTTAATTTGAAATTCATGAAAAAAATATTTATTGATGCTTTTCTATGGGTTATATAAAACACCTTTTTCAGCAATTAATTTCTTGTAGTCATTGTATTTGAATTCATCTGATGTAAATCATCTTTTGTAACCTATTTTTAACTGGTCTTAGTCGAGCTATTTTCTTGTCTGCTATTTTAACTCGCTCCTTTGGTTTCTTCTCATCCTATGGTCTCAGACTCTTTTCCAGCTTTTAGGCACCAGATTTCTGCATATCATCGATAATTGTTGCATATTTTCCCAGTGCACTCAATCCCTGAATCTAGGTATAGTTTAGTCTTACGTGTTCAGAAAATTTTTTGTTTTTTGCATATTGCCACAGTCTTGCTGCGTAGAAATTTACGTTCTTTAAACGTTCCTTATTAACCAAATAATCTTTTAAACTTTGGAATAAACCAAGGTGTGGATGTTTTTTTTTCTTATATTTCCTCTTCGTATTGCAATCCAGTCTGTTGCAAGATTATGGTGCTATGACACTTCTAAGGCTTGCCCTTTCATTATAAAATGTTATTCATCCTCCCATCTATTGCATTGGAGTATCAAAAACTTCTTATCCCATTAATATACTGCAATTTTGAGTACTGTATTCCCTCAGTTATCACCTCTTACATTCCATATATAATACTGCAGTCCCAGTGTACTCCATCTCTCCTACATTATCTCCCTGACAACTTCCTTTACTGAATGTTTTCCTTTGTTTCTTACCTGTCCACTCTTAACATAGCTTTTTTTAGGGAAATTTTCTGAAATTTCTAATACATTCCATATTCTAGACTTTACTGGAATCTTTTATATTGATACTTCTATAAACATTAGATCATTTATTCATCTCACATTCTTCTGACAACCTCGCCTCTGCCATAACTCAAGATCCACTTTTTGATATATCAACATTTTAGTAGTTTTTATTCATCTAATTTCATCATTTGCCTCCCATTTGCCAGTTCCCTCAAGTTTGTCTTTTTTTTCAGGACTGCTAAATAATCCAATTTTGTGGGGCCTTCACTTCCATTTCCCAGTTTTTGTGACCCCAATGCTGATTGTTGTGGACTAGGTGGTGTGTGCCCAAACATGTGGGAAGCTTCAGTTTCTTTTGTAAGACAGGATACACTAATATTACAATTAGTAGACAAGCTACAACCCTGGTTGGGAAAGCAGTATGCTGCAAGTCCTTTGGTTCAATAGGGAAAGTATACCAATGAAGAAAGGAAATATAGAAATAACAAGTAAATTACATACAAGAAGTATAGAATGAAAATAAAATGTATAAAATATTCTAAGATCAATAGCAATTTTAAAATAGATCTTTCATTTACAGTATGAATTATGAAAAGTGACTGAAGTCAATCTGTTCAACAGAAAAGCATTAATCATCCATTGGAACTTCTAAAGTTCCACCAATTCATTCACCACATTAAGACCATTCCACAATTTGGTCAGAGCTGGAATAAAACTTCTAGAAGACTGTGAAATACAGTATTGAGTCGTACGATAGCAAAGGTAAGACATAGAATTAACTGCATACCTAGGATGGTAGAGTCTAGGAAGATCAGAATTCAAAGGATGGTCAGAATTTTGATCAATCTTAGGCAATATGCACAAAGAACTAATTGATTGACAGTGCCAGAGACTATTGTACAGACAAGTAATAAGAAATTTAATGGGTCGCAAGTTTTTGTCCAAAAATCAAGATTAGAGTCAGCACCTGCAAAACATACAGGAAAACAATACTTGAAACAGGGTAGAATAAAAGAATTAAAACATTTCATCAGGATAGAATGATTACAAAAATCTTGAAGGACTTCTCAATAGACAAATCTTTGAGCAATCTAACAAGAAGCTGACCAAGTGTGTTTCCTTAAAAGCAACCTGAAATATTAAAAACAAATTGCATTTAGCTAAAGAAATATCATACCATAATCTGCACCATGTACTAATTTCAGCTAGCTCCCAATTAAGGGATTCAGCAACCAAGACACGAAATTGATGCAAATAGAGTAGCATCCTCTTCATATGCAAGAAGCTTGATTTCTAGGTTAAACCACATGTCATGCATATATAGTATGAAAAGTAATAGGCCGACAACACTAGTCTGAGGAACATTAAAAATTACATTCTTATGTTACTACAGCATCCATCTAATCCTAACTGTTTAAGTTTCAAAACAAAGGACTCATGACTAACACAATCACAGGCAACACCAAATTCAAGTCACTGGAAATTTTATGAGATGAAGTAGAAGGCTTTAACACTAAACATGAACTATATTTCCTTAATATTTCTAAAACCTCTAGAATACTGTATAGTACTGGGTCTTATGATGGAGAGGGCATGACTGTTACAATTACCTTGCATACCTAGTACTATGTACAGGATAATATAGTATGGGAAGATCTGAAAGCAAAGGATGGTCAGAGTTATGAAATCTCTTATGTAACATGCATAAAGAACTGAACGGCATTACCAGAGATTAAGATCAAGTTGAGGAATAAGAAATTTAATGCACCGCAAGTTTTTTGTCCAAAAAATTGAGATGAGATTCAGCAGCTAAAATACAGAGAGAAAAATTCTAAAAACAAGGCAGAATGAAAGAATTAAAGCGCATCTTCAGAATAGATTGATCAGCAAAAATCATGAAAGACTTTTTAAATCAGATCTTTTTGTTTGTGCAATTGAGGAAGAAACAGAACAAATGTGTTTCTCAAAAGTGAATTTCCTATCAAGAACCACACCTAAAATTTTAAACAAGGCATAGAGTTAGAGAAACATTATTAGTACCGAGATAAGGATGTTGAGGAACCACTGTTCTCGACTTACAATCATGCTTTGAGTTTTGTTAGGGTTTAATTTCATGCTCCATAATTTGCACACTACAACAATTCAATTCTAGCTTGCTAGATGTATATTAAGGGATTTGGCAATGCCAGATCAACACTCAAGAAATGAAATTGATACAAAGAGAGTAGCACCACATGCATATGCAACAAGCTTGTTTACTAGGACAAGCCACATACAGTGATACCTCATGATATGAATGTTTCTGCACATGAAATATTCCTGATGGGAAACGAGATGAGAAGATTTTCGCATTATATTGTGGAAACATTTTCATGATACGAAAAATGATTTGCCAGCCAGGCCAATAATAAAACAGTTGTACAGTTGAAAATATGAGTATGTTGGAGAAAACAGATTGTTTATATGTAATAGAAAATGTACCTCTCTATAGTAAGGGTAACTATAAAAATAGTACATTACATATGGTAGTGTATAATTCGTATATGTACAATATTGTAATGTATATATTGTATTATTTTCCATTTATTATTGAATCAAGTTCTAATAAAACTACTCAATTTACAGGTACTAACAGTTAATTGAGGTATAATGAATGATTCAAATGTATTTGGCTGTATTTCATTGCAGTTATAGCTTTACCATAGAATCTAATTTTTTGCTTTTATAGGGTTTGGAATGAATTAGGCGATTTACATGTTAAACGTAACTCATAATATGAAAAAATTAAGATACGAAAGCCACTCCGGAATGAATTATTTTTGTATCTAGAGACATTACTGTATGTGTATACACTACCCTGTAAAACCCCAGATATCACAATCCCACACTCACTATGATGCCCATCAACAACAATTCTTTGAAATCTACTACTGTGATTGGTCAGTGGCTACTTTCTTCTCGGTAAGAGCAGAAGAGACTCTTTAGCTATGGTAAGCAGTTTTTCTAGTAGAAGGACACTCCAAAATAAAATCATTGTTCTCTAGTCATTGGGTAGTGCCATAGCCTCTGTACCATGGTCTTCCATTGTCTTGGGTTGGAATTCTCTTGTTTGAGGGTACACTCGGGCACACTAGTCTATCTTATTTTTTTTCTTTCCTCTCTTTTTAATAAAATGGTGTGTTGGGCAGGCTTAATAGAAGGCCCATGGATGCCTGGTGCTTTATCAAGAGGTTCTCTTTTACTTATCTGATTCTCTTTCTTCTCAAAACCCTCCTCACTGTCTTCCCTACAGTTGAAGTGGATATCCTGGAGGGTAGTTAGCATTGCATGGTGTATCGGCTCCTCCATGTTGACCAGTTTTTCAGCCTTTTTTTTCTATAGCATATGGGTTTCATAAATCACTTTGTTTATATACCTGTACATATTGTTTTTCTTATCATTCTTGTTAATTAATTTTCAAGTATGATGTATCTTTACTAATATCATTAATTCTTATGCTGTCTGGAGACATTGAGCGAAAGTCAGGACCAGTACGTCCTAGATTTCATAAAAAAAAATCATGAGGCCCTTGTCTTCACACTCAAACAGTTGGGAGTGGGTGGGTCGTTTCTTTGCATCATTAATGAATTTTTAAGTAATAGATTGCAATGAGTCGTTGTTGATGGGCACCATATTGAGTATAGGAATGTGATATCTAATGTACCTCAGGGTAGTGTTCTTGGCTCATTACTTTTCATACTATATACCCATGACAGTGGTTTGGCCTTGAAAACAAGCTGGTTGCATATGCAGATGATGCTACTCTCTTTACATCAATTCCAATTCCTGAAAGTAGATCTGGGGTAGAGATATAGCTAAAATTAGTGCATAGTGGAAATTATGGGGTATGAAGTTGAATCCTAACAAAACTCAAAGTATGATTGTAAGTGGGTCATGGACAGTAGTTCCTCAATATCCGGATATCAACACTGATAATGTTTCTTTACCTTTCTATGACTATAAAAATTTTGGGTGTGATTCTCGACAGTAAATTTACTTTTGAGAAACACATTAGGTGTGTGTCTTCTTCAATTGCACAAAATATTGGCTTATTGAGAAATTCTTTTAACATTTTCGGTGATCAATATATTCTGAAGAAGTGTTTTAATTCTATAATACTACATTGTTGTATGTATTGTTCTCCTGTTTGGTCTTCAGCTGCTGATTCTCATCTTAATTTGTAGGACAGGAACTTACGGTCTATTAAATTTCTTATCTCTGATCTAAATATTAATCTCTAGCACTGACATCCAATTGGTATACTATGCATGTTGCATAAGATTTTTTTTATAATTCGCACCATCCTTTATATTCAGATCTTCCCAGACAGTTCCATCCTCTTTGTAATAATAGGCATGCAGTTAATTCCAATAGTCAGATCTTCATCATGAGGCTCAATACTACACAGCATTCTAGAAATTTTATTCCAGCTGTGACCAAGTTGTGTTATGATCTTCCTAACCGGGTAGTTAGATCAGTGGAACTTCAAAAGTTCAAACTTGCAGAAAATGTTTTTATGTTGAACAGGCTGACATAAGTCCTTTTACAGTTTATATATAATATATCTGTTATAATGCTGTTAACATTTTTAAAATATTTTATTTTAATTATTCATTACTTCTTATATAGTTTATTTATTTCCTTATTTCCTTTTATATAGTTTATTTATTTCCTTATTTCCTTTCCTTACTGGGCTATTTTTACCCGTAGGAGCCCTTGGCCTTATAGCATCATGTTTTTCCAACTAGGGTTATAGCTGAGCTAGTTGTTATGTATTTTGTACTGTAATACTATATGTGCTATGGGTATTAAGAGTAATGCTGCACAATATTGCATAAATAAACATGTTTTAGCATAGTTTATAAGTATAGTAGCGTATGTTATGAAAGATTCAATCATGTGTTAGTTATCTGAAAGTTAGGATGTGATTTTTCTTACTTTTGTATTGCAGTAGGATCCAATCTTTTAATGAGTGATGCTCATTTGTTAATTTTGTACTGTTGTGTACAAGTTTTGTTTTCATATTCTCACACGAGAGTCACAAATCTGTTAGAGATGTAAGCCTGAGCGAACTTAAACATATTTTAATAAAAAGTCTCTGATTATATCCCATCCACCAAGAAAACAAGTCGGCGACGATGCTGGGATAGAAACATTCTCAACTAATGAACTATTATTATTCTAGGTATGTTTGAAGGCAGTAATCAAGCACTAATTCCTGTTGATAACAAATACAAAACTGACGACAGAAAAGGAAACCCATGCAGAGAAGCAGCAGCAGAAGAAGACCCAACCAGAAGATGTAACCCCATGCAGCAGGAATACAGCCAACCAGAGGAACGCCACAACCTTATTCAACATACAAGTTCGATATCAAGAAAGAAGCAAACATCATAATTATATTATTTTACTTGGTAGTACCAAGTAAGGTAGATTGGAAATTTGTTACCAGTAGGCATTAGGTGGTAAATGTTTACCATAAGCCAATGATAGTTTACATAAAACAAAAAGTGTAGAACTACTAAAGTTGGTTGCACAAACACACAAAAGGTGCAATAGTCAGTCCTTCTCCATCATGAAGCTCAATACTACACAGTACTCTAGAAGTTTCATTCCAGCTGTGACAAAGTTGTGGAATGATCTTCCTTATAATGTAGTTGAATCCGTAGAACTTCAAAAGTTCAAAGTTGAAGCAAATGTTTTTATGTTGAGCAGGCTTACATAGGTCCTTTTATAGTTTATATATCACATATCTGTTTTAATGTCAATGTTTTTAAAATATTTTATTCTAATTTTTCATTACTTCTTATATCGTTTGTTTACTTAATCATTTCCTTTCCTCGGTGGACTGTTTTTCCCTGTTGCAGCCCTTGGGCTTGTGGCATCTTGATTTTTCCAACTGGGGTTGTGCCTTGGCTTCTAATAATAATAATAATAATAATAATAATAATAATAATAATAATAATATATTTCATTTGTTATACAAATAAAACGCAAAAACGTAAAGCAAATTCAAATAAATCCTGTTTGCTTAAATTGTTTACAAAACTGTAGATTCACTTATCAAATCATAGATATGATTGGGCTGGTTTATGGATTCAATTAACACCGATTTTGATGCATTGTGCAAGTTGCGGTGATTTATGGAGGATATACGGTAAACATTCATTATGATAATGATGATGATGATAATGGTAATGAAAAAGCATTTCTATAATCGTAGCAAATAAGGCCTGGTTATAGGTCTAGGTTGGCCAGGGCACCAGTCACATGTTGAGATACTACCGCTAGAGAGTTATTGAGTCCTTTGACAGGCCTGACAGTACTACATTGGAGTCTTCTCTCCGATTACGGTTCATATTCCCTTTGCCTACACATACACCGAATATTCTGGCCTATTCTTTACATATTCTCCTCTGTCCTCCTACACCTGACAACAGTGTGATTACCAAACAATTCTTCTTCACCTAAGGGGTTACTGCCCTATCATTGTTCAGTGGCCACTTTACTATAGGCAAGGGTAGAACAGACTCTTTTAGCTATGGACACTCCAAGATCTGTACCAACCGTGTGTCACACGATCGTACATAGTTCATTTTGTGTATATATTATGCTTGTATCTTCGCTCTTCCCTCGCTCTAAAAAGAACCTGAATAAACATGCCTGTTTTTGTGATCGGTTCAAATCAAACCATTGTTGTCAAGTCTTTTGTAGTGACATAGCCTATGTACCATGGTCTTCCACTATCTTGAGGGTACACTCCGGCACACTATTCTATCTTTTACTCTTCCACTTGTTTTGTTAAATTTAAAGTTTATATCGGAGATATTTATTCTAATGTTACTGTTCTTTAAATACTCTATTTTTCCTTGTTTCCTTTCCTCACTGGACTATTTTCCTTGTTGGAGCCCCTGGCTTATAGCATTCTGACTTTCTAACTAGGGTTGTAGCTTAGCAAGTAATAATAAACGGATTTTGAGCGAAGCGAAAAATCTATTTTTGGGTGAGATAGCCATGACGTCCTGATGGAAGGTTCCTTCAGTAGCTTCCTTGGGTATATTTAACTACAGTGAATATTCCCAGAGAATTAAACTAAAGGTTATCACAGAATTCTAACTCCTGGTGCGAGTACCCTAAAGGTTTCCCTCTAGGATATCGTATATCAACAGGGGATGCATGTATTAACACGCCACATAGCTATCTGCCCCCCATATAGAGTTAACACTTCGATATGGAAAGGTGGCACTCTTCCGTGGCTGCTTTTGGTACTCGAGACGTAAACAAACGGGCGCCATTGCTAAATGACGTCACGTCCGTCCTCATCCTGAGCTCAGCTTCTGCTAATCGCCATGATACAGCAGGTCAGGGAGGGGCCTGAAAGGCTGAACTAGAATAGACGGGAGGGTCCATCAGGACGTCATGGCTATCTCACCCAAAAATAGATTTTTCGCTTCCCTCAAAATCCGTTTTTTGGGCTCAAGCCATGACGTCCTGATGGAAGTGTACCAGAGAATTAATGTATCGTGGAATTTTTCCCATTTTAATGCAAGTGCCAAGGGCTTCAAACAGTAGTATAGAACATGTCCTTACCAGAGATTCTATGATGAACTAGCTTCCTGCCCCCCTGGCAGGGAAGTCCTGGTGGATCATAGGAACATCTCGAAGCGATCATTGAAGAGCTACTCACCCTGCGGAGAGTTCGCGCTGGACTCGTAGACAAGACTAAGGTTAATATTCGGGTAGGAATATCATCAAGCATAGGTAAGTAAATAACATTTACTACTCTCCCTGGAGGAGAGATCGATCTGGTCTCGGAGACAGGACAAAGGTTAATATTCGAATAGGAATATCATCAAGGCATGAGTGAGTATATAACATAAATACATATATTATTCTTCTTATTATTCAGAGAAAAAAGGGTTAAATGAAACTATAACAATTGTATATTTCTTGATAAAGAATAGGAGCGGAGAGAGACGCACAGGGAATAAAATAGACATTTTATTTCAAAGATTGCAGATCATTATGGTAGTAATTACAATAATGAATATAGAGTTTATTTACAATAATAAAAGAATAATGTACATAGAAAATAAGGACTTTAATCTTGAATCTGAAAAGAAAATTTACTTTTAGAAACACAAGTTCCAGAGGAACGTCAGTCTTTTTCAAAGAAAATACATCATCCCCTAGAGCATGTGGCACTCATGTAAAGTCTATGACATTTCACCTTGGTAAGAACAGTCTATTAGAAACACTAAGTGTCCATTAAATCACTATGTATCACAAAAGGGTCAACACAGGCACCCGTAGAGTTAAAGTCCCAAGCAACTCACTGTTCTATGCAGAGTTAAACAGCAGGTTTCATAACACTACCTGCGGCTACCACGAAACGCTTAACTTCGTGCACTTGTTTTGCGTAATGCTTGAAGAAAACGCGTGATGATTTCCAGCCTGTAAAGCTCTTGAGGCTTTCAAAATCCATACTCTGGAAGAAGTTCAGAGAAGAAGCGACTTTTCTAGGATCATGACCTGCGGGTGTACTGTCAGGATCCGCTCTGCGAATGAAGTAGGTGATTTTTGCTCTTAGTTGTTTCAGTGACAGGTCGCTACCCGATGTTTCTCCTTTGAAGAGTTGTCCTCCACCGAAGTCTGAAGTTCTTCGAAGATAGACCTTAAGACTCTCCACTGGGCATAGAGAGACATCTTCCTTCAGGGGGCAGATTCTCCAAGGGCCCCATCTCTTGGTGGGTAGTTCATTCTTAGCAAGAAACGTCGGATCAAGGAAGAGGGTAAGCTCTCCTGTCTCTGTGAACAGGAAATGACCCTCTTCTCTTGATAATGCCACTATTTCACTGACTCGGGCTCCCGAGGCGAGAGCAAAAAGGAAGATAACTTTTTGAGTCAAGTCTTTCGGAGGGCACGAATCGTTGTCCAGGCTAGAGGCAAAATGGAGCACCTTGTCCAGGGACCAGGAGATAGGTTTTGGTGGGGGTGCTGGGCGTAGTCTAGCGCATGCCTTTGGCAGTTTATTGAAGATATCACTGGACAGATCAATCTGGAAGGCGTATAGGAGTGGTCTTGTCAAGGCCGATTTGCAGGTGGAAATCGTGTTTGCCGCTAAGCCTTGTCCATGAAGGTGAATGAAAAAGGACATACAAAAATCAATGGTGATTTCCGTAGGATTTTTTGCCTTGACGAAAGAGACCCACTTTCTCCAGGAAGATTCGTATTGGCATCTGGTAGATTGAGTCTTGTATTCCTCGAGGAAGTCTAAGCTTTTCATCGAGATCCCAAACCTTTTCTTTGCGGCTAAGGAGAGAAAATCATGAGATGAAGGTCCCTGACTTTCAGTGATGAAGCGAAGACAGTCGACTTCTGTACTTGTTGAGAGAGAACTGGACCCGGTAGGGGAATCAGCGTGGGCTGCAGCTCCAGGACCAGAGGGTACCAATTGCTCTGGGGCCACTTGGGAACCACTAGGGCCACTGTCCCTTTGAAGGTTCTCAGTTTGGAGAGGACTTTCAGCAGAAGGTTGGGAGGGGGGAACAGGTATATCCTGGACCATCTGTTCCAATCCAGTGACATGACATCCACTGCTTCTGCCTTGGGGTCCTCGTATCGAGGAAGTTGATTGTTGTCGCTCGTCGCGAAGAGATCGATCTGAAGTTCCGGGACTTGGTGAGAGATGAAGGAGAATGACCTTGCGTCTAGAGACCATTCCGACTCTATTGGGCTTGTCCTTGATAGAGCGTCCACCGTCATGTTGCGGAATCCTTGTAGGTGAACTGCAGACAGGTGCCATTTCTTCTTTTCTGCCAAACGAAAGATCGGAAGAAGTACCTGATTTATCTGGGGCGATCTCGAGCCCTGACGATTGAGACATCTGACTACCATCGAGTTGTCCAGAGTCAGACGAATGTGGATCGAGGGAGACGGGGAGAGTTTCTTCAGGGTGAGAAGAACCGCCATGGCCTCCAAGATGTTGATGTGAAACATCTTGAATAGGGGAGACCATGTTCCTTGAACCTGTTGTTGGTGGGAGTGACCTCCCCAACCCTCCAGTGAAACGTCCGTGTGGATGTTGATCGATGGAGGCGGGTGTTGAAGAGGAATGGACCTTTTCAGGGCCTTTGCTTCTGACCACGGCTTTAAGAGTAAGCGAAGTCTGTTTGGAAGCCGTCTCTTGAGGTCTCTTCGAGTGATGGATGCGAAATGTCTCCAGACTCCCGCGGCATCCTTTAGCTGTGTGCGAAGCACTGGGTTTGTCACAGAGGTGAACTGTAGAGAGCCAAGAACTTGTTCCTGCTGTCATCTTGAGATCCGTTTGGATTTTAGAAGCCTTCTGACAGACCCTGCTATTTCCTTCCTTTTCTTCTGTGGGATGGAAAGGAAGTGTGACTGAAGATCCCAATGGATTCCCAACCATTGGAACTTCTGAGCTGGAGAGAGGCGAGATTTCTCGGTGTTTATTTTGAAGCCCAGATGCTCTAGGAACTGGGTGACTTTGTTGCAGGCTCTTACACAATCTTTGGGCGATGTCGACCAGACTAACCAGTCGTCTAGGTAGGCCATCACTTGGACGCCCTGAAGACGGAGCTGTTGGACGATTGTGTCTGCCAGCTTGGTGAAGATCCGTGGAGCCACGTTGAGCCCGAAGGGCATGGCCCTGAAGGCGTAACTTTTCCTTTGGAGTCGATATCCTAGGTAGGAGGAAGCGTAATGATTCATTGGGATGTGCCAGTATGCATCCGCCAGGTCTATGGAGACCGTGTAGGCCCTTTGAGGCAGAAGGGTCCTTATTTGTTGCAGAGTTAGCATCTTGAATTTGTTGTTTGCAATGAACTTGTTGAGAGGGGATAAGTCTAGAATGACTCTGAGTTTGTCGGAGTCTTTCTTGGGAACGCAAAAGAGTCTCCCTTAGAACCTGGTTGACTTTACCCTCCTGATCACCTTCTTGTTCAAGAGTTCCAGGACATATTCTTCCAGGAGGGGGGTTGACTGTTGGAAGAATTGCTGGAAGGCTGGGGGTGGTTGAGTCCAGCTCCAGCCCGGTCCCTTCTTGACGATGCTGTGTGCCCAGGGATCGAAGGTCCAACGATCCTGGAATTGGCAGAGTCTTCCTCCCACCGGAAGCACATCATTGCTTCTGGTGTCCTGAGGGTTTGTCACCTCGGCCGCTAGCTCCCCTTCTTCCTCTGCCTCTGGAGGGACGGCGAGAAGAATCTCTGCCGGAGCCTCTGCCTGAGCCCCTACCTCTGGGACGAAAGGTAGTCGAGTGTTGCTCGTATGCAGGGGTGAAGACCGGCGACTGCGACACCACCGGTTGGGGGACCAACTGAAAGGTCTGTTGCGGCTGCGTAGCCACTTGGGGAGTAGCGGGATTCGGAAACTGTTGTCTCTGTTGACGTTGCTGGGGTTTGGGCTTTGAACCCTTCCTCTTAGGCTGAGGGCCATCATCCTGAGAGGACTTCCTCTTGCGGGACATGCCCCACTTATGGAGAAGGTTCCTATTCTCCGTGGCAGCTTTGTCCACTATCTCTTTCACCAAGGTAGATGGGAAGAGATACTTGCCCCAGATATTGGAGGAAATCAGCCTCCGGGGTTCGTGTTTCACTGTCGCGTTAGCAAACACGAATTCACGACAGGCTCTGCGAGTCCTAGTGAAGCTATATAGGTCCTTGGTTACAGTCGCCAGGTGCGACTTAGCTAGGACCATATAAAAGTTTGGGACTCTAGTATCCCCAGCCATTAGATCAAGCTGTACCTGGTGGGACAGCGACGTGGCGAGTCTCTTCTTCGTATCCTGTTCCCTACGAAGGAGGTGATCGTTCAACCTTGGGGGGGTCCTCATTGAATTGACGACCGGCTACGTCAGGCTCCAGTTTCCCTACCGTGAAGGTCAGCTGGATGTCTTTCCAGTGCCTATCATCGGGGGGAAGAGTAATGGAGAAGGGTCTGTACTCCTCCAGTGCAGGGCAAGGTTTCCCTTCCTCCACTGCCTTTATGACCGCTGTGAAGGCCTTTTCGATGAAGGGGAAGGTCGCAGAATTTGGCGCAACGAAGGTTGGATGCTTCTTGCTAAGCGCCGGCATCTTGGAGTTAGTGAAACCCCTACTCTTCACCGCCTGGGCTAACATAGCTTGGGCCTTCGCGAGATCGAACACAATAACTTCCTTTGGTTCGGTCTCCTCCTTTGAGACTGGTTCGGACCTGAGCCGGACGTAACAGTCCGGATAAGCCTCGAAATTTGCGAAGAACTCCACTTCTTCCAGCAAGATAGAGCCATCCCTTTCACTAATGTAAATCTTGCCAGTTATAATTGGCATATGCTCGGCGTATCTCCATGGGTTAGCTTCCGAGCAGGTGGGGAGGTCCTAAACCGAAATCCTTTTCGGTTGCTTGAAGCTGACGAGAGTCGTCCAGAATTGTTCCTGAGTTTCTCGTAGCTTCTTTTCCATGAGGGCTTCAAGCATCTTGAAGACCTCTTGAGTGGCCGATGGAAGAGGGTCCGGGGTGGCAGAAGTCGAAGGAACAGGTTCCTCGGACGGTGCAGGAGTTGCTGGGGGAGCAGGAGCAACCTCGGTCTCCGAATCAGGGTATTCCACCTGATCTTCCTCATAGTCGAGTTCCTCGCAACATGAGGTTCTTCTCCGTCTCTTCCGACACCTCCGACATACGTTCCACGTTGTCGGAATCAAGATGGCACTCACGCACGGAATGAGCCATGACAACATCAGGTTCCACCACGATCTGGACGGTGGGGATCTGACCACGGGGGACCACTGAGTCTTTTGATGCTTTTGGGAAAAGCAAGGCCCTCAAGTCTTCGTTGGGAAGATACGGTCCAATGGCGTTCTTCTGGAAGCCACGCACCCATTTGCATAGCTTCTCCCTAGCAATGTCCCTTGCCTCCGCAGAAGGAGGATCGTCGAACGCCTCGACAAGAAGACTTTTGCAGACTGTACAGTTCTGCGGGTCCCAATACTTCAAGTCGCCTTTCTTGGCGGCGCAGGGGGCGTGGGTCCGGCACGCCTTGTGCCCGTAGAAGTCCGGGCGCTTCACCCCGCAGAAGTTACTCTCACACTTCAGATACTCCTCCTGTAAAAGAAAGAGATCATGAGTACATGGAAGGCATAAGAATGGCTTACATTACTCTAAAATAAAGGATAACTTAATCTAAAATTAAGAATAACTTAATTATAAAAACATATTAATGCTCAAGATTAATGAGCGGGAAAGGAAGTAGATAGACACATACTTGTGAATCCCGCCCAGCCGGTTACCGTAACCTTATCCGTAGACAATTCCTTTGTGCCCAAAGGTCACAATGAGGGAAATCCGTATGGATAAGCCAAGCTAGGCTTCTAACAGGAATTGTCCGCAGAGTGTAATAGGGTCTAAGACCACTCAGATCCCTGGGGGAGAAGGGGCATAGGATAAACCCCTTATTAAATGTAGGTTCCAGCAATCAACTGCACTAAGATACACAGAGTATGCTGGAATTATTGTAATGTGCAATCAAACAGCATAGCCACAATCTTGGATGGTAAGACAATACCTATATGGAAGTGGCCAAGCCATCTGGCTGCAGTATATTGACTGTCGGCATGTTGCTGGCAGCCAGGGAAGGGGTGCATGTCCCTTAACATCTCATGAGGGTGCCGGCAGACCGACGGCACACCGGAGGCCGGTCCTGCAGGGTGGAAGGCATCAAGGCAGACACACTGACTATCTATAAGGATAATACCATAGTGGCGACCGCCGGCACAGCGGCGGGTCGTCGGCAGGGGGCGGCGGCTCCGGCAGCCGAAGGCTGACGGCATGGTGAGCCTAGGATCAATTCATAAGATAGATATGTATAATGGTCGTATACCTAGATTGCCGGTAATCAATGCCGGCATGCGGGAGGCCGACTCCGAAAGTCGGCTGGCTGTTACTAGGTAAAACGAAGGGTGGGATGTCGGCGGTAAGCCGACAGAAGGCGGCAGCCTCCGGCACACGGAAGGCTGACGTCTTAAAGGGGGGGAGGCATCTTATGAAAGAATGTCACCTGAGGTAGTGGCGGTTATCGCCGGCAGTAGAGACGGCAAGGGACCGGCACCAGGATAGAAAGAGAGAAAGGTAAGGAGGGATGGAAGGGGTAAGATCCTATACCTCTCCGGCATCCCTCCAGAGAGAGTGCACTCATGATAGGAGTGGATACTCCTAACATCCGGCGGCAGGGAGCCGGCAGGTGGCCGGGTGCCTGTGGTAACCCAAGGGAGGGATAGAGGGCACTCAAAGAGGGGGGGAATCCCCCGATGGCAGGACCGCCGCCGGCAACCACCCCCATAGAACGCTATGAAGGGTATGTGTACCAGAGCGGCCAGCTCAGCAGGAGAACAATGTTAGCCCTACCACTCCACCCAAGGGAGGAGTTGTAAGACTAAGGACAGAGGTGTGTAGGCAAGCCTACACCAAAGGGATAGGTAGGGAGGCAGAAGAATAGGTCTTTCTAAAGAGGAGACTCTGCCTGAGAACGGCCACCAAGGAAAGGGAGAATGCTCCCTAACCTAGGATAGGTAGCCCAGATCGAGAACGGTACTAATGTACCGTCTCAAACTATAATAAGGCAGAGTCAACCCCCAGAGCTTAACCTAGAATAGGAGGACTAACTCCTAGGCTAGGAAAGCTTGAAAGACACATCGCTAGTTGCAGGGAGGAAGGAGTAACCCAACCAGGTGCAACTGAGGAAGGGCAGGGCCATTCCTAATCTCTCAGGCACGACCCTAAGGGAGGGTCATTCCCTTAGGGTAGGCAGAGAAGCGATAAATACTCTGGTTGTAGATGAGATTCCCCTATATAGAAGGGAAAGCAAGTCTACCTAGAGGGAATGCCCGCAGGCAGGGGGAATAGGGAGCATATAAGGGTTCCTACATTAGGTTAAGAGGGGATGATACATAATCAACACTGTCCCTTATATGGTCCCCGAAGGCGAAAACACTTACATCACAGTAAATAGTATGTTTAATAATGCCATAATCTTCATAACTTAACTTAGGAACACTGGTATATATCATGCATGAAAACAAGCACTAGGCAGTCCAGCCTAGGGGCTAAGCTAGCGATCTAGTATGGGGTCGAACAGCGACCGAGTTTGATGAGCGCTAAAACACGATATAAAGATTCCCTAGCTATGAAGACTAAATAACTAATAATATTAATTAGTTAAATGACCGGAGAGGGCTGTTCTGGCTAACTAAATAAAGCATGCAACATGAACAGCGGCGCCATAAAATGGCGTGTCCGGTATCGGCACAGCTCTGCCACAAAACACAATATTTTACGAAAAGTAGAAGTTACTTTACGGCTAGAGCTTATTTAAACAATACTGGGACCTGGTACTCAACTTTCCAGAAGAAGGCGAGGCTGAAGGTAGCGACATAACGGCGATGTAAGCTGATAAAGTAAGCACTTGGGAAAAATCCGACTTAGCAAAGACGCTACAGGCGAAAGGATGGGGACGGACGTGACGTCATTTAGCAATGGCGCCCGTTTGTTTACGTCTCGAGTACCAAAAGCAGCCACGGATGAGTGTAACTGTGGAACGGCTCCTCAGTTACTCAGCCACCTTTCCATATCGAAGTGTTAACTCTATATGGGGTGCAGATAGCTATGTGGCGTGTTAATACATGCGTCCCCTGTTGATATACGATATCCTGGAGGGAAACCTATAGGGTACTCGCACCAGAAGTTAGAATTCTGTGATAACCTTTAGTTTAATTCTCTGGGAATATCCACTGTAGTTAAATATACCCAAGGAAGCTACTGAAGGAACCTTCCATCAGGACGTCATGGCTTGAGCCCAAAAATAATAATAATAATAATAATAATAATAATAATAATAAAAATAATAATAATAATAATTAGGTTAGAATTATCTTTGTTAGTGAGTAATGAGTTAATTTGTAGATTTCATTTGCCTAATTTAATTCAGGTAAGAAGTCAAAATGAATCTGGACATCGAACATCCAGAGAAGTTCAGCATTGCTGCAGAACCCAATTCTATTGCAACATGATGGGAACAGTGGTATGAGGAATTTAAGATATACTTTGAAGCTTTAGTTTGTATGAAAGATGCACAGATATTTTTACTGCACACAGCCGGTAGAGCAGTTCGGGAAGTGTTTAAGACACTACAACCTATTGATGACAGTCGTGAAGCTGCAATTAAAGCTCTTACCACATATTTTGCTTCTTAGGTCAATAAATTTTTTGAAAGGTATCAATTTACAGCACAGACATCAGAAATACCACGAGAGTCTAGATGTATTTGTGAATAGGCTTAAAAATTTAGCTGTTTCAAGTGAATTTCCAGAGTTAGAAAATGTTATCATAGATCAAGTTATTGCCCATTCCACATCACAAGAACTAAGAAAAAATGACCGCAAGATAAAGATTTAACACTAGAGAAGGTACTGATTACAGACAGAGCTTTAGAAACATCAAATTGGCAAAGTAATATAATAGGTAATTCTACAAGGAATAGAATGGAAAATTCTAAAATTAGCAAGATAGGCTTAAAGTTGAAAAACAATGAGAACCAGAGAACGAATATGTCAAAGCCTAGTCATAAGAAATTGCTGAACTCTAATGCTCACGCATATCAGAATCAGACCTATACGCAGAAGCAACAGGAAAAACCCAGATGTTATAGGTGTGGTAAAACTGATCATCCTGCATACAAAGCAAGGAAATGCCCTGCTACGGGACAGATATGCCAGAAGTGTAGAAAGATGGGTCATTTTTCAAATGATTGTAGATTCCCTAAACAGTACGCAAAGAAAATAAATGCAGCAGTTGATACTACAGGCCTAGAAAATAATGCAGAAAATCTTCATGATAATCAGGATAAGCCAGAAACTGATTTTGCATTTCGCATTAATTCTGTCAACAAAGGGGCAAAAAATACATGCATTGGTAGAAGTGATCATAACTGGTAAACCAATGGCAATGCAACTTGACACAGCAGCTGATGTATCAATTATGTCTGAGAAAACAGCTAAAACCATTCCCAGTTTGTTATTAGAAGGTACAAATAGAGTTTTGAAAGGTTATAATGGTTTCAATATTCAGGTAATATGTGCTTTGAATATAGAAGTACAGTATGAAGATCAGAAGTTAGATAGAATGTCATTAATGGTAGTTAAATGTAAACGACAAACCTTACTAGGTTTGGATTTGTTACAGTATTTGAAATTAGATTGATCTAGTATTTTGAAGGTTACAGGTACACAAGATGAATAGGAGAATGAAGTGTCTGTGGATAATATTCTATCAGAGTTTCAGGAAGTATTTGAAGATAAAGGTGGTACAGTAAAGAACGCAAAGGCAATTTTCTTTTTAAAATCAGATAGTACTCCTAGATTTTTTGCTCCAAGATCAGTACTATATGCATTGAAAAGTGCAGTTGAAACAGAAATCAAAAGGTTAGAAAGTGAAGGTTCTTGGGAATAAGTTACACACTCAGATTGGGCTACACCATTGGTGCCTATTGTGAAGGAAAACAGGCAGGTTAGGTTATGTGGAGATTACAAGGTAACATTGAATCCACAGCTTCAGGTAGCTCAATATCCAGTACCAAATTCGAAAGACATGTAATGATATGCAATGTGTACAATGATGAAGATGATGTAGTAAATGTTTTGATTCAAAGATATCTTTGCCTGGACCAAATCCAAAATATAGAAGAGAAGATAAGTGTAGTCCTGAAGAAAAATGCCTCGGGGGGGACCACCCACTATGTGCTGAAATGTGATCCTGAAGTTCGGGAGGCTATTCATGATAATGGGGACAAAGTTTCGTTATGATGGGGTATGGGCATCTTGAAAAAGATTGCAAGTCTAAGAATGATGATAAAGTCTACGGGAAAATTTCAGGAAAACATTACAACAAGGAGTGTAATTCTAAAGTGTCAAAGTGTATAAACTGCACAAAGTTAAAAAAACCAAGTGACCACATAGTAAATTCTAGAGACTGCTTAGCTTATGACTTGTTGAATTGAAAAGACTAGCAGAACATACTGATCATGGTTACTAAGGATGTCATAAACTGTAGCTATGTAAATATACAATCTGTAGGTAATAAGACTATTCAAATTCGAAACTTGATAAACGAGAAATATTTGGATATGCTAGCATTATCTGAAACATGGTTAAATATCTAGGACAAGGCAAGGATCACTGAAATGACGCCCCCCCCCCCCCACACACACACACCTTCTCTCA
The DNA here is from genome assembly GCF_036898095.1 of Palaemon carinicauda. NCBI lineage: Eukaryota > Metazoa > Arthropoda > Malacostraca > Decapoda > Palaemonidae > Palaemon > Palaemon carinicauda. The sequence continues at coordinate 80,800,440 of NC_090731.1, forward strand.
AACACCAAGAGAAGGTAGGTCTGGTGGGGGTGTCGGACTCTTTATTCATAAAAGCTACTCCAATCTCAAAATGTTGAAAATAACTAGTGTAACAAGCTTTGAATACAAAGAAATAAACTTTACGCCAAAAAAGAGGAAAATATCTTTTGTAACAATCTACAAACCTCCTAGAACAAACGCTAGTATCTTTTTTGAAGAATTTGGTGCTCTCATTGAGATAATTATCATGGAGAAAAACGAATCAGTTATCTGTGGAGACTTCAATTTTTGGATGGATGACGCATCAAATCCTGACGCTTTGGCATTTAGTGACTTATTAGAATAATATCGACTAGCAAATAATGTCGACTGTACAGCTACTTTAACTGGGCATACGTTGGACTTTGTTTCAAGTGATGGCATGAATAATATTGTATCTGATATAAAAGTTGAAGAGAAATGTACTATCTCCCCGGTACACAAACTTTTTACATTTAGTCTACCTCTACAGGAACATGCGTTAGTAAAGAAAAAAAACTTTAGACATAAATCAAATTTTTCTCCTACCATATTTATTGAATAAGTTATAAAGAAAATAAATGATGCTATCAACATTCCCTCTGATTATGACGACCAAAGTCTGTTCTGAGCTAAGTGTGTTAACTGTCTTACGACCACTTATAATCAAGTGAGTAAAAGTGAATATGATACCATGTGCCCAACGATGGAAAAGACTATAACTGGAAAAGACCAACCTCCGTAGTTAGTTTGGTAAAAAAGAGGGAAAAAAGACGTAAAGAAAGAAAGTGGAATAGGTTAAAAACTGAAAGTACTTGGGTAGAATATAAAACTCTGTGTCAATATAGATACCTACTAAGAAGGAAAAAATTTGAATATTATAAGAGAAAGACCTTCAAAGTAGCAACACATATAAATAAGTTATATCGTGTCCTAAATGGTATAATGGGAAATGTAAAAGAAAAGAAGCTACCTGATGGATACAGTGACCAGGAACTAGCAAATAATTCTTTAGTATTCTTTAAAAACAAGATTGAAAATATAACCAGGTCATTTATAAATATTCAACATCAGATTAATGATACATCAGGCCCAAAGACAAAATTAATACGATTTAACAACATAACACAAGATGAAATCACCCGAATCATCAAGAGACCAAAGAAAACAAACTGCGCGATCGATCCTATGCCAATATCTGAAGTAGTTGGAGAGAGAAACTTTCCTTATCTAGCCGAAATAATAATGAGAATAGAAAATGCAAGCATTAATGAATGTAAGTTTCCTAAATCTGAGAAAATGGCTATAGTCACACCAGTTCTGAAAAATGCACTGTACTACCAGGAATTAAGCTCATATAGACCTATTTCCAATCTATTTTTGTTTCAGAAGTGCTTGAATATGTAATTCTTGAACAACTAGTCAGTCACTTAAAAGTAAGAGAAGCTTTGCCTGACAACCAATCTGCTTACAGAAAACTAACCTCTACAGAGACAGCCATCTTCTCTATTGTAAATGATATACTGGAAATGATGGATAAAAATAAACAGATTTTAACATAGGAAAATCTATTTTTGGGTGATAGCGCCATGTCGTACTAATGGAAGTTCCCTTCGGCAGCTTCCTACTGTATAATATTTCTGCGAGTGATATTACAAGAGAATTACCGTCAGGTATCACGGGGCTCTCACCCCCGGAAAGACTATCTGAAGATATCGTGTATAATCAGGGATGTATCCGAAGATAACCATAGATATCTGCACCCCCAAATAGACTTTACCCAGTCTAATCAACTAAGGGGAAGGATAAGTGCCCGCATTCGTCTCTGAAGCTTCATTCCTTTGCTCGCAGTGTAGATCTACTGTTGTTGTTGTTTCAGTGTGCGCTCTTTATCAGCTTTTTTGAAGTTTTTCTTTGTATGATGGCTTCCTCTTCATCGTCTAAGTTGAGTACCAACCTCTCTTTACAGTTTAATTTAGATGTAAGTGTTTTGGATCCCTGCGGGAATGGATGAAAATAAATGTGGTATTTCAAAACTGCTTGATCTCAGTGCTGCTTTTGATACAGTGGTGCATGAACTGCTACTAAATGATCTACAGTCCATCAGCGTTGAAGATCAAGCCTTCGAATACCTAAAAGACTACTTAGGAGGTAGAAATTACGGTGTACAAATTGGAAACTCTTATTCATCATATGAACCCTTAAACAGAGGGGAACCCCAGGGGAGTGTCCTTGGCCCAATCTCATTCTGCATCTATACTATTGATCTATCGAAAATACTATACAGGCATTGCGTGAAATCTAAACTATTTGCGGATGACACACAATTTTACTTCTCCATAAATGATATAGCTGATACTACTGAAACTCTAAACTAAATCCTTGATAGTGTTAGAGAATGGATGATATTTAAACTAAAATTGAATGAGAACAAAACTGAATTCATGGTGGTGGGAAACTTGGGTGATATTCAAATGAACATAAATAATGACTCGGTGCCGATATCTAGTAAAGTTCCAGATCTAGGTGTATTTCTTGAGTGTAACCTGTCTCTCAATGCCCAAATAAATAAAGTAATATAAACTGCTGGTCATCATCTAAGAAATATTGCGTTTATAAAAAAGTACCTAGGCGAAAATTTTGTAAAGAAACGTGATAAACTGTGTTATTACCAGGAATGACTGCTGCAACTCTATTACAATTTACCAAAAGTGCAACTTAACAAATTACAAAACATAATAAGCAGAGAAGCAAATACTTGAGAGAATTACTACATAATGCGCAGCAAACAAATCGTGTCGACACGAGAATAGTTACATAATGACTTCAAACTGTTGGAACCCAGATATGTGTCTACTTTAGGCTTGAGAGCCTTTAAATATGCGGCCCCAAGACTATATAATAAACTCCCACGAAATATCCGAATGATTGAAGACATTAAGGCTTTCAAGAGGAACTGAAGACTTTCTTATTTCAATAGTCATACAACAGTGACGATTTAACTGTAAATGAACAATACGCGATATGAAACGTTAAATACACTGAACGAATAAGGTAAAACGACAGTGGAGGTCCTGTAGAGAGTGGGGTTCCCCTGTTGTATAGGACCGGAAAAGCAGCCATCAAAGTAAGTACAGTATTTTTTAAGTTACAACTTAGACAAGCATTTCGACAGTTTCCCACGGATGAAAATTCACAAGAACTATGTACTGTACATATATCCTTAGGTTTTTATAGGCCAAAGAGATTGCCTTGTGGAACAGCAAGTAGTCCATCTATATGGCAACAAACTATGGATATGATTTTTTCAGGAATGGAAGGAGTACTTATTTTCATAGAGGATATTTTAGTCTCTGGTAAAGATAAAAGAGAAAATAGAGAAAAATTATGGGCAGTTCTTGAGAAATTGAAGGAACAATATTATAGCTAATAAGAGAAAATATACTTTAGAAGTTGATTCAGTGGAATACTTAGGTTTTGTAATTAATGGCAAAGGTATTCACAAATTAAAGCCGTGATATCAACGAAGTTACCAAAAATGTTAAGGAATTACAATCATTTTGAGGTTTAGTAAAATTTTATGGATATTTCATTCAGAATTTACCTACAATCACACATCCATTGTATAACTTATTGAATAACGGTGTAGAGTGGAATTGAACAAAAGATTGTCAGGAATCTTTTGAAAGAATCAAGCAAGAGATAACTTCACCTATATTTCTAGTACATTAACACATGGATTTACCAGTTAAATTAGGTTTAGGTGCAGTATTATCTCATGTAATGCTGGATGGAACAGAAAAGCCAATTGCTTTCGCTTCTAGAGTATTGAACAAGGCAGAAAGGAATTACTCTCAAATAGAAAAAGAAGGTTAAGCATTAGTGTATGGAGTAATTAAATTTCATATGAATCTTTATGGAAGGAAAAAGTTCACACTTGTTACAGATCATAAACCTCTATTAACAAAATTGGGTCCAAAAGCAAGTTTACCTACATTGGTACCTGCAAGACTACAACATTAGGCAATTACATTAGCCGCATTTCATTATCATATAGAATATCGCCCTACATCAAAGATGGGAAATGCAGATGCTTTATCGAAATTTTCAACTGACAAAGCACCAGAAGAGTATGATGACAGTATATTGCTAGTTTCAGTATATGATGTATCCATTACAGCAAAGGATATTGCACACAATACCAAGAAAGACCCAATACTTAGTAAGTTTTTAGAGAGTTTCATGACAGGTAGGGACTTATGTAGAAATGAGGTAAATTGTAAACCCTATAAAGATATATGGAGTGAATTGAGTATAGCACATGGTTGTATAATGAAAGGGCCAAGAGTAATTACTCCTAGTTCACTGAGGAATAAGGTTTTGTCTGAAATACATGCTGATCACCAAGGTACTGTCAGATCAAAGTCTATTACAAGGACTTTTGTCTGGTGGCCAGGTGTAGATAGAGGTATTGAATTGTTTGTAAGAAATTGTATGAATTGTGTTACGCAACAGAACAATCCTCAATTTGCAAGAGTGCACCCATGGAAATTACCCAGGTATCCTTGGCAAAGAGTACACATAGATTTTGCAGCAGGTCCTTTCTTAAGTTATTTGTTTTTTATAGTTGTAGATGCTTACAGTAAATGGCCAGAAGTACCAATGAAGACAACTACATCTTACGCAACTGTAAAAGAATTAATGAAAATTTTTTCTACCTATAGTATTCCAGAAAGAATTGTAACTGATAACGGTCCACAGTTTACCTAACAGGAATTTCAAGAATTTTGTGAAGTGAATGGTATTAAACATACATTTTCAGCAACGTATCATCCTTCCACGAATGGTGAGGCTGAAAGATTTGTTCAAACTTTTAAACATAACATTAAGTGTAAAAAACCAATGTAAATAACATGTTTGTTTATGTGTCAAAGTTTTTATTGTCTTATAGAACAACACCGCACAGCCCAAAAGGTGTGACAACATCAAATTTGTTGATGGGGAGGAGGATTAGGTGTATGTTAGATTTGTTGTATCTAAGTTTGCAAAGTGATTTAGAAGAAAAAGGGTATAAGCAATAAGAAAGTCTCCCAAAAGTAAGACAATTTTCCCCTTATTCTTATGTCATGGTAAGATCATACAATACTCCAGAAAAGTGGGTACCAGAAGAAATTGTAAAAGAGATAGGAAATTTACATTATGGTGTTCAAGTTGGTGGAAATATTGTAAAACGTCATGTTGATCAACTACGTCCATTACATAAAAATCCTGTAGATCATGTGAATGTTAGAGATGACAAATTTTCAGAAGTAGTTAAATCAAATATTAACCATGATGCTCAAACATCAGATGTAAATACAGAATCTATTCATGTACCAGTACAGGGTGAAGTTAGAGTATTCCCAATAGGATGAATAGATAGAAGCCCCTAAGAGATTAGATTTGTAAAGTTTTGTACAATGTCAAGCTAAAGGGGAGGAGACTGTTATGTATTTTGTACTGTAATACTATATGCGCTACGAGTATTAAGGGTAATGTTACACAGTGTTGCATAAATAAACATGTTTTAGCAAAGTTTATAAGTGTAGTAGCGTATGTTATAAAGGATTTAATAATTTATTAGTTATCTGAAAATTAGGATGTGATTCTTTTTACTTCTGTATTGCAGTAGGATCCAATCTTTGAAAGAGTGATACTCATATGTTATTTTTGTATTATTGTGTACGAGTTTTGTTTACATATTTTTACTCGAGAGTCACAGGTCTGTTAGAGGAGATCAAAGTTGTAAACCAGAGAAAAATAAAACGTATTTTATTAAGAAGTCTCTGATTATATCCCATCCACCAAGAAAACATGTCGGTGAAGATTCTGGAATAGAAATATTCTCAACTAATGAACTATTATCATTCCCGGTATGTTTGAGGGCAGTAATCAAGCACTAATTCCTGTTAATAACAAATACAAAACTAGTAATAATAATAATAATAATAATAATAATAATAATAATAATAATACTCAGAAATTCTATAATGCAGCTAAGAAAAGACCCACCTACTCCTAATTGTTTGACTTTGTAAACAAGAGCTTCATGATCAACATGGTCAAAGGCAGTATTAAAATCAAGGTTAATCATACATACTTCCTGACTACAATCAAGGGATGCCTGTACAGCATTGGAGATTGTAAGAAGGCCATTACATGCACCAAGGCCTTTACAAAAACCAAATTCCAAACCAGGGAACCGATGATTACCTTCAGCATACCTATTTAGACGTTTCGACAATATATGTTTAAAAATTTAGATAATATGGGAGTTATGGAAATCGGGCAGTAATCCAATAGGCTAGAGCTCCCACAAACACCTTTACCCAATTCTCCACCAAGTGATAAAAGATCCTCTTCTTGCTAACTTTCTTTCTAAAAAATGACAATTTAAGAGCTAAGAAATCAGCAGTCTTTATAAATAACAAAGAAAAAATACCATTTAGGTCTACACCTCCACAAGGAACGAGGTTCATCAAGAGAGTTTTAATTTCACATGACTGAAAAGCTAAACTAATTGAGTTTAGCCTCACACAAACAGGAATGGAGAAGATCAAGTTTCTCCTTACTCTGGTCACTTTCAAACACATCAGCCAAAAGGGTTGCATTTTCCTTTGGACAATGAGTGACAGCTGCGTGGTTTAAGTAAAGAAGGAACTGTTGCATCTACACCAGAGTGCAGGTTTAAGGATAGCCCACTACTTATGTCACTGAGCTGTGTCAGAAAGGATTTCTTTTATGGTTAAATTTTATTCCTTTTCAATTAAAGTATTAACTGAGTAACAGCTCTTAGCCGAGTATAGCTATTCCAAGTCAAATCTGATTTTCTACCCTTCCAAATATGATAAGCCTTCTGCTTCTCCAAATAAACATGCCTATAATCATCACTGAACCAGGGTTTGTCTTTCCCTCAGTATTTTAGCACACAAGAAGCGATATGCCTATCAATTATATTGACTAGATTCTCATTAAAAAGAACACCAGGCTCAACACTTTTCATTTAATTTAACAGTTTATGGATTGTATCCAAAAGGATTTGAGAAAATTGAGATGTATAAATGACCTCGAACCTTTAATAACTTATTTGGTATCCTTAATGATTGAAAAGGAGATACCTCATCAGAGTCGAGCTCTTCCTCTGTTATCTTCTTGTTCTGAAGGATGATCCGATACATGAATCTACTTTAATCTACTTTAAAGGCTGTTTTTCTGGTTCAGTAGCACGGGGAGCCCTATTCTATACAGTACCTCCAAAGACATTTTATCATGTTTGTTCGAGTACATTCAATATTTCACACCACATATTGCTCGTTAATTGTTAAGTCGTCACTATCGAAGCACTTAGAACAAGAAAGTCTTCGGTTTCCTGTTGAAAGCCTTAATATCTTCGATCTTTTGGATGTCTCGTGGGAGCTTATTGTAAAGTCTCGGGGCTGCATATTTAAAGGCTTTAGAACCTAAAGTAGGCATATATCTAGATTCCAATTATTTGAAACTATCTGTAACTAATTTCGTGTCAACACGATTTGTTGGCTGCACAATATGTAGAAATTTTATTAGATATTCTGAACATCCAGTTCTGATAACTTGATGGGTTATTGTACAAATTTTAAACTCAATTCTCGCTTTAATAGGCAGCCAGTGTAAATCAATTAGCATAGGAGTGATCCTTTCACAAGGTGGGACACCTTTTATCAGTCTTGCTCCTCTGTTTATTGTTTTGTAATTTCTTGTATTGTACTTTTGGCAAATTGTAGTAGATGGAGTTACAGTGGTCAATCCTGGTAATAACACAATTCATCACAAGTTTCTCTATAGAATGTTCATCTAGGTATTTCGTTAGAGAAGCAATGTTTCTTAGATGATAGCCAGCAGTTTTTACTACATGATTTATTTGGGCATTGAAAGTTACAATCAAGAGATACGCCCAGATCACAAACATTACTAGATATCGGGGTAGAATCGTTATTTATGTTTATTTGAGTGACACTCAGGCTTTTTTATGCGGGTTTTCTCTCCAACCACCATAAACTTCATTTTATTTTCATTTAATTCTAGTTGTTTGATTGTCATTTATTCCCTAACATTGGCAAGAATGCAGTTTAGAGTTTCTGTAGTGTCGTCTATATCATTAATGGAGAAATAAAATTCTGCAAATAGTTTGAACTCCACACCATGCCTTTGGACTATTTTCGAAAGACCAATAGTATAAATACAAAATAAGAATCGGCCCAGTACACTCCCCTGAGGTATCCCTTTGTCTTAATACCTTATTTGGTTTCACTTTATATTAGTGTTGCAATGGACCCCAACCTGGAGTCTATGATTGCACCTCTATACACCACTAGCCTTGTACCTGGGGGCTCTTTTCACGATGGTCACCGTTCCCTTGTCGGCAGCAATCTGCATCTCATTTATGCTTGGGCAACTTGGTATTGCCTGAAGGGACTGCCTCAGGTTTTTCTTCATAAGTCCTGTTTCCCCCACCACCACAGGTATAATTCCTATTTCTTTCATTTCTCATGTATTTTTCAGGTCATTCCTAAGTTCTTGATATTTTGTTATTTTTTGCCTCTCAGCTCTATTGAGGCCAAAATCACTTGGTACTGTCACATCTATGATCTCTTCCTAAAGGTTCATATGATGAACAACAGTTTCCAAGTTGCACACAGTAATTTCTGTTAACCAAGTAGTCTTTTAGGTGTTCTAAAGCTTGATCTTCGATACCGATGGACCATAGATCATTTAGTAGCAGTTAATTCGCAACTGTGTCAAAAGCAGCTCTAATCTCAAATAATATTAAAATATCACATTTATTTTCACCCATCACTTCCAGCATATCACTTACAACAGAACGGATAGCTGTCTCCATAGAGTATAATTTTCTGTAATCAGACTGGTTGTCTAGCAAAGCTTCTATTTCTTCTAAATGACTAATTAGTTGTTCAAGAATTACGTATTCTAGCACTTTTAAAACAAAAGATATATTTGAAATAGGTCTACACGAGCTTAATTCCTGATTCTAGAGCACTTTTCAGAACCGGTGTGACTGAAGCCAATTTCTTAGATTTGGGAAACTTGCGCTCATCGATGCTTGTATTTGCTAATCTCATAATTATAGCTAGACTAGAAAAGTTTCTTTCTCCAATTACTTCAGATTGGATTGATAGCACAGTTTGTTTAAATTGTTCTCTTGATAATCCTGGTGATATTGTCTTGTGTTATATTATTGAATCTCGTTAATTTTATCTGTATATCTGGTGTAGCATTAATCTGATGAATATTTACAAATGACCTAGTTATATTTTCTATTTTGTTTTTAAAGAATACTGGAAAATTATTTGCTAGTTCCTGGCCACTGTACCCCTCAGGTAGCATTTTTTCATTTACATTTCCCATTATACCATTTAAAGGTTTAAAGGTTTAAAGGTCACACATGAACGGCAGTGTTAAGGGACAATGACATTGCCCTATCAAGCAGGAAATTCCCTAGCGACTGACCATATATCATATGATCAGCGCCCAAGCCCCTTCTACACCCAAGCTAGGACCAGGGAGGGCAGGCAATGGCTGCTGATGACTTAACAGATAGACCTATAGGCTCCCCCCAAACCCCGCAACTTTAGCTCACTAGGATGGTAAGCTTCAGACACTAATGGCACTAACGAGACTGAGCGGGACTCGAACTTCTGCCATGCAAACACCAGGCAGAGACATTACCAATCAGGCCACAACAACCTATGATGATATAACTTATTTATGTCTGTTGCTGCTTCGCGGATCTCTCTCTAATAGTGTTCGCTTTTTTTTTTTTTTTTGCTTCTTAGTAGCTAATTACATTGGCATATTGCAGTTTTGTACTCTACCCATTTACTTTCAGTTTTAAACTAATTCCACTCTCTTTCTTCAAGTCCCTTTTCCCTCTTTTTCTCTAGTCTCTCCATCAAACCAAGGAGATCGGTCTTAAACGATTATAGTCTTTTTCATCAGTGGCCAAATGGTATCATGTTCCCTTTTACTCTCCCTATTATACTGTATATTGTCATAAGGCAGTCAACACACATAGCGCTCAACAAACGTTGGTTATTATGATCACAGGGAATGCTGATAGCATCATTTATTTTCTCTTTAATTTCTTCAATAAATACTAAAGGAGAGAAGTTCAATTTATGTCTAAAGTTTATTTTTTCTACCCCTGCATGTTTCTGTAGAGGTACAGTAGTGTAAACGTAATAAGTTTGTGCACTGGAGAGATAGTGCATTTTTCTTCTACATTTATATCATATACAATATTATTCATTCCATCACTTGAAACTAGGTCCAACATATGCCCAGTCAAAGTAGTTGCACAGTCAACATTACTCGCCAATTGATATGATTCCAATAACTCACTAAATGCTGAAGCATCAAGATTTGATGTGTTATCCATCCAAAGATTGAAGTCTCCACAAAAAACTAATTCATTTTTTTCCATGATAATCATCTCAATGAGTACACTGAATTCTTCAAAGAAGATACCATTATTTGTTCTCGGAGGTTTGTAAACTGTTACAATGGATATTTTTGTTTTTGTTTATGTGCATGGTTTATTTCTAGATATTCAAAGCTTCGTACACTAGTTCTTTTTAACATCTTGAGATTTGAGTAACCCTAATGAATGAAGACCCAGACAACCTCCTCCCCACCCCAGACCTGCCCTCTCTCTCAGATTATGAAAAAAGGCGTGTGTGTGTGTGGGGGGGGGGGGTCATAGGACATATTAGCCTTGTCAAAGTTATTTAACCATGTTCCAGATAATGCTAATATATCCAAATATTTCTCATTTATCAATTCTCGAATTTAAATAGTTTTATTACCAGCAGATTGTATATTTACATAGCCACAGTTCATGGCATCTTTATTATCCATGGTCAGTATATTCTTTTACTCTTTTCAATTCCAAATCATAAGCTTTGCAATTTCTTGAGTTCACTATTTGGTTGGTTTGACTTAGTGCAGTTTATACATTTTACTTGTTGCGAATTACATTCTTTTGTGGAATGTTTTTCTAAATATTTCCAGCAGACTTTGTCACCAGTCTTGAATTTGCAATCTTTTCAAAATGTCCATACCTCTGACATTGGTAGCAGGTGATCACATGGTACCTATCATGTATGTTATAAGTACCCCATCGTAACATAATTTTGTCGGCATTATCATATATAGCCTTTTCTACAAATAGTGCGTAGTCCCCCTGCAGCATTCTTCTTGAGTACCAGACTTATCTTCTCTTCTATGTTTGGGATATGGTCCAGGCAACGATTTCATCATTGTATACATTGCATATCATTATTTCTGGTTTTTGTTTTCTAATTTTCTTTATCTTGGTGTTGGCAACCATGCTTTGACTCTTGTTTGCTGCTTCCTTTCTGATCTTTTTGTCAGCAAAGTTTACAACAACATTTCCACTTCAAGTTGACCTCGTACTAATAATTGGAATATCTTTAAGGGTATGTTCGACCTCATTTTTTTGTCAGTGATTTTAGTTGATGCTTTAGTCGATTTAATTACCAGTAGATTTTTTTCCTTAACTTAGTCAGCATATGTCATTTTCTCTGGTTTTTGGTCCATCAGTGTTTGAAGTGTTAACTTAATTGATTCCTAATTCAATGCTATATTATTAACTTTCTCAGTAAGATCAACGGTCTGGGTGGAATTTACCGTGTCCGCAATGAGTTACGCAATTCGGTGTTCCAATTCAGCAATTTTCTCATGTCCGTTTATATAGAGGTCTTTCATTTTCAATTCCTCCTACAATTTCAATATAGTTGTCATGGCCATAATGGTTTCATTTACACAGAGTGAACAAATCCATTTCAAGTTTGTTAGGTCTTCATCACTGATGTGTACCTCTATGAACAAACACTTCTTATGGTAACACCTGTTACAGCAACATCTTATCCCCTTTTTCCCGTCTTCCCTCGAAAGTCCACACAGGAGGCAACCAGCCATGGTGTACTTTTACTTTTCACTTTAGTCTCTCCATAAATATTGTCAAAAGCTTTCACAAACAAGAATATAAGCTGAAACACAGCTCAGGGCAAGAATTCGATGAGCACCACGATACCACGTCTTCACTCGACAACGTCTCAAACTTACTGGTCTTCAGTGTTTTACTTTGTTTGCTATATCTGGGAATTGTTGCCCATTTGGTTTTCAAGGGACTTGTTCCAGCAATTGGTTTAATAGTCCCTTATATTTACATCAGTGCAAGCCTGTGATATACTGATAGCCAAGCTCGCAAGTAAACTAAGCACAATGCCTAAACATTAATCGATAAATTTTTGCTTCTAGGGAACATAGGATATGTTACGCCCTTTACATATGAAATAAGTTACTTAAGAAAGTGTACTTCAGTGAGTGTCGAGATATTGGGGCCTAGGCCACCAACTCAGTCCTCTGCTTCACAATATTGTGGTTTAATTGAGCAAGGGTTTCATAACAAAAGTATCTATAGTAAATAAAGAACTTGAGGCTCTTTGAGAGGATCTCAAATCTGTGATGCACTGTGCACCATCAAAAGACTCACTAGCCTCCTTAGATTACACAAAAGAAGCCTGAGTGGTTATTAGGAGCTGGAACGGAGTTAATGGCTCGAATGGCATTATCGGCATCATCCCGCTGTACTTGCCTAGTCTTCTCAGGATTTTCCCTGGAACTAAAAGCAAGTTTTCTTTTATGCTTTGAACTTTTAATTAGGTTGGCAACCATAGAAACATACTTCTCCATAAGAGGATCAGTAAGGCCTTAGCAATTTTCACAATAATTTTTTAAATCACAATACTATTCCTCCACAAGACGCAAAGAACGTGGATCATGATCATCAAGAAACAATTCCGAATAATCTATGCAGTAATTAATAACAAATTCCAGAGAAGACATCTTTAAAAGCACTAAAATTCTAGAAAACCAAACAATCTGGAGTGAGGGGCTGGTCAAGCCTATAATGGCACAAAGACTGAAAGTCAAAGATGATAGGCTTGCCCTAACCATTCTTCCAAGAGGAAAGAAATAGCCCAGTAAGTTCAGTTTTTCATCAAGTCGAGATGGACCACCAGGCGTTGCCAGGAAAGGGTTCTAGGCTCATTACAGTATGCCTCCATAACGAACCCTCTCCTCAAGATCAGACTCAAGGATGCAAGCAGAGTTTGGAAGAAGAGAGCCTCCACAGCTCTCCGCGATCATCAGAAGACAACCCCAGAGTTACTACAACGGCAACTTCATCCGTGGTCTACTGCTAGAAGTCTTTCCAAGACAATTCCGTTACGCTTTCCTCCTCCTGTAGTGATTCTTCATACGGACGCCTCATTGGACAGTTGGGGGGGTCATACCCCACTCAAGAAAGTACAAGGTCTCAGAGATTCAAGCAATTCCACATCAATATTCTGGAGGCCATGGCAGTCTTCTTATCCCTCAAAAAGTTACACTTGAAGAACAATATTCACATCCGGCTAGTCTTAGACAGCAAAGTAATAGTTCATTGCATCAGCAGGCAAGGGTCAAGATCTCCCCAAATAAATCATGTAATGATCGCCATTTTTTCATTGGCTCAGAGGAAGAGCTGGCATCTGTCAGCCTCTCACCTTCACAGAGTTCAGAATGTGATGGCAGACTCCCTATCTCGAACACATCCTCTAGACAAAAAAGCATTCTCTTTCGTGCAGGAATTAGTCACGGGTCTTCAAGTAGATCTGTTTGCAACGAGTCTCAACAAGAAACTTCCCAATTATGTAGCACCACATATGGACCTGGCGGCAGTGGGCATGGATGCGTTAAAAATGAATTGGAATCGGCGGGAGAGGATTTATATGTTCCCACCCTTCAATCTTCTCATGAAAGCGTTGGACAAGCTTCGTTAGCTCAGGGGGACAGCAGCCTTGATTGCTCCTCTATGGCCAAAGAGCAACTGGTACCCTTTAGTGATGGAAATGAACCCCAGGTTGGTGCCTTTACCCAGCCCGAGTTTCTCCTAAGAAGTACAGAGGAAGACTGTCTTCGCTTCATCTTGGAAAACAAAAGCCCTTCATCTCATGATTTTTTTGCATTAGCCCTAAAAAAGAGGTTTAAAGTTCAACGAGATAACTTAGTATTTGCGGAAAATTATAAAGCTTCCACTATTTTGAATCAGTACGAAACCTCGTGGAAGAAATGGGTTCGATATGTGAAAGATAAAAATCTACCTTCTATCACTATGGATTTTTGTTTAGGGTTTCTGATCGACTTACATGCAAAAGGTTTAGCACCCTCCATGATTTCGTCGTACAAGTCGGCCCTGGCTAGACCCATTTTATATGCCTATGACATAGATTTTAACTCGGACCTCTTCAACAAGATTCTGAAAACTTGTGCAAGGTTAAGACCAGCAGCTCCTCCGAAACCGATCTCCTGGTCGTTGGATAAAGTGTTACAATTGGCTTTGGAAATTGACAATCAAACAGCGTCTTTACGAGATTTATCTCAAAAAGTGATTTTCCTAATTGCTATGGCCTCTGGTGCACGAGTTAGTGAAATTGTGGCTCTCTCGGGATGAGGGTCACATAGAATTTAGAGACAATGGTGAAGTTAATTTATACCCTGATCCTATCTTTTTGGCTAAGAATGAGCTTCCATCTAAACGTTGGGGACCGTGGAAAATAGTTCCCCTCGTAAGTGATATCCCTCTGTGTCCAGTGCAGTGTTTAAAGGCATATCTTGACAGGACAAAGAATTTTAAGAGGGGTCAGTTATTTAGAGGTGAAACGGTGGTATCAGAATTGTCTTTGAAACAAGTGAGAGCAAAATTAGCATATTTTATAAGAAGAGTGGACCCGGCTAGCATTCCTTTAGGTCATGACCCAAGAAAAGTGGCTTCCTCACTGAACTTTTTTCAGTATACTGTATGTCCTTTGAAGGTTTACCGGCTTATACTGGTTGGAAGTCCATCAGGGTGTTCTTCAAGCATTATATAAAGTAACTGGATAAAATCTGTCACTTTGTGGTGGCAGCAGGTAGTGTTATAAAGCCTACTGCAACGACGTAGCCCTCAAGTGCGTCCCTGGGCATTCTTCCAGTTTATTTTCTTTAATAAGTAAACTGTTGGTTTTTGCTTCATGATCATTAAACAATCTAAAATTTTATTTTCAGGATTCAATTTAGTTTCTCTGAATTTTACATGTGTACCTAATTCGGGTATTGTATACCTAGTCTGTAACTGAGTTTGAAATAGTTCAGTTTACGTTGTTAGGTATAAGACTGTATTTTGTATTTGGCCATACATGGCTTAATTTCTATCATAAGATCCCCTTTTTAAGGGGTTCTAGGACATTAATTTTTTCTCCTCATGGTTACTTAAAGGGGTTCTAGGACGTTAATTTTTTTTCTCCTCATGATTACTTAAGTACAAATTATACGAGGGTATATAGTTGGGTACATTGATTGATCATAATGCTTATCTATTAACTTGTATTAATTTTTGCTCAAAAAAAATTTGATAATAAAAGGTTGTATACTGTTGGATGCATTTCATTGCTATACATGATTCCTTTTAGTAGTAGTAAATTTGGTATACTCTGGTTGATTTCTACCCTTATTAAACCTTATGGATCTGCTTGCAAATGAGTATTTGTTCCATAATGATTAATCACTTAGCTTATAATATTGGTAGTGTTTAAAACATCTCACTGTTAAAGGGAGTGTTCTTCACCACGGGGGTGGTTGATGCCTGATCACAGAATTATCCCCTTAGAAGACTATCATACTTACCAAATTCAGATCACTTTGGGCTCAATCTTAAGGTAGAAATTTATAATTATGCTTCGTCACATGGGTGGGGAAAATTTTTTACTTGGAGGTTTTTCATGCAAAAGCCTCACACTGAGTATAGATAATTCTCTGGTACACTTCCATCAGGATGACATGGCTCGAGCCCAAAAAAAGGGATTTTGACGTAGGAAATATCTATTTTTGGGTGAGATAGCCATGTCATCCTGATGGCCCACCTGTTTTCTCGGAGACTTCTATTTCACAGTAGCTCAGCTGCGACGTGGAATAAAGAGGCAGGGTCGTATGGGAGAATCGAAAGGTGATAGGATAGGTAGAGGCTCCTCACTTATCCTTCCCCTTAGAGGATTAGACTGGGTAAGGTCTGTTTGGGGTTCAGATATCTATGGTTATCTCAAGATACGTCCGTGATTATACACGATATCTTCGGATAGTCGTTCCAGGGGTTGGAACCCCGTGATACCTGACAGTTATTCTCTTGTAATATTAATAGCAGAAATATTATACTGTAGAAAGTTGCCTGAAAGGAACTTCCATCAGGACGACATAGCTATCTCACCCAAAAATAGATTTTTCCTACGACAAAATCCATTTTTTTGTTTCAATGCTCAACATACAGATTGAATGAATTCTGTTTTTTACCTTGCTTGTGAATCAGCTTGTAAAAAGAGCATACATGAGGAACCCCATAAGTCTGGAAATTGCTTGGATCTACGGTATTACCAAATTCCACCAAAGTATTTAAAAGCAAGGTTGGCCCTCCAATCGGGACTTCCAGCCATGCTTTAGTTTCATCGGTGATTAAAGCTGAGCAGCTATTTCGACAGTATTATACAAAATAAATCTAAAGCAGACTTTAAAGGCATTTTGGGTAATCCTTTGCATTTAAATTGGTCAAAGTTGTATAAAGCAGATGAGCCTATTTTTTCTTATAAGTAAACAAGATGTGAAGATTATCATCATTACCAAGCGTAATACTTCTCAGCTGTTAAAATACCTTTCCAAGGAGAAAGTCTGGTGCTTAATTATAGAAAATGAATGCTTATCGTTTGTGGAAAAATATCATCATCAGATGATCTGATTTGATAAAACTATATTCAGATAAGAGCTGTAGCTAAATAAGTTTATATTTCATTTAAAGATAAATAAAATATGAGCATAAAAGATATCTTTTCTTGTAAAACATAGTAACATGAATGCTGTCCTGTTTTCAAGAAGATAATCTGCCAAGTTTAGCTTTTTGGTCTTACGAAATTTAGAATTACTTACATGACCTTGCTACTTAAGGTGGTTAGGACCCAAATGATATATTTCCTTTTTTTTTTTCTTTTTTGCTAAACTACCTAATTTCGAAGCAGATAGGTTATGTTATTTTTTGTAAGATAACTAGAGAGATCTTTCCAAATTTGTGGAAATTTTTTAATGTTATTCCAGTAGGTAACTGGTTGTTGTAGCTCTAGCCCTGCAAATTGCCTCACTAGTTTTCCTACCCCTAATATTATCTAAAGGTTTTGAATACATGTTAGTGTAATGTCTGAAAATATATGCTGAAAGTAATTTTCACATCTAAACTTTGAAATTTGGCTTTTGCAAGGGTTTTAATATTTGTGATGCTATTCTTAAAATTCCTGGTACAGAATTATATAGAAATTTCTATTCTGGTTATAATGTTAGTGTGATTGGTCTTTACTTCAGTGCTTTAGATTACATAATCATGAGCCCTGTGTTTTAAAACTTGAACAGATGGGACTTGATGGATTATTTCATATAATTATTGAATATCAAATCAACACAAGCTGGGCACCATAGTGAATACAGGAATGTAATCTATGGTGTTCCTCAAGGTAGCATTCTTGGCCCTTTGCAATTTATATTATACACACACAATATCCAGTTTGGCCTTTAAAAACAATTTAACTTATTCATGTGATGCAACTCTCTTTCATCAATTACATCCCCTAAGGGATGAGGTTGCTAATTCCTCATCATGGATTTAGCTAGAATTGGTGCATTAACACTGTTTTTTGAAACTACAGCTCAATTAAAATTCTAAGTGCCATTCTTGATAGAAAATTACCGTTTAAGAAACATGTCTCTTCCTCAATTGCACAAAGTATTTGTATATTGAGAATATATTTCAGGATTTTTGAGGACTTGTCTATCACTTTAGGGAAATATTTTCATTCATTTGTTCTGTTATGTTTTTGAAAACTGTTCCCAGGGCTAGTCTTCGACACTTCATGAACAAAGTATTTGTTGAATCCCATGCCATGGTATTGTTTAGTCAGAAAATTGGAAGTATTAATTTCTTCTTATCCTTCAAGGCAATCTGGTCCTTAAAACCTGATTACAAAGAACCAAGGTATGCCGATCCTTCCACGCTTTAAACCTGGGCATCTGCTTTGCATTTTTCTGGATATAAGTAATGCCAGACATTTTACCTAGAAAAGCCAGTCTAAACACTGCTGTATACAGTAATGCCTCACAACACGAAATTTATTGGTTCCGTAGTGGCTTTCGTAACATGAGTTTTTCGTCTTGTGAGTCGCCTTTTACATGTAAATAGCCTTTTTCGTTCCAGACCCTACAAAAACACCACATTAAATGATTATAAAAAGGATACACTCCACTATACAGTACTCAATGTATGACTACAATTATTTGGATTATTCAATAATAACTTGATCATTGGTTACCTGATAAGAAAGAAATCTATACTTAATACAAACATTAAAAATCTAGTAAAAAAATGCAGAACTTTGCCTTTGGAGTAAGCCAATATCCAAGAGAAAAGTGGTGGAGTGGTAGAGGAGGATGACAAATTGCGGAAAACGTTAACAAGTGGAAGAAAACGTAAACATTTAATTTTACGAAACAGATAAATAAATGATAGAAAACATTAACTCTTCATTTCAAGAAACACATTAACAAAAGACAGGAAATATTAACACTTGACTTTACAATGAACTTGAAATTAAAATTTTTTTTCCTGCATTTTCTAATATTTTGTTTTCTTTCTTACTTTACATTTTGCATTTTCTAAATTTAATTACGCTGTATTTTCCTCATCACTGCCACTTTTCTTTCGTTTATTATTTTGCACTTGGTCTGCTTCTACTGAAGGCCTCTTTCTAAAAAAAATCGTCCAAAGCAGCTTGTTTTTGCCTGCTTCTTAAAATTTTCCTGAAATGGCTCAGGCAAACGTCATTACAATATTTAAGCGCATGACCTGTGATAATTTTTTCTGGGTGTTTTTTTTCACAAGAGCCACCATTTTATAGTAACCATTTAGACCCTCCTTAATTTCTGCCGTTGTCAGTGGGTCACCCTCCACTCCCTCACCGCTAGAATACTCTTCCTGAATGACATTCAGTCGCATGGCCTCCAACTCCTTCAGGTCATCTGTCGTAAGTACCTCTTGGTGCTCCTCGATAAGCTCATTGGTGTCAGCCTCATTAACTTCCAGACCCATGTACGTCCTGAGTGTAACGATCACGGCAACCTCAGATTGAGCAACAGGTTCAGGAATGTCAACGTTTTCGGCTTCGTCTTCAGCTTGTCCTTTATGGAAGCTCTCGAAATCTTGTGCGGAGACGGTATCAGGCCACAGCTTCTACGCAGAGTTCAAGGTGCACCTCGAAACCTCCTGCCAGCTTGATACACAATTAAGGTATATGACAATATTGAAATGTTCCTTCCAAAATTGACAAAGGATGAGGTTTGTGCTCTCAGTGATTTCAAAACATCTCTTGAAGAGATATTTCGTATAAAGCTTCTTAAAGTTTGAAATCACCTTCTGGTCCATGGGCTGGAGGGGAGGGGTGGCGTTGGGTGGAGGAAAGAGAACCTTGATGAAGGAATACTGGGCTAGGATATCTTCCTTTAGGGCAGGAGGGTGAGCAGGGGCATTATCCAACATCAGAAAGCATTTCAGAGGGAGGCACTTCTCTTCCAAATATTTTTTCACAGTCAGGCTGAAACAAACATTTACCCACTCGGTGAACAAGTGCCTTGTTACCCAGGCTTTTTAATTAGCCCTCCATAACACCTGAAGATTCTCATGAATGGCTTTGTGGGCCTTGAAGGCTTGAGGAGTATCGGAGTGATACACCAGCAGGGGTTTCACCTTACAATCCCCACTGGCGTTTGCACAGAGTGCAAGGGTACCTTCATAGACTTATGACCAGGTAGCCTCATTTCTTCTGCCGTGATGTACGTTCGATGAGGCATTTTTTTCACAAAAAGTCCAGTTTTGTCGCAGTTGAAGACTTGTTGGGGACTGTAACCTTCCTGGAGAGTCAACTCGTCGAACTTCATAAGAAAAACTTTTGCTGCTTTCCTGTCCGAGTTTGCAGCCTCCCCATGAGGAACCACCAAATGAACGCCAGAGCATCTCTTAAATTTTTCAAACCCTCCACGAGAAGCCATGAACTCTAGGGTTGCCTGCATTGATGTCCCTTCTCATACATTGGCTTTGGCCTGAGCCCGCACGAAATCACCGAAAATGGCACTGGCCTCCTAGGCTAGCAGATTATCGCTTTGGTGATAGTGTGTCCAGCCATTTCCTTGTCCTTTATCCAGACAAGCAGCAGTCTATCCATCTCACGTGGACATGACTCCTCTTGCTGGGGAAAGCAGTCATACCCTTAGAAGGTGTTGCTGCTTTGATTACTACCTTCTGCTTAAGGATCGTTCCTAAGGTAGACGGATTTCGGTCATATTCCTTCGCCATCACACTTAACTGCATGCCAGTCTTGTATTTCTTGATTATTTCCATTTTCGTCTCCACAGAAAGCATCATCCTATTCTTTCCCTGGACATCAGAAACTTTCTTGGGACACATGGCTAATAACGTAACGTGATATCACACATGATACAGTACAATATAGTAGTTACGAAAGCAAAATCACAAACTCTAAGTCAATGCGTACGATACTGCTGCCGAAACGAAAAGAAATAGGAACGCCAATGCGTAGATGCACGACGGATACAGTACAATAGATGCTGACTAATAGGAGAACAGGATCTTATGGTGGTAACTAGTATCTGAGTGGGGAGATAACCAATGGGAGCACGGGAAGATGGTAGCGAGTTTACAGGCTGGGGGCGCGCAAATTTTAAAATCAGTCTCAGACACGGTCGGGCTCTCATATCGTACCTCCCTTTGTTGTCCAAAACATTTTTCGTGATGTGAGTCGTAAAATTCTTCGCATCTCGTTTCACTGAGTGAAAATTTCGTAAGCAGAATCTTTCATGTCGAGAGGTATGACTGTACTTGCTTAGGATTGTAATTTCTTCATCTAATAATATATTTTAATTTTGCTTGATACACACCTGCAGCCTCAATATCAACAGATGCCAATTTGCCTGTACTTTTCATTTCTACATCTCTTGAATTTATCCAACCATCATTGACTAGCTGTAAATGGCCTTATTTCTTCAATTGATACAGCTGTAAAGAGTTTATTTAATATGTCTCCTATCCATAAATTCCAATCTTACCATCTTTGTCACAAATTATCAGGCTGAATTTTGCAGTGAAAGGGACTTCAGTAATGCTTGACTGTAGTTCCTCTATCATCTTACATATTTTCCAAACACTAGTTCTTCCCATAATTGATCACAGCTTTAGCAAAAGACTTCTTCTCTTGTCCAATAAAATAAGGAATTTCTGCCTTTTCAACAAGGGACTAAACCTGAGGAGCCATTTAGACCTTTTGAGTTAACACTCACTTTTCTTGAAACACATTTATAGAGATCATGGTTTCACAGTACTGTACATAGTGAAGTGGTAAACGTCCTTTGTTATAGGCATATAACAACACCACAATAATCTGCAGCATACGCGATGTATGACTAAAAATAGTATGGGGCAGAGTGCAGGTACATTCATGCTGGGTAGAACAGACGACTAGATACGCATAGTTATCAAGCCAGTGAATTCCACTGATTTGGAACTCTGCAGACCAATAGATCAATGGCATACGGACTTTGAACAATTTGCAAAGCACTTCAATCACCACACATAAATGAAGTTGTCCATATATTGCACTTTCGGACAAAGTCACCATTTGGTCAAATATGTGTAAGTAAGACTGTGAAAGGAAAATTCAAGGATGAGGGCAAACATTACTACTAATATCAATTAAAGAATTTAAATTGAAAATTACAATAAAATCCGATAAAAAAATAAGAATAACTCACACGATAATGCGCTTTCTGAAGATAGGGCAGTCAAGAGTAAAAGTCTCATATTCACCTCCTTCGCCACACACATTTAATCGATACTTGTCCTTCTGAAAAAGGATAAAAACAATAGACATATATATAGCGGGCTCAGTACTATAGATATTCTAACATAAAAGGAAGCATGCATTTCAGAAACTTTCAATAAAAATTGTCATTATATCTATAAACAGAATCAACAAAAATGTCCGAAACTTTCACTTGAGAAAAAGAATAATCAAATCTAGTAAGCCTAAATAAATGTGAAAATGAAATATACCCTTGTTGATACAGGTAGTAGGGTCCCGAATTATGCGAGAATTTGGACGATAAATGGCCCCACATAAATGGAACATCACATATTTCAAAACACATAACAGGAATAATTCCATACGGGCCATCGGCAACAGAGACTTGCCTATTCAAATGCGTTTACCAACCATTTTCATTTCTTTCTATGCACTATACCGTATTTTTCTAGTATTAACTTGTTCTTACAAATAGATAAAACAATTAAAATATTTTTAAGTTTTAATAATTTGAAAAAGGTTAAAATTACAACGAGGAGGGTTGTAAATATCGTATGTTTCGACCTAAAGTTAGAAGTAATTTTAATGACTAAGTCATATTTGTTTTATAAGACAACTAATGAATAGTAAAACTATCTCTTTGTAGAATAGCTTTTGTTGTATCATTAAAAATCCAAAATTAACGAAATAACGGCGATTTTATATCATGCGTTTCCTAACCACGCCAAAAAGCATACCATCAAAATCGGAATCCGTTGTTTTGTTTACATTCATCTCAGATCATAGAGAAGAAACGAACGCCTTTACACATATGTGTTTAGGTTACTTTTTGCAGCAACAGCTATCTTACCAAGGGACCTTGTTACTACCAATATTGGTTTACTGAATTTTTCTTAGAGCTTTGAAATTAAATGAATGCGATTTATATAATGTTTTTTTCCCTAAATACGCCGCCTAAAACAAAAACCTTCCGTTTGTTTACTGTAGGCTCCATCATCGATCATAAGGAACAAACGAATGCATTAAACACAAATGATCAAGGTGATAACTAATGATATTAAGTGCTTTTAGTAAATGTTATGTTATTACAAATATTTTTATTACCGTCTCCAAATAAATTCCTACTGACGTAGCAAACTGCCGCTAATGACAGAATGATAATTTACGATAATTCTAAAACCTTAAAAAAGATAATTGTCCATTCCATATCCAAAATACTTTTCCTAACTTCAGTTATAAGTCAACTTGTACCCACCTTAATTATGGGACCATCTGCAAAAGGAAAAAAGTAAAAGACGAAGAAAGTACAGGGCCGGGTTTTAAAGTTGTTGAACAATTGGGTTGCTGCGGACCAAGATTGATTTTTAATATAACAAACTTTGTGAAGCAACAAAGATTCCATTTGTTAGAGAGATAGAGAGAAGAAAGAAATGAGAGGTAGCCTAGAGAGAGAGAGAGAGAGAGAGAGAGAGAGAGAGAGAGAGAGAGAGAGAGAGAGAGAGAGAGAGAGAGAGAGAATAATTAGTTTTAAATGTACTAAGCAAAAAATATGATAGGTTATAACACATTGGTGCTAATGTAATATTAACTGTATAGATGTTTTGAATAAGTTAAGAAATGGTGTAAACAATACTTTGTTACTGTATTCGTACGCGCATATTCTTGAGAGCGGCAGCTAGAAATCAGCTGATCTGATCACAGCCATAAGTTGGACAAAAATAAGTCAGCAATACTCGATTTATAAAACATTTCCGAAATCCAAAACAAAAGTACAGGGTTCTCTTAAATAACAATTAACTATTTTAATAGTAGCAATTTTCTAGAATAAAGTGATGTTCCCTAAAAATCGGATGCCGTATTTTTAGCTATTTTTTGTTTCATATTTAATTGACACTTTTTAAGAAAACCTATTTTGGTTTCCTCATCTACAGTATAAGTATTGTATAACACTAGAGAGAGAGAGAGAGAGAGAGAGAGAGAGAGAGAGAGAGAGAGAGAGAGAGAGAAATATCAGCTGTTGTAATCGAATGCCGTGTTTTTGTTTCTTTTACCACTTGAAGCAAGGAATTGATCACCACAACTTACAATAGTCATGTTAATTTCATTCTTAAATATGTAATATGTGAACTAGGATTTTATTTCTTACAAAGAGAGAGAGAGAGAGAGAGAGAGAGAGAGAGAGAGAGAGAGAGAGAGAGAGAGAGAGAGAGAGAGAGAGATTGAGATTGATTGATAGGACTATACAAAACGAATCTTTGTACAGCAAATCTATATTGTTTAAAATATGACAAAATATTGCCAACTCGTTACCGAAATTTAGGCTATTCTCTGCGGATATATGGACCCAACCTTGAACAGCCACTGGGAAATTTTTTTTTATATATACTGTACTAAACAAAAATAATGCTTTAATATACCATCATTAACACCACTATTAAAATTATCGAAAGGTAAGAGAAAGATAAATATTGCCAAGAACATAACCACAAATCTGTTCACATTTTGTCAGCTGGACTCGCATGGTTAAAGTTGATTTCATTGTTGATATGGAATTTTTCCTCAAATAGGCTATTTATTATAAAATTACGTTAATGAAATGTAAGGGAAAAATCGTTTGGTAATATTTATTATCAAACACTGTATTTAGAGCTACCAATATACTGTAAAAAACAATAGATTTGATACATTTTGTAGTGCTTTACTCCCAGACTTTGAACAGCTTCTCAGATACAGGAAATTTTTTTTGAGAACTAGCGACCGCATAAAACGGATTTTGAGCAAAGCGAAAAATCTATTTTTGGGTGAGATAGCCATGTCCTCCTGATGGAAGGTTCCTTTAGGTAGCTTTCTAAGGGATATTTGCCACAGTGATACTCCTAGAGAATTAACCGAAGGTTTCCAGAATTCTAACTCCTGGCGCAATTTATCCATGATATAAATTTAAGGATATCGCATATCATGGGACGTATTTTTAGTTACGACACATAGCAATCTTCACCTCGGATAGATTTAACTCTTTGAGGGGGAAGAGTGGCAAACGAAAGAGGAGCCGTTATCTAGGTACCCGGTGGACCTCCTATCCGCACTACCACCGGCTGCCATTCCTTTCTTGCATTTAAGCAGGAATAACCACTGATAGAGTAATTTCCGATGGGATCATCAAGAAAGAAGGGTAGGTCCACCAGGACGACATGGCTATCTCACCCAAAAATAGATTTTTCGCTTTGCTCAAAATCCGTTTTTTGAGCTCGGCCATGTCATCTTGATGGAAGCCTACCAGAGAATTAACTTGAAAGTACTATATCTGTGGATTTGTGTAAGTGCCTTTACTTTGAATGGGTTCCTTATCTGGTCTGATAGACCTGTATATGACATTACTGTTATCTGTCATATCCACTAAGCTTGGATCTGGCTTAGGGCTTCCTGCCCCCTGCAGGGAAAGTGTCGGCTTCGACTATAAGGATTCAGTTTGTATATCGGTAAGAACAAAAGGGAAACTTTTTAGAGGTTACCTTTTCATGCTTTGGACATCTGTACTTATTCAAGCTTCTATTTATAAGAATAGAATAAAACTCTCGGTTGCTTTATTTCTACCAACTGAGGATAAAATAAGACGCAGCTACATTTTCTATATTTTATTTTTTTAAATGAATTATGAAATGTAGATGTAACGAAGTAGAAATCTGACCTTGCATAGGTAAACATCATGGTTATATATATTTCTGACCTGTAAGGGAAGAATATATATATATATATATGAACTCATTATTAGATTAATGCCACTCAAGGTAAATGTGAAACCAAATCTGTCTAGTTTCACTCAGATGTTGGATATGCCTCAACACTGTGTTCAAATGTTCACACGGCACTAGTGTCATTGGTCAGATTCTGCACCTGTATGGAACAGTCTATTAATCACCGTAAAGATTTGCACTAGAAGGTATTAATACCTATTCACCCGATGCTATGTTGAGTTCCGAAACAGTCCACTGCTCATCGCAGCACTAGACGACGGGTTTTATGACACTACCCGCCGCCACCACAAAGTATTTTATTCAATGTACTTACTTCGCATAATGTTTATAGAAGATTCTGGATGATTTTCACCCCGTATAAGAGCGGAGCCTCTCAAAGTCAGTGTTGAAAAAAATTCAACGAAGAAGAAACTTTTCTTGGACCGTGACCTGCGGGTGTGCTGTCAGGATCCGCTCTGCGAATAAAGTAGGTGAGCTTTGCTTTAAGTTGTCTTAGGGATAGATTTGATCCTGAGGTTTCACCTCGGAAGAGCTGTAGCTCCTTGAAGTCTGAAGTTCTTTGAAGATAGACCTTAAGACACTATTGGGCATAGAGAGATATCTCCCTTCAGAGGGCAGATTCTCCAAGGACCCCACCTCTTGGTGGGCAGCTCGTTCTTGGCAAGAAAGGCAGGATCAGGAAAAAGGTTCAGTTCTCCTGTGTCTAGGAACTGAATATGGCCTTCATTTCTGGATAAGGCCAATATTTCACTAACTCTAGCCCCTGAGGCTATAGCAAAAACAAAAGATGACTTTCTGTGTTAGATCCTTTAGAGTACAATCCTCATTGTTCAGGTTCGAAGCATAGTGCAAGACTTTATCCAACGACCTTGTGATGGGCATTGGAGGGGTTGCCGCCTTGAGTCTAGCGCATGCTTTTGGTATCTTATTGAAGATTTCACTTGTGAGGTCCACCTCAAAGGAGTACAAAAGAGGTCTAGTTAGAGCAGACTTACACGCGGTTATCGTAGTAGAAGCCAGGCATTGTTCATGTAGGTATATGAAGAAAGAGAGACAGAAATCTATCGATATTTCTGTTTGTTTCCTTGTTTTCACAAAGAACACCCATTTCTTCCAAGATGATTCGTATTGTGTCCTAGTTGAACTTGACTTATACTCTTCAGTGAAGTCGACTTTGTCCTTCGAGATCCCAAACTTTTTATTCGCTGCTAGGGCGAGAAAATCATGAGATGTAGGTTGTTGGTTCTCGAGGATGAAGAGTAAACAGTCGACTTTTGAACCAGTTGGGATAAAACTGGGTTCGGCAGAGGAAATAGCTTCAGTTTCAATTCTAGAACTAGAGGGAACCAATTGCTTTTGGGCCATTTGGGGGCCACTACTGCAGCTGTCCCTCTGAAGGATCTTAGCTTGTCGAGGACTTTTAGCAAGAGATTGGTTGGTGAAAACAGGTAAATCCGATTCCATCTGTTCCAGTGGAGAGACATGGCGTCTATCGCTTCTGCTTGAGGGTCCAAGTAAGGGGCTACGTAACGAGGTAGTTTCTTGTTGTCACTCGTCGTGAAGAGGTTGATCTGCAGTTCCGGGACTTTTTCCGAGATGAAGGAGAATGAATCTGCATCTAGGGACCATTCTATCTCTATCGGCTTTTGCCTGGGTAGAGTGTCTGCCGTCACATTGCGGAACCCTTGAAGGTGAACTGCTGATAAGTGCCATCCTCTCTTCCTTGCCAGGTAGAAGATGGCTAACATCACATGATTGATGTGAGGTGATCTTGAATCTTGCCAATTTAGACATTTTACTATCACTTCATTGTCCAGGACCAATCTGATGTGGATTGCTCTGCGAGGGGATAAGATTTTCAACGTTAAGAAGACTGCCATGGCCTCAAAAATGTTGATGTGAAAGGTTTTGAACTGGTGCAACCAATTCCCTTGCACTTTTCTCTCGTGAGAATGGCCTCCCAATCCTTCCAGGGAGGAATCCGTGTCTATCACCACTGATGGTTGTGGTGGTTATAGGAGAATTGTCCGCACTAGGCTCTTGGATGTTGACCATGGCCTTAATAGCGTGCGCAACCGGGTTGGGGTCAACCTTAGTTGATCTCTTCGAGCGTTTAATGTGTATCTTCTCCAGACTCCTGATGCATCCTTTAGCTGTGCTTTTAGCACTGGGTCTGTCACTGCTGCAAAATGGAGAGAGCCCAATACTCTTTCCTGTTGGCATCTTGAAATCCTCTTGTATCGGATTAGTCTCTTGACAGCTCCCGCTATCTCTCTCCTCTTCTTGAATGGAATGGAGAGATAGTGTGACTGAAAGTTCCATTGGATTCCTAACCATTGGAACTTCTGAGCTGGAGAAAGGCGAGACTTCTTGCGATTGATCTTGAGAGCCCAGGTGCTCCAGGAATTGGATTACCTTTCCGGCCACTTGCAGACAAGTAGTCTTGGATGCTGCCCACACCAGTCAATCGTCTAGATATGCTACTACTTGAACTCCCTCGGAGCGTAGCTGCTGGACGATTTTGTCTGTTAGTTTCATGAATATTCTTGGGGCTATATTTAGCCCAAAGGGCATCGCTCTGAAGACAAATTTTGTCTTCTGTAGCTTGAATCCTAGGTAGGAGGAGAGGGGGCGACTGACTGGTAGGTGCCAGTAAGCATCTGCCAGGTCTATTGAAACTGTGTATGCCCCTTTGGGTAGAAGGGTCCTTATGTGTTGCTAGGTAAGAATTCAGAACTTGTTGTTCTCGATGAAATTTATGAGTGGAGACAAGTCTAGAATGACTGAATTTTTTTGAGTCTTTCTTAGGAACACAAAACAGCCTTCCCTGGAATTTGATGGACTTCACTTTATTACCTTCTTGTTCAAGAGTTCTAAGGTATATTCTTCTCAACAAGGGGGTGGAGTGTTGGAAGAATTCTGGAAAAGGGGGTGGAATATCGTTCCATCTCCACCTGAGTTCCTTCGTGATTAGGCTGTGGGCCCAGGGATCGAAGGTCCAGCGATCCCGAAAGTAAAAAAGTCTGCCCCCTACCTGGAGCCCCTCATTGCTTAGGGGCTCCTGGGGACTTGTTTCCAGGACTGCGTTCTCCTCTGCCCCTTGGGGGGTTTTCGGAGGAACCTCTTCTTGGGCCTCTACCTTTGTAGGGCCGGAAGATGGTCGAGTGCCTCTCAAAGCCTGGATTAAATACAGGTGACTGGGCTACCAGCTGTTGAGGGACATCTGGAAGGTGGTTTGAGGCTGAGCTACCATTTGAGGCACGGTGGCCATGGTCACGGCCGGAAGTTGTGCAGGTCTACGTGGTCTTGTTCTTAGGCTGGGGACCTCCATCTGAGGAAGACTTCATCTTTGAAGACATGCCCCACTTTTGGAGAAGGTTTCTATTCCCCGTGGCTGTTTTGGCAATGACTTCTTGGACCACTTCCTGTGGGAAAAGGTCCTTGCAACAGATGCATGGTGAAATCAGCTTTCTGGGCTTGTGTTTCACTGTTGCTGTGGCGAGCACGTACTCTCTACACGTCCTCTTTGACCTGACAAAAGCATACAAATCCTTCACAAGGGTACCCAGGTGAGACTTGGCTAAGACGAAGTACATGTCTGGGGCCTTATGTACGCCTGCACACATTTCTAAACAGTTCTGATGAGACAGGGAGCCTTCAAGTCTTTCTTTCGTCTCCCGTTCCCTTCTCAAGATATGATCTGGCAATTTGGAAGGTTCTCATTGAATTGTTGGCCTGCTATCTCCGGATCCAACTTCGAGACGGAGAAGGTTAGATGTACTTCTTTCCACTTCTCCTCGCAGGTAGGCATAGCTAGAGATAATGGCTTACATTCCTCTAGGATTGGGCAGGGTTTGCCCTCTTCGACTGCTTTAATGACACAGTTGAGGGCTTTCTCTGAAAAGGGGAAAGCTCTGGAGGAAGGAGCAATAAAGGTTGGATGCCTCTTGCTCATTGCTGAGACTTTGGAGTTGGTTTATTCAGCTCCTTTCAGGGTCTTGGTAAGGATGGCCTGTGCCTTGTCATGTTTGAAGACAATGACTTTCTTTGGTACCGTCTCCTCGCGGGATGCAGATTCATCTCGCAGTCTCACGTAACAATCTGGGTAGGCTGAAAAGCTGGGCCAGAATTCAAGATATCCAAGTGGCTTGGCCCCCAACTTCTCGGAGATGAATAGCTTCCCATTCATCATGGGCATGTTCTCCGTATACCAGCAGGGGTTGGTTTCGGAGCAGTGAGGGAGGTCTGATACTTTAAGGGGTTTAGTAGAGCCCCTTGAAATTCCGGGACGCTTCCCTTCTTGTACCTCTCTCTTCGTCTGTTGGATGTCCTGTCTCATCTCCTCTTGTTCCTTCCGGAACACTTCCAACATATGCTGGATCGACGATAGGAGCGCCTCGCTCCTGTCAACCTGTGTAGTCGGTTGGGGAGTTGGGGCTGAAGAGGTCAACGGCATAGGTTGATATGCCGTCACGGTGAACTGGGGATCCTCAGTCCCCGTCGAAACAGATCCTTCTTCCTCTGTTGGTGGTTGAACCCCGATTTCTTCAGGGCCTTCTTGCAGTAGGTCCTGTTCAGTGTCGGTAGACACTTTTGACATCCGTTCTTGGTGGATGTCCATGCCTTCAAGTGCCTTGTGGATGTCCGCGTCGATCTTCCATTGGACCTGTTCCTGGGGGCACTACCGCACTAGGGTGAGCCTAAGGGAACAGAAGGCACCTAAGAGATTCAATGGGCAGGTAAGGTCTCAGAGAGTTCTTTTGGAATCCTCTCACCCACCTACGAAGGGTTTCCCTTGCTGTACCCCTAGCCTCTATGGAGACAGGGATGGTTTCTCCAAAGCCGTTGGACTGCAAGGTCGAGCAGTTGGAGCAACCCTTCGGGTCCCAGTACCTCAAGGATCCAGATACGATGCAGCAGGGGCATGAGACCTGCACATCGTATGCCCACAAAAGTCCTTACTCTTGTGGTTGCAGAACACAATTGCAACATCACCATTGACTCCTCTTGTAAAGGAAAAGGATTTGATGAGTATTCAATTGTTTATATCATTGATATAAATGCAGACATTTAATAGTAATACTTACTATTATAATTAATAGCTTAGGATAGTAAGCTAGAAAGGAAATAGGAAAGACACATATCTGTGTTTCCTTTCCCAGGCAATTGCTGAGACCTCTGTCAATACTAATATTTAGATTACCTATAAGGGAGAATACAGGGTGGAACGACTCTAGTACTTAGAGACGGGGTTAGTAAATATTTATACTAACTTTTCCACCTGTAGTATATTAATATTGATCAGTGTTTTATATGGGTCTCGATGATCAAAGGATTCATCTGGATGTTGAGGGATTACTCAACCTCAACATGGTATGCGGTCCCAACAATAGACTGTGAAAGGATAGACAGAGTATGTTAGAAATACTTGTAATACTGTATTGTTGTATACTGTAGTTTTATCGGTACACTACCGGGGTTAGGTTAGTACCTGGCGGCACTAACTGATAGAAAGAGAGAAAGAATGGAAAGGAGGGTTTCCCATTATTATGGTTTAGCACAATAACTGGAAGTATAGGAGGATTATCCTGCCACCTAATATCTCCTTGCCAGAATGGGAGTTCTAATGGAAGGGGAGGAATCCATCTGATTCTAGCTTCCATCCATCCACAAAAGCCTGCCGCCGGCTGTACTGACGGTTGCAAGATTTGTGGATGGCAGACAAAGACAAGGCTGAAAAATTCTCACGGTATGTTGGGTTTCCCACCGGCAGCCGTTAGGGCCAGCTCTGTCTTTCCCTACGGGATATTCACTTCCGGTGAAGGAAGGACATAAGGGGGAAGGTGACCTAGGTGGCTACCTAACCGCTGCCGGTAGGGACCCGGCCGGCAACGCAGTCAACCCGGCAAGCCGGGATGACTGTCTGAGTACCAGTGAAGAATGTTGTGACGGCTAGGCCGACACTAAAGGAGAGAGGTGGGGGGGGAAGGGTCTTATAGCTCACAGAGGAGAGTGGTGGCGACAGGTATGCCGCCTACCTTCGACTGTGGACTAAGGAAGCATGGCTTCCTATGCCAATGACATCGTGGGCGGCAGAGGAACAAAGATTCTTCTGTCGGCTGCAAGACAGGGAACCCTGAATTACCATCTTACCTCAAAGCCAGAGTACTCAGCGGCCAAGAAGAAAGACGGTGTTATTACTATCTAGGTCAAGCCGGAGCTCTACTTAACGGCGATGACGAAAGACAGAGGTTGCCGCCTGTAATGGCGGCGGCTCAGGGAGGGAGGAAGGGTTTAGCCTCTTTTCTCTAAAAGAGAATATATATCGAACCTTATCTATAAATTCTAGGGGATGTATGTCCCCATCCGAATTAATAAGGAACGATAGGGTGAGGTTAAACATGGGGAGTTACTTTACTAACGTATACATATACAAGTTAGGCTAGCCTAACTTCAGTGGGGACCGCGGCCATGGTTGGTACCGCCGGGGCCCTCGGCGTATACAAAAAGTAAAGTCACATTTAGGAAGAGGAATAAAAAAATATTGTATACACTATATTCACTAGTATAATTTGCCTAACTAGTTAACATTTATAGCTAAATACCAGGAACGTCGCTCTACTGACTAACTAAAATGCAATAATAATGTGTGACAGCGGCCGTAAAATGGCCGCCTCCGGTTGTGGCTACGCTCAACCAAACACACTTAAATTATACGAATTTAACTGTGAGAAGGAAGCCTAAAATTATACACAGGAAAGAATAAATACTCAACTTTCCAGAGGATGAATATGCTGGAGATTGCATTATTATTATTCCTGTAATCCGTAATGAACACCGGGAAAAGGTTGGGAGCGCACTTATCTTAAATGCTACAGATAAAGGAAAGGCGGCCGGTGGTAGTGCGGATAGGAGGTCCACCGGGTACCTAGATAATGGGTCCCCTTTTGTTTGCCACTCTTCCCCCACAAAGAGTTAAATCTATTCGGGGTGAAGATTACTATGTGTCGTATCTAAAAGTACGTCCCCTGATATTATGCGATATCCTTAAATTTATATTATGGATAAATTGCGCCAGGAGTTAGAATTCTGGAAACCTTCGGTTAATTCTCTGGGAGTATCACTGTAGCAAATATCCCTTAGAAAGCTACCTAAAGGAA
This sequence comes from Palaemon carinicauda, assembly GCF_036898095.1. Taxonomy (NCBI): domain Eukaryota; kingdom Metazoa; phylum Arthropoda; class Malacostraca; order Decapoda; family Palaemonidae; genus Palaemon; species Palaemon carinicauda. The sequence goes on from NC_090731.1 coordinate 80,833,446, forward strand.
CCTTCCATCAGGACGACATGGACAAGCCCAAAAATGGGAAATCGCATAATTCAAACACCCATAATTCGGAACCATACTGTAGTAGGTTGCCAAGGGCAACAGCCACCCATTGAGATACTACACCTAGAAAGATACTGAGTCTTTTCACTGGCCAGATAGTACTAAATTTACATCGGATTCCTCTCTCTGGTTACAACTAATTTTTTCCTTTGCCTACAGATACACCGAATAGCCTAGCTTATTTTTTCCAGATTTTCCTCTCTCCTAATACATCTGACAACACTGAGATTATTACCAAACAATTCATCTTCACTCAAGGAGCTAACTACTGCACTGTAATAGTTCAGTGCTACTTTCTTCTTGGTAAGGGTAGAATAGACTCATTAGCTATGGTAAGCAGTTCTTCTAGGAGAAAACGCCAAAGTCAAACCATTGTTCTCCAGTCTTGGGTAGTGCCATAGCCTCTGTACCATGGTCTTCCACTGTCTTTGGGTAGAATTGTCTTGCTTGAGGTTACACTTGTGCACACTATTCTATCTTATTTCTCTTCATCTTTTTTTAATTTTTTTTCAGTTTATATAAGAAAGAATTATCTTAATGTTGTTACTCTTCTTAAAATAATTTACTGTATTTTAAGTGTTCACTACTTCTCTTGTAGTTTATTTATTCCTTAGTTTATTAACTTACTCGGCTATTTTTCCTTGTTGGAGCCCTTGGGCTTATTGCCTCCTGCTTTTCCAACTAATAATAATAATAATAATAATAATAATAATAACAATAATAAAAATAATAACAATAATAATAATAATAATAATAATAATAATCAGGAAAAAGGTTTGCAAAATTCAACGAATTACTGAATTAGCCAAATTTAGTTTGCTTAGGCAGGCTACATACAAACAGTCATATGGTCTAGGATAACTGTAAGTTGTTTTTATTATTATTACAAACCTACTTTTATGCATGCTTTGTAATTGATTGATTGATTTGAAGTTTTCTGGCATCCTAACATCGAAGGTCATTGACACCGATATCGTTTATTATAAATAAAGATTAAAAGAATATTCAATTAAAACCAGAGAAGTAAATATGTTATAAAAGTTAAATAGCATTAAGAAGACCTGCTTCTGATATCAATTTAAAAATGCCACTAGAAGTAAATATGTTATAAAAGTTAAATAGCATTAGGAAGACCTGCTTCTGATATCAATTTAGAAATGCCACTAGCATTGTACGACACATCATGTCCAAGGATCTTGGCCAGGATGAACCTGCCATCTTCACCTCAAGTCTCAGTCAGATATCTATTTCTTAAGTTATTATAATTGGGGCACTCGATCAACAAATGCCTCACTGTTAAAGGTACCAAACAGTCGTCGTAATACGGTTGGTGTTGGCCCTTCAGAAGAAACTTGTGTGTCAACCGTGTGTGACCAATGCAGAGATGACAAAGAGACGTCTCCCACTTTCGGGGCATCATGTTATATCTCCAAGGAGATATGATATTTGTTACCTCTTTCATCTTATTGCCATCTAGACCATGCCAGTGCTGTTGTCAACTATTACAAAACAATTTCCAGATGTTAGGTAGGAAATCATTAAAGGGAATAGGATACTTTCTTGGTAGCAACTCGGATGCAGCATTCTTCGCCAGTAAATCAGCCTTCTCATTCCCAGACACTCCTACATGTGCTTGAACCCAACAAAATTGAACCATTATACCTCTCCTACCAATAATAAAAAGCCAATCTAAAATCTTTAAAACTAGAGCATTACTAGAATTAAAAACCTCTAAAGCTTGAAGGACACTCCTTGCGTTACTAAAAATTGTAAAATTACCCTCCTCCAATGGTATATTCTCAATAGCGGTTAATATGCCATACAGTTCTGCAGTAAATATGGAAGCTGTTAGAGGTAGTGCATCTCTACAATTAAAATCATTACTATGTACTCCAAATCCAACACTAGCATCAGATTTGGAGCCATCAGTTTATATAAAAGTCGATCCCCTATGTTCTGCAACATGTTCCATAAAAAGAGATCTGGATTTTAAGTCAGTCATATTCTTCTTAACTCCAATAAGATATTTACAAAAAGATACCTCTGGAAATTTCCATGGAGGCGTTGATGATACCTTAAATGGAAGCAACTTACTTCTAATTACATTCAGACTGTTTAATAATTGTTTCACCCAAAAGCCATAATGTTGAGGAGATTTAGGGTGCAACTCAAAGTATGATGTGTCTTACAAGGCTTGCATTCTGACAGGCTAAAGAGTTAGGGAGTCTTTGCAACCTAAACCAATACCGAACAAAAGAAGACTTTCGGTAAAGGTCTGGAGGTAATTCTCCAGCATCAACAAGGAGACTTGTAATAGGCGAAGTTCTAAACGCTCCTGTGGACAATCTAATACCACCATGATGTATTGAATCTAACATCTTTAATCAACTTGGGGTGGCTGAGAAGTATATTTCACATCCATAACTAATTTTGGAAAAAATCAAGGGCTTGTATAATTTTAAAATAGTATTGCGGTCACCCCCATGATGTCTGGGACAATACTTTTAAAAGATTCAAAGCCTCAAGACATTTAGCTTTTAACACTTTTAATTGAGACACCCTCGTAAGCCTACAATCAAATATCAAACCTAAAAATTTAGCTTCACTTACACATGAGATACGATAACCTTCAATGTATATATCCGGGTCTGAATGTACTCCCCGGATACGACAGAAATGGAAAATAGTAGTTTTACTTGTCGAGAACTTAAATCCATTCATATCAGTGCACTGGATAATTTTTTCAATAGAGAGTTGTATTTTTCTTTCAACCATTGCCATTCTAGCTCCAGCAAATGATATTGAGAGATCATCCACAAATAATGTTGAGAGACCATCCCAGGGAATGACTGAGGATAACCCATTAATTGCTAGTGCAACCAGGGTTACACTCAGCACGCTACCCTGACGAACTCCTTCTTCCTGAAATTTACTCTCTGATAGAGTTTCCCCCATTCTCACTTGAAAAACTCTAAGTGAAAGAAATGACTGAATAAATAGTGGTAGTTCCCCTTTTAATCCTAATTCATGAATTGTTTTAAGTATACCATATCTCCATGTGGTATCATATGCCTTTTCAAAGTAAAAAAAAGACTGTCACATGGTGCTGTTTAGCAGCAAACGCTTCACAAATAAAGGACTCAAGTCGTATCAACACATCAGTCGTTGAGTGCATTTTTCTGTATCCACATTGAATCGGTGATAAAATACCCTTCTTTTCAAGGTACCAAATCAGTCTTGCATTGACCATCTTCTCCATGATTTTACATAAACAAGATGTCAATGCAATAGGTCAGTAGTTTGCTGCTAAAAACTTGTCCTTACCGGGTTTTAAAAAAGGCTAAAATAATGGCTAGTTCCCAAACACTTGGATAACTATGATCATGCCATATTCTATTAATAATGCTTAAAATAAATAACTTTGTATTAAAATGTACATGTTTAATCATTGCATATGAAATTCCATTGGGTCCAGGGGCTGTATTGTTACAATTAGTAAGAGTGGAATCAAATTCTCTTTCAGTAAAAAGAGAATTATATGAGTCTTCCCTTCCTATTACAAAATTTAAAATTTTCTTTTCCTCGTTGACATGGCGCTCCCTCACAATTGCACGAAACCTTTGAAAAATGTTCAGCCACGGCATTGCCGACATCATTTGCTTCAGTCACATACTGACTGTTAACCTTAAACACTGGTGGTGGGTTCGGGGTAAATTTGCCGGCAATCTTTTTTATTTTCCTCCACACAGCAGATGGTGGTGTTCTACTGTTAATGGAGGAAACAGAAGACACCCATGACTGGTACCTAGCTTCCTTCATGGCACGACGGAACTGTGCTCTACATATCTTGTATATAATCAAATTCCCCTCAGTGCGATGTCTGCGCAGTCGAGTTAAAGACCTTCTTGTGGCTCTGTGCAGGGCAGTTAGTTCTGAAGACCACCAGGGGACTGGTCGTCATTTGAATAACCCTATTGTCTTGAGAATTGAGTTAACTCCTGCTGTATGAAGGGTTCCATTCAGAAAGTCTATGGCATCATCAATATTTTCAAACTGTTCTGCCTTTCCTTCAATTTCATTTAGCTAACGAAATCTATCCCAATCCGCCTTATCAAGATTCCATCGTGGAGATCTTTGTAAAGGCGGACCCTTGTTGGTGTTTATAATGATTGGTGCATGATCACTAGTATGCCAATCATCTAATGTCCTCCAATCGAAATCAAGGAAACAGTTAGAGCTTGCCATTGAAAGGTCAATGTATGACAAGGTACCTGTCTGAACATGGAAGTGTGTGGGCTCTCCTGTATTAGGGACTCCGACATCCTCGTTTTCCACAATTGATGATATAATATTGCCCCTGGTGTTTGCTAAAACATCACCCCACAAAGGATGTCTACCATTCAAATCTCCTAGTAAAAGAAAAGGTTGAGGGAAGTGTTGAATCACCTCTACTAAATCATCATACGATATGTTATCATTTGGAGGCAAGTACAGCGAACATATTGTATATTTTCTCTCTATATCAATCTGTACAACCACTGCCTGGAGAGGTTTACAGACAGATAAAGGTATTTGGGGAACATCTCGGCGAACGTATATGAGACTTCTGCCATGGCTCCTTACTCCATGATCATAAGGTGTCGTATAGCTAATATATTCGCGAGGACATGGGGCATTAGCATTAAGCTTGCTTTCCTGTAGACATACAATTATGGGGGAATGCCAGTGAATTAAGAGCTTAAGTTCTTCATATTTGGCCCTCAAACCCTGACAATTCCATTGCAAAATGGATGAAAAAACTATGTATTATTTTCTGGAAGACATCTTTGATGAGGTCTTCCCATTGACAGTTTTTGATTTGACAATATTCTCTGTAGGCTTCTTAAGTGTGGGTCTTGATAAGTTAGGTTTCATATTTGCCTTTTCAGTGTTCTTACCTAATTGTTGTGGGGATGGTGGACCTCAACTTTAATTTTTGATTGATTCGAGAAATTTTCCTGTTGATCTGAAATATCAACAGGCAGAACATCATATCTATTTGAGGTCATAACTTTGGTGTTTTTAATGGATGGGGGTGAGAGGGATGGAGGTCTCTCTCTTTTCCTATTGACAGGTAGTGATTTGTTAGGCTTTGGTTTTTTCCCCACAACAGATGCACCTGATAACTCTGTTTTATGTGGAACCTCCATCAAATCAGGCAAAGATATAGCCTGAGATAGGTTAGTATTTTCCTTTGTAGTGGGGGACAAAGGTTTATTAGAGGTGAGCAAAACCTTATGTGATATTCTCGCCCTATCCTCTAGAATTCTATCAGAAGATGGCGAATTTCTTTTCTGGGGAATTGAGGCAGTAATAGGTGGGTTGGATGTCTCATGCCTCATTTTTCTTCCTGATTTTAATAACTTTGCATAACTTGCTGATTTACTCAATAGTCTCTTATATTGCTGGCCGCTCCTATCACTAGATTTATGATTCAAATTGCAGTTTATACAATTGGCCTCTAGTGTATATTTTCCATGGTAAACATTGGAGCAAGTACTACACATTTTATCATTCTTGCAAATTTTAGATGAATGCCTATATTTAAAGTAATTAAAACCTTGCAGCTGCTTCTGCTTAAAAGTTCGAACTTTAATTCTTTCGTTTTCTATGTAAATGTGGAAAAGCACATTAGCATCCTGGAAAGTCAGGATAGTCATTGACGTTCCAGGGACTTTATGCACTTTCCACACAGTTAAAGGACACATGGCCAATATCTCCTCTTCTGCTAACTCATATAAGTCTCTATTAAAAACTACTCCCCTTCCATAACTGAAGTTTAGATGGGGTTTCACATCCATCTTTATGTCATTATTCTCTGTATTTAAATTGCAAAGTATAACCGATTGAGTTTCTGATTTGGTAATTAGGAGGAAACTGTTCTTTCCAAACCAAGATATATCTCCTGGTGTGATGGTACCTACTTTCTTTTGAAGAAATTCACATATCTTAAAATAATTTCCAGTACTCCCTTTTGACTGAGCAATAAGCCACTTTGGTGGTTTTGGCTTTCTCCGGGAGGGTACAACTACAGAACCTCTATACCTTTATCAATCCAATCTGCAGGTTTGTATACATCTAGATCCTTAGGTACCCGACCGCAAAGAGCACCCTTGAAGTTCAAATTATTGATTTTAATATTTATGATATTACTGATTGCATTGAATGCCTCATCATGGTTATCAAATGATATCCATGAATCCCATTTGTCACCTTAACATTGAAATGATTTATACAACACATCATAATTGGTTTCTATGAGAATCCGAGTAACATGAAGCATTCGCAAATTCTCCATGTCACACATATTACTTTGTTTTTGAACATTAGTAGAATAGTCCTTTAAGAGCTTCCAGGTCGTGGACAGAGGGGTTAGTTGTTGAAGTAGCAGCAAGACGGGTTATCCACCTCTTATCGGAGGATGTCAGTCCTCCTATCCCATGTGGCCCAACACGAGAAGAGGCTTCAGCGGGGACCAGTCCTCTCTTAAGGTGGGCGTACACTGGTCAGGGGGGGGGGGGGGGGTAGTTAGCCCCTCCCACCTACGACTCCAGTGCCTGGCGTCACCCATTACCCGCAAATATGGGCGACTTAAAACCGGATCACTGGAGCCTGACTTTTAACAGACTTGTCTGCACCCAATGGGGTCTGCCAGAGGGTGATGGCGTCTAAATTTGTACAGGTTGAGATGGTATGACATCCATCCCACCCTGTGCCAAATCCAAAGAAGCAGTCAAACAAAGTCATACAAGCCAAAGTCGTCAACAAGTTCATGCCCAAGAGGAAGAGATGGGAGAATAAAAGTAATCAAAAGAACGTTGGGAAAGTGCTGACTAATTTATTTGGATCAACAATTGGGCACCGAGGTCCAGTGGGAATGCAGTTCCCACTGTTCATTAGAGCCCAGCTGCTAATCCCTAAGCCCCATCATCGTCAAGGCTTCAGCATCTTGGGGGTGCATGCTTTGTAATTAAACATTAATTCCTATAACTAAGTAAACCAAATACAAAAGAAAATTTTCTCTTTCATTGAGTAAAAACATAAACTAGGCTACCATACCAAAAATCTGTAGGATATGCCACCACAAATAAACAATATTTGTTATCATACATTTTACATATCCAGTGTTATGAATGTTACTAATAACAAACATCTTATAAGTGATAAATAGCAATGTTAACTTTCATCAACAGAAACATAAAATTTTATTATTGTAAACTAGCCTATGCTAAGTAGCCATTACATGTCATACCTGGCAACACATATCATTGTCAATCAATATCCCACATTTATTAATCTGTTAAAAAAGGGATTTTGACATAGGAAAAATCTATTTTTAGGTGAGATAGCCATGTCGTCCTGATGGAAATTTCTTTAGGCAGCTTTCTACTTGGGATATTTCTGCGAGTGATATACCAGAAAATTTTACCTGAAGAGGTATCATACGGTTACTACACCTTGAGCGAATATCCCAAAAGATATCGTGTATGTAACAAGGACGTGTTTAAAACAACCACGGCTATTCTTCCCCAAATAGAGTTAACCTTATCTCGAAGGATATGGGATAGGATTGAATGCGTAGGGGGGCCATTACAACTCCGATACCAGTGTGATACTGTAAACACGTTCAATGATTCGCCACTCCAGCAGCAGCCATCGTATGAAAAATGACCTCACACTGAGAATTGGGAGGAGATGAAAAGTAACGGGTGGGTCCATCAGGACGACATGGCTATCTCACCCAAAAATAGATTTTTCTATGTCAAAATCCCTTTTTTGGGCTCGAGCCATGTCATCGTGATGGAAGTGTACCAGAGAATCAAAAATTTTCAGTTGTGACAAATTAGAATTTTAACAACATCGGTGCTCTTTTGTGTTAACCTCACTAATTATAGAAGATTTTATATCATTCTATGCTTAGTGTATCTAATGATGGTTTGTTTTACACTTCCAAATAAAGCTATTTGGGCAACACTCCAACTCAAAGAGTGGACTAAGCAAGTTTTTGTAAACTGTAATGAAATCAAACAGTTATCATCACAGCCTCACTCGCTGTGAAGAAAGTACCTTTGTAAGAGCACATATCGACTAATCAAAAGTCCGTGAAAAGAAGGGTTGAAAAATAGAGGTACACTACTTTTTATTTAGGAACAGTAGGTCCATATAAAAGGAACGAAAAAAGACGTACAATCGTTTATTATTTCAAAAAGTAAACAAATGTAACAAAATTGGTGCAACAATATTTACATTTTTTGTGCTTAAAACAAGAGAGGTTACCCCAGTAACATCATATAGAATAGGATAGTAACATCCTTCCGTAAAATAAAAATAAAGTCACCTTTTGACTCTTTAATATAAACATAGTTTATAACACAATGCAAATTAGAAGAACATTCAACCCGCACTATGCAGACTGTAATAGTCCCGTATTACACAGTCCATAAGAGTCCATGCACAACACTAAGAAGCTGGTTTAATCACACTACAAACTGCCACAACGAAGTGTTCAATTTCCTCCGATTATCGAAAATAATGTTTAAAAAACATTCTTGAAGATTTATATGCAGGGTAAGCCTGTCAACCTTCGAAGGACATATACAGGAAGAAGTTTAAGGAAGAGGAAACTTTCCTAGGATCATGACCCGATGGCATACTATCCGGGTCAGCCTTTCTGATAGAATAAGTGAGTTTGGACGTCAGCTGTTTCAAAGAGATTAGATCCTGTTATTCCCCCTTTAGAAAGTTGTCCACCTTTAAAGGCTTCACTCTTTGAGAAGTAAGCTTTAAGGCATTTGACAGGGCACAGAGAAGGATCTTCCTTTACAGGGACGATCTTCCAAAGCCCCCAATGTTTCGTGGTGAGTTCATTTTTAGCCAGGAATGCAGGTTCTGAATATAAATTAACTTCTCCCGACTCCGAGAATTCGATGTGGCCATGATCCCTAGATAGTGCCACAATCTCGATGACTCTAGCACCAGAAGCAATAGCTAGTGAAAATATCGATTTTTGAGTAATATCCCACAAAAAATCAGAATAGCTATCTGTTGAGGAGGCTAAGTGCAAGACTTTGTTCAAAGACCATGAGATGGTCTTGTGGGGAGTATTTGATTTCAGTTTAGCACAAGCATTCGGGATCTTACTAAACAGCTCGCTGCTGAGTTTCATATCAAAAGCATAAGTGATAGGTCTGGTTAGGGCCGATTTACATGAGGAAATAATTGTGGAGGCCAGACCCTGTTCATGTAATATGATAAAGAATGATAAACAGAAGTCCATTGTAATCAAAGTGGGCTTATGTTTCTTAACAAACCCAAACCTATAACTTCCAAGGAGATAAGTATTGTCTTTTTGTAGTAGAAGACTTGTATTCTTCTATATAATCAATCCTTTGCTTCAAAACTCCGTATTTTCTTTTAGCAGCTAGGACAAGAAAATCATGAGCGGAAGTTTGTTCGTTATCAAAGAGGAAGCAAAGACAGTCTTCTGTTGAACATCCTGGGACAGCAATGGTGATGGCAAAGGAATATGGCGAGGTTTGAGTTCCAGAACAAGAGGATACCAATTGCTCTCGGTCCACTTGGGGGCCACTAGTGCTGCTGTCCCTTTGAAGGTCCATAAGTTGTCCAGGATCTTCATGAGATTGAACAGTGTAAAAAGGTAAATGCAAGTCCACTGGTTCCAATTCAGTGACATCCCCACTGCTTCCAGATCTAAATTTGGTGCTACATAATGGGGAAGCTTCTTATTAAAGCTCATCACAAGGAGATCTATTATCAGTTCCGGGATTTGCTCTAGAATGAAACAGAAGCTTGAATCTTGAAAGGGTGCCCACCGTCAAACTGCAAACCCTTTCTAAATGAACTGCAGAGAGATACAAATTTCTCAACTTTGACAATTTGAGAATGGCCAATATTACCTGATTGATCTGTGGAGATCTCGAACCCTGTCTATTGGTGCAGTGGACTATAGTTTTGCTGTTCAGAACTAACTTGATGTGTGATTTCTTCAGGTTCAATTTTTTCAGAGAAAGAAACACTGCCATGGCTTCTACAATTTTGATATGGAATTGTTGAAATGCGACTGACCACTGACCCTGTATCTTCTTGGTGGGGGTACGACCCCCTCAACCTCGTTCTGAGGCATCCATGTGGATTGTCACTGATGGAGGAGAAAAATGAAGAGGGACATGTGTCAAAAAACTCTTGGCAGTGGACCACAGCTTGAACTGTTTTCATAGTAGAGCCATGGTTTTGTGGAGATGATTTCTTCAAGCATTTGATGCCTTTCTTCTTCAGACTCTGTTGGCATCCTTGAGTCTTGCTTTTAGGATGGGGATTGTAACAGTTGCAAATTGTAATGAACCCAAGACTCTTTCTTAATGACGTCTGGTGATCATCTTCAAGTGAAGAAAACACTTGACCGAACTTGCTATTTCCTTCCTCTTGTCCTGAGGTAGAGAAAGGATATGTGACTCTAAATCCCAGCGCAGACGTAGTCACTGGAATTCTTGAGCTGGAATTAACTTGAACTTCTCGAAGTTGATTTGGAAGCCCAGAGATTGAAGAAATTTCATTACTTCCTGAGCTGCTACAAGACATTCCGACTTTGTCGCAGCCAAAACTAACCAATTGTCGAGGTATACCATCACTTGAAGACCTTTGTTCTTGAGTAGTTGAACAATGGTCTCGAGTAGTATTGTGAAAATCTTTGAAGATATGCTGAGCCCAAAGGGCATAGCTTTGAATAAGTAGGCCTTTCTTGCCAGAATGAAACCAATGTAGGGGGAGAAGTGTCAACCTATTGGATGATACCAATAAGTGTCGGTAAGATCTATAGAGACAGTGTAGGCCCCTTAGGGGTAGTAGGGCCTGTATTTGCGAGATAGTTAGCATTTGGAACTTGTCGTTCTAAATGAACTTGTTTAGAGGGGACAAGTCCAGAATAGTTTGAAGAGTATTCGAATCTTTCTTTGGCAAGCAAAACAGATGTCCTTGAAAGTTCATGGATGTTGTGCAATGGATAACTCCCTTCTGGAGGAGATCCTGCACAAATTCTTCCAAAATTGGAGTTGCGGGTTGGAAGAACCTCTTTACCTGTGGTGGCTTCTGTCTCCATTTCAAGCCTAGTCCTTTTGAAAGCATACTGTGTGCCCAAGGTTCAAATTTCCAATGATCCTTAAAGCGATAGAGTCTTTCCCCTACCGGAAGCTCCTCATTGTTGTTTTGAAGGACCTGCTCCTTTATGAGACCTGCTTCTGCTTCCTTGGCCCCTAGATTGGCCACCTCTTCCAGACTTTCCCTTTCCACATGCATTTTTCCCCTTGAGCTCTTACAGGGTGAAATGTAGTTGTGGCCCATTTATAAATGGGGTTGAAGGCTGTGGACTGTGTCACGTACTGCTAGGGAACAGTGTACACTGTCTGGGGAATAGTGACAACTGTGGCAGTCGTGGCAGGATATGTTTTCTTGCATTTGAAGAGTCTCCTAGGTTTCTTGCCTTTAGGTTGAGGTCTTTCTCCAGGAGTAACTTTCCTCTTGGAGGAAATACCCTATTTCTGTAAAAGGCTTTTGTTCTTGTGAGGTACCCTGTCCATGACTTCTTGAAGCACCTTGTGAGGAAACAGATTTTTTTCCCCAGATGTGTGAGTTAATCAACTATTTAGGCTCATGCCTAATAGTTACCCCTGCTAGGACGTGCTTTCAGCAGGCTCTCCTGGCTAAAAAGATTGCATGCAGATCCAGATGGAAGGTAGCCAAATGGGTCTTGGCTAGAACTGGGAAGAGGTCAGATTTTGAATAGTTCCTAATAAGCATCTCAAGGTAAGACTGGTGCGACAAAGAAGCAGCCAGTCTTTCCTTGGCCTCCAATTCAGCTTATAGTAGGAATTCTAGAATTCTGGACAGTCTCTCATTAAACTGCTTGCCTCCGATATCCCTATCCAGTTTGCCAACTATAAAGATGTGTTGAACATCTTCCTAACTATCGGAGTCATATGGGAAAGCAAGCGAAACGGGCTTGCACTCCTCTAGCACTGGCAGATGTCTACCTTCTACTACTGCCTTTTTGACAGCCTCTAAACTCATTGAGGCAAAAGGAAAGTCTGTCTTTGGAAGCTACAAAAGTAGCTTGCTTCCTGCCGAAAGCAGAAAGTAGTGTTAGTAAACTCGGCTGTCTTCAGATCCTTGACCAACAAGGTTTGAGACTCACCATGGTCTAAGATGATCATTTCCTTGGGAATCGTATCTTCTCTGATGGATGCTTCGGAATTCAACCTAACATAACAGTAAGGATAATTTTCGATTCAGGGATAAAACTCTAAATCCCAGACTGGTTTAGAGCCCATGCCTTCACCAATATCATGGTACCCCTCACTCAGAACCATATATTCTGCATAACGCCAAGGGTTCTTTGCCGAATAGTCAGGAAGACTTGAGACTGGTAGAGCCTTGGACTTCAGTGCCTGTTGAAGCACCTCAATCTTTGCCTCTAAAGATGCTTATACTTTTATGCTCTGCATGAATGTTTTCCATGAATGCTTTTATGGATGCCATGAACTTTAAATGTCCTGGGAATAAAGGGGCAGTCAGAGTCGGAAGAGGAGTATTAGTTCAAGCAGGTGTAGCAGATACAGGGACAGAAGTATGCAAAGAAAAATTACTAGGTACAGTACTTTCCTGCTCACTGTCACGCGAGTCATCCGAGGCTACCGTTGTCAACAAAAGCCTTTCTCTCTCTGACGGAATGGAGGAGGTTGTCAACATGCTGTTGGCATGCAAAAGCATGTCCTGAAGTGCATCCCGGACTTCATGATCTGCAGGATCCAGTTGTAAGGATGGGAGTTGTACCATCGGTATCTGATGTCCGTACACCGCGTCACATTAGCTATTCCGGAATCCCCTCACCCAGAGACCAATGGTTTTCTGGCCCCATGCTTTCTCATCCTGAGAAACATTGGTAGCGTGGAATCCAGTGTGTATAAGGTCCTTGCATATACTGCAGTTAGTAGGTTCCCAGATAGCAAAGGATCCTTTGGAAACAGGACAGTTCGCATGTTTCCTTCAGGTCTTATGGCTGCAAGGCAACTTGACCCACCTGGTGCAGGTTACCGTCACACATTCCATGTCCTCAGCAACTTGTAAAGATAGAAAAATTTCAATGAGTAAGTTATCGTCACACCAAATTTTTTTTATATATCTTCACACAGAAAAATATCCCAATATTTTTTCAAAATTGGTTAAAAATTTCTACCTACTACTAGCTACGGCTAAGACTACACTACAATGGAAGCTCACGCCAAGCAGCTCAGAATTCTATATGAATTCCTATAGTGTGGTAGAATAGGGGAAAGAAAAAGATTCATACCAATAGAACACTTGTTCCACCAAAATAGGTCAATCAGACAACCTACGGTGGCGAAATCCAATACCATTATTATCATTATTATTATCATTATTATCATTATTATTATTATTATTATTATCATTATCATTATTATTATTAATGTTATTATTATTATTATTATTACTAGCTTAGCTACAACCCTAGTTGGAAAAGCAAGATGCTATAAGCCCAAGGGCTCCAACAATTAAAATAAAATAAAATGAACAATTAAAATAAAGTATTTTAAAAACAATAACAATATTAAAACATATTTCATATATAAACTATAAAAAAAACTTATGTTAGCCTGTTCAACATAAAAACATTTGCTGCAAGTTTGAACTTTTGAAGTGTAGTATTGAACCTCATAATGGAGATGGCTTAACTATTAGAATTAACTGCATGCCTAGTATTACGAAGAGGATGGAATTGTGCGGGAAGATCTCAACGTAAAGGATGGTCAGAATTATAAAAAAATCTTATGCAATATGCATGATGAACAACTTCCAGCAATTAATATATAGATCAGGAATAAGAAATTTAATAGTAGATCTCAAAGAGTTGTTGTTGATGGGCACCATAGTGAGTATAGGAATGTGATATCCGGTGTTCCACAGGGTAGTGTTCTTGGCCCATTACTTTTCATACTATATACACATGACATGTGGTTTGGCTTAGAAAATAAGCTTGTTGCATATGCAGATGATGCTACTCTCTTTGCATCAATTCCATCCGCTGAATGTAGATCTGGGGTTGGTGAATCCCTTAATAGAGATTTAGCTAAAATTAGTGCATGGTGCAAATTATGGGGTATGAAGTTGAATCCTAACAAAACTCAAAGTATGATTGTAAGTAGGTCAAGGACGGTGGCTCCTCAACATCCGGATCTCAGTATTGATAATGTTTCTTTAAATTTGTATGACTCTTTCAAAATTTTAGGCGTGATTCTTGACAGCAAATTTACTTTTGAGAAACATATAAGGTCTGTGTCTTCTTCAATTGCACAAAAAATTGGCTTATTGAGAAAGTCTTTTAAGATATTCGGTGATCAATCTATTCTGAAGAAGTGTTTCAATTCTTTTATTCTACCTTGTTTTGAGTATTGTTCTCCTGTCTGGTCTTCAGCTGCTGATTCTCATCTTAATTTGTTGGACAGAAACTTACGGTCTATTAAATTTCTTATTCCTGATCTAGATATTAATCTCTGGCACCGTCGATCAATTAGTTCATTATGCATGTTGCATAAGATTTTTCATAACTCTGACCATCCTTTACATTCAGATCTCCCTGGACAATTCTATCCTGTTCGTAATACTAGGCAGGCAGTTAATTCTAATAGCCAGGCCTTCTCCATCATAAGACTCAATACTACGCAGTACTCTAGAAGTTTTATTCCAGCTGTTACCAAGTTGTGGAATGATCTTCCTAATCGGGTTGTTGAATCAGTAGAACTTCAAAAGTTCAAAGTTGGAGCAAATGCTTTTTTGTTGACCAGACGGACATGAGTCTTTTTATAGTTTATATATGACATTTTTGTTGTTGACGTTGTTAATAGTTTATATATGATATATCTCTTTTGACATTACTTTTTTTAGAATGATTTATTGTTAATTTGTTCTCTTCAGTTATTTATTTCCTTATTTCCTTTCCTCACTGGGCTATTTTTCCCTATTGGAGCCCCTGGGCTTATAGCATCTTGCTTTTCCAATTAGGGTTGTAGCTTGGATAGTAATAATAATAATAATAATAATAATAATAATAATAATAGACAGTAAGTTCCTGTCCAACAAATTAAGATGAGAATCAGCAGCTGAAGACCAAACAGGAGAACAATAGTCGAAACAAGATAGAATGGATGAATTAAAACACTTCTTCAAAATATATTGATCACTGAAAATCTTTAAAGACTTTCTTAATAAGCCCATTTTTGGGGGCAATTGAAGAGGACACACACCTAATTTGTTTCTCAAAAGTAAATATGCTGTTGAGAATCATGCATAAAATTTTAAAAGGGTCATACAGAGTTAAAGAATCATTATTAATACTGAAAACCGGATGTTGAGGAGCCACTGCCCTTGTCCTACTTATAATCATATTTTGAGTTTTGTTATTATTCAACTTCATTCCCCATAATTTGCACCATGCACTAATTCTAGCTAGATCTCTATTAAGGGATTCAGCAACCCCAGATCTACATTCAGGGGATGGAATTAATGCAAAAAGAGTAGCATCACCAGAAGATGCAAACAGCTTATTTTCTAAGCCAAACCACATGTCATGTATTTATAGTATGAAAAGTAATGGTCCAAGAACACTACCCTGAGTAATACCAGATATCACGTTCCTATACTCACTATGGTGCCCATCAACAACAAGTCTTCACACTCTTTACTTGAAAATTCAATAATGATAGTTTGAAACGACCTATCCACTCCAAACTGTTTGAGTTTGAAAATAAGAGCCTCATAATTAACACAGTCAAAGGTAGCACTAAAATCGAGGCCAATCATACCAACTTCCTGACCACAATCAAGGGATTTTTGGACAGCCAATGCTGTGCAGAAAGAAGGGCATCACATGTTGTAATGACTTTAGGAAAACCATATGGCAATGTAGGAAACACATGATTATCTTCAGTAAACCTATTAAGACGTTTTGCCAAAAGACATTGAAAAACTTTAGATAATATGGTAGTTATGGAAATTGGGCAGTAATCAGTTGGACTTGAGCTACCACAAATACATTTATATAGTGGAGTAACATTACCAATTCTCCAACAAGTGCTAAAAGCTCCTCTTCTTGCTCACTTGCGCAAAATAACACAACTTTGGAGCTAAGAAATCTGCAGTCTTCATAAAAAACAAAGGAAAAATACCATTTGGGTCTACTTCCCCATAAGCATCACGGTTCATCAACAGAACTTTAATTTCAAGAGATCCAAAAGCTAAACTAGTTAGTTTAGCCTCAGGAAAACAGGAATGAGGAAGTTCGAGTTTATCATTACTCTGCTTTCTGTCAAACACTTCAGCCAAAATTTTTGCCTTTTCCTTTGGAGAGTGGGTGACAGCCATCTGGTTTAAGTAAAGGAGGAAATGTTGCATCTACACCAAAGAGTGCAGATTTAAGTGTAATCCACCAATTTAACTCCTGGGTTGTACCAGAAAGGATTTCTTTTATTGATAAATTGCATTTCTTTTCAGTTGAAGCATAAACTCTCTGGGTAAAAGTTCTAAGCTGAGTATAGCTATTCCAGGTCAAATCTGATCTGTTACCCTTCCAAAGATGATAGGCCTCCTGCTTCTCCAAATAAACACGTCTACAATCATCATTGAACCATGGTATTTCCTCCACTCAGTACCTTAGCACACGAGGAGGGATACACCTATCAATTATGTTGACTAGATTCTCATTCAAAGGGATAACAGGATCAACACTCCTAGACAATTGTAAACAATTCAGGCCCAAAAGATCATGCAAAATCCCATTTCAGTCTGCTTGAGATTTCATATAAATCTTACTCGAGTATGAAACACCAGGGACAGCCTACTCAGTTTTCACTACTAATGAAATCAAGGCATGATCAGATGTCCCAACTGGAGAACCAACCTTCCTTGTTATAATACCAGGGGAGTCAGTGTATACGAAGTCCAAGCAGTTACCAGATCTGTGAATAGCTTCACTTATGATTGGCTCACAGCCTGATTCAGAGGCACAGTCTAAAGCTCTTAAGCCATGGTGATCCGTAGGAGAAACAGAATCTAACCACTTCCTATGGTGAGCATTGAAATCACCAACAAAGACAAAAGAGGCCTTTCTATCATCTTCCTGTATCTTAGCCACTATGGTAAGAAGACAATTAAAGATAGTAGCAGCTGTACCTAAGGCGGCATATGTTTAAAGCCGCCATGGGTCCATGATCTAACCTTTCTTTACCTGGAAGGTATGTCGACTCAATGCGGCAAAAGGCATTGCTAAATAGGCAACCGGTAAACGATCCTATAGGGAACTAGTCAGAGGGAAAAAGGAACAGTACAGACTAGCAAGAAAGAGATGCAGCTGGTACAGCTGACTGCCACTTGCCTAGTTATCAACATTAGATTTATCAAGGAATGGGATTCTCCCCATTGAAATTAATGAGACGTTTAGAACGGCCAGGATACAAAAAATTCATAAATTCGATGAAAATCCTTACAACTAGGAGGTATCCAATTGATCAATTTTAGAGGATAATGTTCCTCTGATATGGAGGGTAGGGTATAGGCGCAGCTGACAAGTTTAAGGCAACAGCTAAGATGGCAAAGGAAATGCTCTATTCTAATAAAGGAGGGAGAGACTCTCAGCCTACTCACATATAAAGCTAGAGCGCTCGAGCCAGCAAGTCTGGAAAATATGGCAATGCAGTACCTGCTCAAGCCTAGGAAATACCGCCTGAACAAAGGAGTAGAGGCTCCACAGCAAGAGACATAGCCTAAGAAGAGGAAGCCAACTACCAGAAACAAGGCGACTGCTAGAGCGGCAAGGGAAAAGATCCCTATTGAGGGTCTAGTCCCTTTGCCTACCTAAGAGTAGGCTGACAGAAACCCCAAGCCGGCCAGTCTAGATATATCGCACTCGAGGTGTCCTCAATTGCCAGGGAAAGGCATACCAGGCAAAGGAACTGTAGTTCCACGGCCAGGAAGAGAACGCACCCTAACCAGGAAGGGGAGGGAGCAGCTGGCCTACCAAGAGGCGGCAGATATAACAAATAGACATCATATACTTAAACTTTCAAAACGCTTTTGACAAAGTTCCTTATAAGAAATAATGGTCAAAATTAGAGCAATAGGCATCATGGATGAGGTAGCTGAATGAATCGAAAATTGGCTAACAAACAGAAAACAGAGTTGTAATCAATGGAGAAGCTTCAGAGTGGGCAGCTGTTACAAGCAGAGTACCTCAAGGATTCGTCTTTGGACCATTAATATTTCTGATCTACATTAAAAACATAGATTTAGGATTAACTAATAGATTAGCCAAATTTACCGACGATACTAAACTAGGCATAAATGCTGTGGACTCAGAAGATGTAGCAGCCTTAAGAGAGGCTCAAATGAAACTAGGAGAATGGTCCAGAAAATAGCAATTGCCTTTCAACAGTGGGATATGTAAAGTCCTGCACATAGGTTATAGTAACCATCAATCAGATCACTCACTAATGGGAAATGAAATAGAAAATGTGGACCAGGAGGAAGATCTCGGTATTATAGCTGTATATGGCTTTTGCTGAAATAAAGATTACTATTATTATTATTATTATTATTATTATTATTATTATTATTATTATTATCCGCAAGGATTTGAATTTCATCAAACAGAGCATAGAAGCTGAAAAGAAAGCACAAAACATAAAAGGTTACACAGAGAGACAATTCAAATAGAGAAAAAAAGACACTGTACTACAGCTGTACATATCACTAGTAAGACCCCATCTAGAATACGGACTCCAATTATTCAGAAGGATATAGTTAGACTCGAAGCAGTAAAAGCTAGAGCCACCAAACTAGTTCCAAAACTACGAAAATTTGGATATACACGGAGGATGGGACGTTTGAGCTTATTTGATCTACAAACTCAACAACTAAGGGGTACAATTAATAATGGCATTCAAAATTCTTAAAGGAATAACAAATGTAGATAACAACAATCTATTCACGCTTACCACAAATCAGTCCAGAGATAATGGATACAAACTGGAACTAGAAAGATACAACACCACTTAATGTGGCAATTTCTTTACATACAAAATAGCAAATACTTGGAATAGACTTCCAGTGGATGTAGTAAACAGTATCATGGTAAACGAGATTAAGAATAAATTAAGACAAAATGCTTAAACTAAATCGCCCTACCAAATAGCAAATGGAGTCTCTGCAGATGGACTAAAACGTATTTGAGACATCCAAAATCCTTGTAACTCTCTCTCTCCATACAATTTTCCCCTGCTAATAGCATGGCTTTGTAATGAAGCAGGAACTAAATACCCAAATATAATTAACTTTACAAGAAAATTTACATTACCGTTTTCATCTTCATATTAAGCTAAATGAGACTTTATTATAGTAAATGATTTCCTATTGAAGAAAATACATTGACTGCATAATACTAAATAGTGAGGCAGCGGGCAAGAATAGCACAGCAGCGTCAGCTAAAACCTTTAGCTGCTTTTCTTCACACAATATGCCATTGATGCCCAAAGCTTGCCCCAGGGGCTGATTAGAATCAGCTTCATTCTCCGGTTTTCTTCCCAAGGACTAGGATCTAGGCTAAGTCAAAGAGGCGCAGCAGCTTAAGCACCAGAGGTCGGGCAACAAGAGCCAAAAGATTTCTTCGGTTTGGGAAATGACCCCGCAGCCGAAGAATCCCTCTTAGTCATCTTCATACTTCTGCTGTCATACTCAGATCACTGCAAAGGCAGCAAAAACAGCCACTTGTCACAGGCGGGATGACTGCAAGCAGTTAGGCCCCTATCAAAAGGCACAAAGAAAGGGGTTCCATGCCTTGTTATCACATAAACCTGCAGTAATTAAGGCCAGGTTCACCAGGACAGCCTCGCATACTTATGTATGGATTCTCCATTGCAAGCACACTCAGTAAACCTAAAAGAGACAAGGAGTGTTATACTAGAAAAAAAATGCCAAGCTATGTTGAGCGCATAGAGTAGATCTGTAGGATCTACTCGGTGTGTTGACAAGGGGGCGAGGCTTTCCCGCCACACGCCAGTAACTACTGACAAATTCTTAGGAATTTTAACAGACGACTAAAATAATACTCCCATTAAAGGACAATTAGAATAGCGCCAACGTTATCCCTGTGTGTCGTAAGAGGCTACTAAAAGGGACGGGACGAGGGGGCTGGGAACCCCCTCTCTTGTATAAAAATCCTGTGAGACATCATCAAAGAGATGGAGCTGGGGGGAGAGTGACTGCTCCCCGCACTCTAGTTTTGGGGTGTTTGAATGTGCGCGGATGTAGTACGATAGAGAGTAAAAGATGTGAGATTGGAAGTATGTTTAGAAGTAGAAGGATGGATGTATTGGCCTTGTGTGAGACAAAGATGAAAGGAAAGGGTGAAGTGATTTTTGGTGAAATGTCTGGTAGAGTGTCTGGGATTGAAAGGGGAAGAGCGAGAGAGGGTGTGGCTTTATTGCTGAGTGAATGGATGACAGGTAAAGTAGTGGAATGGAAGGAGATATCATCTAGGTTAATGTGGGTAAGGGTTAGGTTGGGTAGGGAATGTTGGGCGTTTGTCAGTGCGTATGGGCCAGGTAGTGAGAAAATTGAAGAAGAGCAGAATGAGTTCTGGAATGAATTAACTAGGTGTGTAGAAGGACTGGGTAGAAGGAATTATGTAGTTGTCATGGGTGACTTAAATGCTAGAGTGGGCGCTGGAGAGGTAGAAGGTGTCATTGGGAAGTATGGCGTACCAGGTGAAAATGAGAGTGGTGAGAGACTGGTAGATATGTGTGTTGAACAAGAGATGGTAATAAGAGCTAGCTTTTTTAAAAAGAAAGATAAAAATAAGTATACATGGGTAAGAGTGGCAAATGGAAGAGTAGTAGAAAGGGCATTAATGGATTATGTGTTGATAACTAAAAGAATGTTTGGAAGATTGAAAGACATGCACGTGTTTAGGGGTATGGCAAACGGTATGTCTGATCATTTTTTGGTGGAAGGAAAATTAGTTGTAGCAAAAGAGTGGGGGAATAGAGTAGGTGGATGTAAAAGGGAGCTAGTGAGGATTGAAGAGCTAATAAAACCGGGGGTAAAAAGTAAATATCAGGAAAGGTTGAAAATGCATATGACGAGGTGAGAGTAAGAGAAACTGGTAATTTAGAGGAGGAGTGGAAGTTAGTAAAAGAAAATTTTGTTGGGATTGCAAGTGATGTATGAGGCAAGAAGGTTGTTGGAGGCAGCATGAGGAAGGGCAGTGAATGGTGGAATGAAGGCGTGAAGGTAAAAGTGGAAGAGAAAAAGAGGGCTTTTGGAGAATGGCTGCAGAGTAATAGTATAGAGAAGTATGAAAAATATAAAGAGAAAAATGTGGAAGTAAAGCACAAGGTATATGAGGCAAAGAGGGCAGCTGACCTGAGGTGGGGTCAGGGACTGGGTCAGTCATATGAAGAGAACAAGAAGAAGTTTTGGAAAGAAGTGAAGAGAGTAAGGAAGGCTGGCGCAAGAATTGAAGAGACAGTGAAAGATGGAAATGGAAGGTTGTTAAAAGGAGAGGAGGCAAGGAAAAGGTGGGCGGAATATTTTGAAAATTTGCTGAATGTTGAGGATAATAGGGAGGCAGATATAATTGCTGTTCCAGGTGTTGAGGTGCCAGTGATGGGAGATGAGAATGAGAGAGAGATAACAATAGAGGAAGTGAGGAGAGCACTAGATGAAACGAGAGTAGGAAAAGCATCTGGTATGGATGGTGTGAAAGCTGAGATGTTGAAGGAAGGGGGTGTGACTGTACTTGAATGGTTGGTGAGATTGTTTAATATGTGTTTTGTGTTGTCAATGGTACCAGTAGATTGGGTTTGTGCATGCATTGTACCACTATATAAGGGTAAGGGAGATGTGCATGAGTGTTGTAATTCAAGAGGTATTAGTTTGTTGAGTGTAGTTGGAAAAGTGTATGGTAGAGTACTGATTAATAGGATTAAGGATAAAACAGAGAATGCAATCTTGGAAGTACAGGGTGGTTTTAGAAGAGGTAGGGGTTGTATGAATCAGATTTTTACAGTTAGGCAGATATGCGAGAAATATTTAGCAAAAGGTAAGGAGGTGTATGTTGCGTTTATGGATCTGGAGAAAGCATATGATAGAGTTGACAGGGAAGCAATGTGGAATGTGATGAGGTTATATGGAGTTGGTGGAAGATTGTTGCAAGTAGTGAAAAGTTTCTACAAAGGTAGTAAAGCATGTGTTAGAATAGGAAATGAAGTGAGCGATTGGTTTCCGGTGAGAGTGGGGCTGAGACAGGGATGTGTGATGTTGCCGTAGTTGTTTAACTTGTATGTTGATGGAGTGGTGAGAGAGGTGAATGCTCGAGGCTTGGACGAGGATTAAAACTGGTAGGCGAGAATAATGATGAATGGGAGGTAAATCAGTTGTTGTTTGCGGATGATACTGTACTGGTAGCAGACACAGAAGAGAAGCTTGACCGACTAGTGACAGAATTTGGAAGGGTGTGTGAGAGAAGGAAGTTGAGAGTTAATGTGGGTAAGAGTAAGGTTATGAGATGTACGAGAAGGGAAGGTGGTGCAAGGTTGAATGTCATGTTGAATGGAGAGTTACTTGAGGAGGTGGATCAGTTTAAGTACTTGGGGTCTGTTGTTGCAGCAAATGGTGAAGTGGAAGCAGATGTACGTCAGAGAGTGAATGAAGGTTGCAAAGTGTTGGGGGCAGTTAAGGGAGTAGTAAAAAATAGAGGGTTGGGCATGAATGTAAAGAGAGTTCTATATGAGAAAGGGATTGTACCAACTGTGATGTATGGATCGGAGTTGTGGGGAATGAAAGTGATGGAGGGACAGAAATTGAATGTGTTTGAGATGAAGTGTCAAAGGAGTATGGCTGGTGTATCTCGAGTAGATAGGGTTAGGAACGAAGTGGTGAGGGTGAGAACGGGTGTAAGAAATGAGTTAGCGGCTAGAGTGGATATGAATGTGTTGAGGTGGTTTGGCCATGTTGAGAGAATGGAAAATGGCTGTCTGCTAAAGAAGGTGATGAATGCAAGAGTTGATGGGAGAAATACAGGAGGAAGGCCAAGGTTTGGGTGGATGGATGGTGTGAAGAAAGCTCTGGGTGATAGGAGGATAGATGTGAGAGAGGCAAGAGAGCGTGCTAGAAATAGGAATGAATGGCGAGCGATTGTGACGCAGTTCCGGTAGGCCCTGCTGCTTCCTCCGGTGCCTTAGATGACCGCGGAGGTAGCAGCAGTAGGGGATTCAGCATTATGAAGCTTCA
Organism: Palaemon carinicauda; assembly: GCF_036898095.1. Classification (NCBI taxonomy): domain Eukaryota; kingdom Metazoa; phylum Arthropoda; class Malacostraca; order Decapoda; family Palaemonidae; genus Palaemon; species Palaemon carinicauda. The sequence continues at coordinate 80,856,918 of NC_090731.1, forward strand.
TCTGTGGTGGATAATGTGGGAGGTTGGGCTGTGGCACCCTAGCAGTACCAGCTGAACTCGGCTGAGTCCCTGGTTAGGCTGGAGGAACGTAGAGAGTAGAGGTCCCCTTTTTGTTTTGTTTCATTGTTGATGTCGGCTACCCCCCAAAATTGGGGGAAGTGCCTTTGGTATATGTATGCATGTATGTATTAAAGGACGAGGGTTTGTATTTGTGAAGGAACAAACTCTTCTATTATTACTATCATTATTATTCTAATAAATTTAATATCATTAATATTTGTTTACAGTATCTTAGCAATTTTTCAAAAGAACCTCAACTGTCCTTTGGATCCTTTATTCTTCTCTTTCATGGATGCCAAATTCTTTGGATACTTGTTTAGACCTAAAATAACGGTCCTTACACTTCCCCCATGTGCATACGAAGTCACGTTCTAAACATTAATTATGTTTGGGGGGCATTAGGAGTTTAGAGACGGTTAGGTGGGCATGGACCAAAAAACAAAAAAGGTGAGAAATACTACTCTAGGAGTTCCCCAAACATGTGAGTTAAACTTATATAGTACAGTATATTTCAAATTTCAACAAGATAAAATTGGTTAAGTAAGGAAGGGGGATACTAAGTATATACTAGTAAGTGTAGACTTACCATTTTTTCTAGATATGGAAGCATTTGTTGAATTGATTTTCCTAGATGCTTCTTTGGTTCAAGGCCAAGAGCAGCTACCTTGATAATTATAGCATCTATGCCACACTCAACCATTTCATGAAGCAACTCTGACTGATCCCGACGCCACATAAAAGACAAACAAACAAGGCTTAGTCTGCTGCATCTGTAAAAATTATTTATAAAATAAGATTCAAGAAAATCTAAATTCACTTCAAAAAATATATAATAATATAAAGCATTGCCAAATCATGTTGATTAAAGAAATTTACTCCAGACATTTTAACGCTCAAGTCATATCAGTTGGTTAAGTTAAACAACTAAATGTATGCCGGTCCCCTTACACACTCACACAGACATATTCATTCATATTCTCTCTCTCTCTCTCTCTCTCTCTCTCTCTCTCTCTCTCTCTCTCTCTCTCTCTCTCTCTCTCTCTCTCTCTCTCTCTCTCTCTCTCTTCAGCTGCTGATTCTCATCTTAATTTGTTCGACAGGAACTTAAGGTCTATTCAATTTCTTATTCCTGAACTACTTTGTTATACATATTGCATAAGATTTTTCATAATTCTGACCATCCTTTACACCAGTTAATTCTAATAATCAGGCTTTCATTAAGAGGCTCAATACTAAACAGTATTTTAGAAGTGACAAAGTTGTAGAATGATCTTCCTAACCGAGTGGTTGAATCGGTAGAACTTCAAAAGTTCAAACTTGCAGCAAATGTTTTTTTACGTTGAAAGACTAACATAAGTCTTTTTATAGTTTATATATAGAATATCTGACTTAAAGTTGTTAAATGTTGGTAAGATATCTTATCTTAATTGTTCATTACTTCTCATCTAGGTTATTTATTTCCTTTTTTCATTTCCTCACTGGGCTCTTTTTTCCTTGTTGGGGCCATTGTGCTCATAGCATCCAGCTTTTCCAATTAGGGTTGTAGCTTAGCTAGTAATAATAATAATAATAATAATAATAATAATAATAATAATAATAATATACAAGTTGTTTGAAAATTTTACATTGTAGAGGACTCCTATTAAAGAATAAACAAATAAACTGAATTAAAAGCCAATAAGGGAAGTGAGGGACGGTACAATAAGACATTCTAGGGCATTCGAGGAAGAGGAGTGGTCCACGTATAGCCTCCAAAATTCGATATATCCTGTAATCGTCAATACCGACAGTGATAATGAGGAAGATTTGTTCCTTGACAATGATGATTATGAATGTTTTTGTGATATGCCCACTTGTTTCCATTTCTTTTCAACCAATGATGATATATATTGCATGTTAGAGAGAGAGAGAGAGAGAGAGAGAGAGAGAGAGAGAGAGAGAGAGAGAGAGAGAGAGAGAGAGAGAGAGCCTTGCCTTATTGCCTTATTTTTTGTTTAGGTTCCCCAAGGCCCCTCAGTGTGAGGCACCTCGTATGTCCACCAGAGAGTTGCTAATGCATCTTCCGGTATATTTTGCATCTTCCAGTCTTGGATGGTCTGGGATGCATCTTAGGTATTTATCGAACTTATTCTTAAACACATCTACGCTCACTCCTGATAATGTTTCTTAGATGAGCTGGCAGCACATTAAATAGTCGCTGCATTATCGATGCTGGTGCGTAGTGGATTAATGTCCTGTGCGCCTTCCTTAGTTTACCTGGTATATTTCTTGGCATTATTAATCTACCTCTGCTTGCTCTTTCTGATATTTTTAGCTCCTTGATGTTTTCAGTAATTCCTTCTATTTGCTTCCATGCTTGTATGATCATGTAGCGTTCTCTTCTCCTTTCTAGACTGTATAGTTTTAAAAATTGCAGTCTTTCCCAGTAGTCAAGGTCCTTAACTTCTTCTATTCTAGCAGTATAGGACCTTTGTACACTCTCTATTTGCGCGATATCCTTTTGGTAGTGTGGGTACCATATCACATTGCAGTACTCGAGTGTACTACGTACATAAGTTTTGTAAAGCATAATCATGTGTTCAGCTTTTCTTGTTTTAAAGTGTCTGAATAACATTCCCATTTTTGCTTTACATTTAGCCAACAGTGTTGCTATTTGGTCGTTGCATAACATATTCCTATTTAACATTACACCAAGGTCTTTAATTGCTTCCTTGTTTGTGATTGTCTCATTATTAGGTCCCTTGTATGCATATACCATTCCTTCTCTGTTTCCATAATTTATTGATTCAAATTTATCGAGAGAGAGAGAGAGAGAGAGAGAGAGAGAGCAATAATTTTATGCTTCTCTTTTCACTATCATTGTTATCATTATTTTTATTATTTACTACACTACCACCGCAATGTTTGGAGCAGTATGCTATAAATACAATGGGCACCAGCAGGGAAAGTAGCCCAATACTTCACGTAAGTGTCATTAAATGTAACAAAATAATTTAAACTCTATTAACAATCTATTATGATGTTATCTATTTTTTATGCCTATGTCAACCTTATCAACAAAAACTATAGTTTGTAAAAACGTAATTGTCACATTTGTAAGACCCTTCGTGTCCCTATAAATACATGTGTTGTCTCTGAAATAAAGTTAGTTATTAGTAAAATGTCTAAAATTAAGTCTACTTCTGCTCACTTTACACTGGCGACATACAGCAAGCCTTTACCACCCAACACCCCAGCCAGCTCACTGCTTCAGCTGCCATTTCCACCAACGATGACCACCACCGACTCTGAATCATTTGTCCACGCTTCCACAGTGAGGCTCCTGCCTTTCGTCAACAGAGACATGTTTGCCTGGTTTCAGAGCGCCAGGATTTAGGTCCAGATCAAAGGCGTGACCCACTCAGACACTAAAGCAGCCCTCAAACCATTCATGCTTAAGCAGTACTCACTGTCACCACCTGCCCATGTAGCCAAAATTTTTCAGCTCTCTCATCAACCGTTTGGGGGATCAAAAAGCATCGATAGCCCTTAAGGAAATGATCAGTATTGCTCTCCTTCAGCCCACTGCAGATGGTTCTCCTCATAATGAGAATCTACTTCGTGCCCTTTTGGCAAAACGTCTGCTGGAACCGATTGGAGCTGCCCTTCTTGACGTTTACCTCCCATCCATGAAGGACCCTAAATGTTGCAGGACATCGACACCGACCTCATTCAGAGGCTGGGGAGCAAAGAAGACACCCACCACCTACCTATGCCACCCCATACCACCACACCAATCAACGCCCTCAACTGCCACTGGATGACGTTCCGCACCAAAACTAATGCTCTCTACAGCCACTAAATGGCACCCCTCACCTTCAGTTGTGCTACTACCACTCAAGATTTGGGGCTGCTGCTAAGAAATATGTTATTGGATGTCAATGTTTAAAAAACGTGTAAGTAGGCCATCACATGTGGTGGTGGCCTCCCCTTTAACTAATCTATTCTTTTTGCATGATTACCACTGTACTAGACTCCTGGCTAGTACAGTGGTAATGCATTTGCCTAGCATTTGCATGGCAGCATATCGATCCGAACGTGGGACCGTGAGTTTAAACTCCTTACTGGGGAGGCCACTGCTGTGGCTGGGCACCACAGTGGGGTATAGGGCTCTTTTGGCTGATGTTCTGGTTAACATATATTCTACTCAAAATGGAACTGAACCAGACACCTTCATCATTAATGGGTAATCTTTAGTAGATACTGGTGCCTGTCGTTCCATTCTACTTCATCCCCTCTTAAGGGCCTATTCCCCTCATTCCAAGAGAGTTGATGTTCACCTGGTGGCTGCCAACAGATCTGCTATCCCCCCACACTTATGAAAAACGGACACTGTCATCTGAAGACGCCAAGTACTAGTGGAATTTCATTGTTGCCGACATTACTCTACCTCTCATCAGGGCGGATTTCTTCTCCCATTTCCACCTCCTGGTCGATGATGCACATCGACACTTCGTCAAAGTCAGCTCGTGCCCATCCACACATTTAACACCTGCTCCTTCCGACCTGCCATTCATTTTTATGCTCTCATGGACGCCTATCTCCCCGCTCCTCCCCTTATATCATGACGTCTTTCAGCCAGAGCTACGTCAGATGCCCACGGTTCCCAGCAAATAATGTGTCTATTATCTTATCAAGAAAACAGGGCCACCAGTGTTTACGAAATTCAGACGCTTGGCACCAGAGAAACTGGCAGCTGTTACATGCACATCTGCCTAGATAGAAGAAATGGGCCTTTGTCATAAGGTCTCAAGGCCATGGTCATCGCCCTGCACGTTATCCTGAAGAAGGATAGATACCTAATCTCTTGTAGAGATTACAATCACCTGAATGGATATTATCAAGTGCCCATAAATCCAAAAGACATCCCCAAGACAGCCATCACCACCACCTTCAGCATACATACTTTCAATTACTCCTGCTTTAGTCTTCGTGATGCAGGGACTACATTTTAACGACTTATAAAGGGCATCTTAAGGGACTTCTTCTGCTTATGTTATCTAGATGACATACTAATATTCTGTCTCTCCTAAGAGGACCACCTATGTCACATACGCATCATCCTCGACCATCTGAAGCAGAACGGACTTTTCATCAGGTATGGAAATTGTACCTTTGGTGCCAAGGAAGTCGCATTCTTGGGTCATCGCATCCTTGTGAAGGTATCAGCAGTACAGAAATTGCCCCATGCCCTCGATTGTTAAAGCACTGGAGAAGTTCTTACGCATAGTGAACTACTGCCACCGATTCTTGCTAGTTACTGCTGCCAATCTTGCCCACCTCTATGACTCTCTGAAGGGCAATCCTATAATCCTGAAGTTGGGGCCCCTTCAAGAGGCAGCATTCTTTAACGCAAGGAAAGACTTATCAACTGCTACTTCTCTCACCTTTCCTGTGCCACTACACCCCTCCTACTCTCCACCAATGGCAGTGACATCACCGTCAAGGCTTTCTTGAACAAATGGTCAACGGATTGACCCACCCATTGGCCTGCTCCGGTAGAAAACTTTCCAAGGCAGAATACAGCTAATCTACCTTCAACCCTGAACTACTGGCAGTTTATTTGGCTGTTCGTCCTTCCCGCTACTTCTGAGAGGGTACATCTTTCATCAATCACACAGACTACATGCCCATTTGTCACGCCTTCACTCGACAGTCCGACGACTGTTTCACCCGTCAGGGCTGACATCTATCTACTATTTCTGAACAATTCAAGATATTCCTGGTAAACTGAATTCCGTTGCCAACGCCCTTTCCAGAAACATACTGGCCGTCATACACCTGAGAAGGGATTACAAGCCCCTGCCAGAAGCCCAACGAAAGGACCCCGAGTACCAAACTTGCAGGACATCCTGCATGTCTCTCTGTTAGGCAACCGTCACCCTCGATGACTCCATCACACTCCTCTGTGATGTCAGTACTGGTAAGCCACACCTGTGGATATAATATATGCCCCCATGCACCAGAAGGTGTTTCAATTGATCCATGGCCTCTCACAACCCTCACTCCAATCTACTGCATAGCTACTGATATAAAAATTCATATGGCATGGCATTACAAGGTACCAAGCATTGGGTCCATGCTCGTATTTCCTGTAAACGTCAATAGTGCATGGAGAGACAGATTCTAGTGTGGGCACAATTTCAGGAAGCCTGACGTTGTCTTTCGCACATTCATGTTGACATAGTTGGGCCACTACCGGGGTTATAAGGACACCGTTACCTTTTCACAGTCAACAATCGCTCCACTGGCTAGCTTGAAGCCATCCCATTACAAGATGCAACATCAGCCTCATGTACTGCTGCCTTACTTTCCGGTATCCCTGAGAATATTACTTCCAACAGGAGTGCCATTTTCACCTCTCAATTGTGGGCATCTTTAGGATATCTTCTCAGCCTCACCCTACATTAGACTACCACTTACACACCTCAACCAATGGAATGGTGGAATGTTTCCAATGTACCTCAAACCAGCTTTTATATCCTGGTGCAATGACTCCAGTTGGTTTCCACAACTTCTCCGAGTCCTCCTAGGACTAAGCCCACTTCTACGGACACCAAGGATGTCTCAGCGGCTGAAATGATACATGATACCTGCTATATTTTCTCTGACTACCATCTCCTCCAAGGATCTACAGCATCTATGTTGCATTGTCAGGAAATTTACCAGACTTACAAGCCCCCATCAAAGTAGAACATACTGAAAGACCTACATATCACAACACACGTCTTCGTGCGCACCAATGCTTGCAAGCCACCACTTATGCACCATATACAGGCCCATCCTTTGTCCTCCATCGTACACCGATAGCTTATCTCCTTAACGTTCTTGGTAAAGAGAATTGGATCACAACTGATCGCCTGAAACCTACGTGTCTACTACTGTCGTCAACTTTACGACTTTCTAGGGCAGGTTGCTCTCTTTCAAATGCATGCCTGCTTCAGGGGAGAATCCATGTAATGCCCAATGCACATACAACAAGCCACACATATTCAAATGGAGAACAATGCCCTATTTATGTTTTCCTCAATATTACAACCGCAAATGGAAGCCGCATAAAACTGTCATTAAATGTAACAAGCTAACTTAAACTTTACTAGCATTCTGTTATGTTATCTACTTTTTATGCCAATGACAACTTTATCAATAAAAACCGTTGACTATAAACACACAATGTAACCTTTATTTGATCCCTTGGACCTACAAATAACTGTGTTGATTCTTGAATAAAACTAGTTGTTAGTAAGCTGCCTTTACTTAAGTGTACCTCCACTTCTGTCACAATACTGTATATTAAATAAGATGAATACTGGATGACTATCTAGGACATTTACTGTTGTCTGCACTTTAAACATTAATTAATCTAAGTTTTAAATATCTGAAACTTTTGAGATTATACACTGAGTTTAGAATTATGAGATTTAATTTTGGTTATATTATCTTACCTGTTAATAGTGAGCACATCTTACTGTGGCTTTAAAGATTTAAGAAGTCATAGCGGCAGATCAATCATATAAATAAAGCCAGAAACTTTTCATATAACTTGACAAAATACAATAATTTTTATTAAGTGAACAGAAATTATAAAAAGAATCCAATATATATATATACCTTTTAATGTTAATAGGCTAAACATAATAACAGAGACGAAGGGGAGGGGAAGCAACAGGGAGGCTATGAAAGTGGGTTATGGGAATAATAGGTGAATGATCAAGAAAAAGGGAGAGAGGGATAGGGTAAGGATTGGGGATAGCAGATATTCGATTGTGTAACTTAGTTAGCCGACTGATTTGACTTAGGCTTTATCATGTCATAAGTAGTGTTTCAATTAACATGTTTTGACAATGCACTTTATTATCAAATATTAGGGGGCGTCTAGAGAGCAGTGTCAAAGCACCATTCCGATCAAATAATTAGTATGAAAGACATTAAAGGAAAAAAATACTCTATAGCTGAAATGGTTAGTAAAAGGAAAATACTTTGTAAAAAGAAAGATATCCTTAGCCATCTCAGTAAATAGAGAGACTGGGCAATTAAAATAATAGCACTTCACGTAGATTTGGCTAGGTGAATTGTAATTGAGGAATGCGGAAATTACTTTTAAAATTTATGTCAAACAACTTCTGAGAGAGAATTATTCAATAGCTCTATAGCCATTTTCATCTTGCTGGAAATATAATCATGTTGAGATATATTAGAACCAAATTTACTGTAGGTTTAATACCTTTCTGGCACTAAAAAAGGACCAATTTTATAATCATGATGGTGAAAATTAATAATGCAGGTACCGGTACTTCTTTTATGATATCGCAATTTACGATTTTTTTAGTTTACGGTATGAATCAGGTACGAGTATGTTATGTCATAATCAGGTACGAGTATGTTATGGCATATAAATATATATAATTCTAATTTTGTACATGTCATTCAAAGCAAAAAATCACAAGCAGCATACCAATGCTGTATGATATATTACGGAACGATGCCACTGTAGCTCATACCTAGAGTAGCTCCCTCTCTCTCAGTCTCAAAAGCAATAGGTAAACAAGAATTCATTGGGATTATTGTGCTAATTTTGTCTGTGACATCTGATATCATCATATACAACTATGTCTACCAAACACCCCGATGAATCAGTTAGTTGTAGTAAAAAAGGAAAACTAATACCTTGAAAGAGAAATTGAAGATAATAACTCAGCATCATAAATGTAAACATGCAATAGTCATTGCATGGGATTTTGAACTTTCAATCTTTGGGTTCAATATTCACGGACAATAAAAGAATGAGAGAGACAATTACATATTCTGCTTCTGTAATTTATACAGTTATCCAAAATAAAACAAACAGGGCATTGATGAACGATTACTTATAACATGGATGGATGGTGAAATACTTAACCCTGGATAGGTACGGTCCTCGGACACCCCTTTAAGGGTATACTCGGACGCGAACGACCCCGACGCCAAAAAAAATTCTTGAAAAATCAGTTTTTGCAGTAACCTCCTTTTTTCTTTTGCCAAAAAAAAACTTCAATGAATGCTTAAAACAACTGTAAAGATAAATACTACTCATCTGCAGAAAAACTATTTATTATAAATATTTTAAAAAATTAAGTAGAAAAAAAAAAGACCTGACATAAAAATTCATAAAAAAAAAGTTTATACATATATACACAAATCCTTTTAGGAATTGATTCTTGAATGTTTAGGACACATCTTGATGTATTTTGGATGAAGTCAGACCCATGGAGGTGAAGATCTGAAATGAGAAAAAAAGGGTAACTTTTTTTGGCCAAAAAAAATTGTCCAAATTTCATGAATTTTTTGGGGTACCCAAATGAAATAGGAAGTGGCTAATTTTTTTAGGGAATAAACATATGTTATCCTAAAATAGAAATATGTAAAAAAATCTTCATTATTTTGTAAATTACATTTATATCAGGGGCCATATCTAAAGGTAATTTTTTGAGTACTTGGAAATTTCGTAAAAAAATACATATATTTAATATATAATATGATATTTATGCAGGTAAAAATATACCAAAATATCACAAATTCTATAGGGAACAAGAATATATATAGATAGGGCAGCTTACGCTTCGGATATGTCCACAAAATGGCCGCCAACCACACTGACTCAGACTCCCTAATCTGCCACTTGAAATGTAGGAAGGGTATGTCAATTTCAAGGTGTTATTTACTAATCTAATTATTATTGGATATGCATAAAAATTGTATGGTGGGTTGCTGGATAATTGTCGATTATTTTACGACTATAAAATTAAAATTCTGACCCAAAAATGTTTTTCGAAGGGAAATAAAATCGAAAAAAAAAATGTAAAACAATATTTTAGCTAAAAAAATTTGATGATATTCAATCAAAAAAAAAGTAAACAAAATTTTCCGACAAATAAACATCTAGAGGAATCATTACTCTGTGATAGTTCCTTAGTACGTAGTAATTTTGAAAGAATTGGGAAAAAACGAAAAAATGGCAATCACCGGAAAATCGAACACATACCTATATATACGCCATATCTGGCTAAAAAAAAGATAGGCATGGGTAGCCAGATCATCTAGAAACACTTTCCAACACTATAAAAATATAAGTTTTGCGACACTACTTGCCAATTCCTTACGGTAACATGACTAAGCAAAAAAATGCAAAACAAATAAAAAGGGGCACTCGCGGAAAAATGCCCAACATTCTAATATACGGCATCTCAGATAGAAAAAAAAGACATGCACGTGTTAGCCCAACCATCAAGGCACACTTTCTAACACATAAACATGAAAAAAAAATCAATAATATACGGCAATTCCTTACTACGTAGTAAATTTTTATAAATATTGAAAAAAAAAACAGAAATTGGCAACCGCAGTTAAATACCCAATATACCAATAACTACGTCGTATCTGACAAAAACAAAATCACGCATGGGTAGCCAGATCATCTAGACACACTTTCCAACATTAAAAAAGCAAAAGTTTTACGACACTATTTCGCAATATCTTATGGAAAAATGACTTGGCAAAAAAATTAAAAAAAATTAAAAAGGGACACTCGCGGTAAAATGCCCGACATTCTAATATACGACATCTCAGATAAAAAAAAAAAGACATGCACGTGTTAGCCCAACCATCAAGGCACACTTTCTAACACATAAACATGAAAAAAAAATTAATAATATACGGCAATTCCTTACTACGTAGTAATTTTTACAAATATTGAAAAAAAAACAGAAATTGGTAACCGCAGTTAAATACCCAATATACCAATAACTACGTCGTATCTGACAAAAACAAAGTCATGCATGGGTAGCCAGATCATCTAGACACACTTTCCAACACTAAACAAGCAAAAGTTTTACGACACTATTTGGCAATATCTTACGGAAAAATGACTTGGCAAAAAAATGAAAAAAAAAAATGAAAAAGGGGCACTCGCGGTAAAATGGTCCTCGTGGTGATGAACGACATTTTAACTAAAAAAAAAAACATGCACATGGTAGCCAAACAATCCACCAAGACTTTCCACAACTGATAACCTATACAAGTTGCACCATTCTACGACAATTTCATAATACGTAATAACTTTGATAATTATGCAAACTACCTCAGAAGGGTAAACTCGGACGCGAACGACCCCGACGCGTCTCAGAAATCGGGGAAGGAGTACAGCTACAGCAATGCACATCTGGACACTACTAGAGCGTGTAGGGGAGACACCTCCTGCAGGTCGATCACCCACAAATTCAGTCACAGGGGTGAGTCACGTGAGAAAAACCTGTTTTTTTTTGACGCTCGGGGTCGCAAACGACCCACCGTACCTATCCAGGGTTAAATACATACAGTTTAACCAACTGAAGCCACAGACTGTGACAATAACACTATTTGAAACTAGTTTAAAAGACATGTTAAAAAAGAAGGCTAAATATTTATATAGATATGCACACACACAGATTCAACCGTTCCACCCACCTCCCCCTTTCCTAATTACAATATCTCTCACTAGGGCAAGACTACACCCTCTCCCCCTACCCGATAGACAGAGGCGATACCGAGTAGTCACACATATGAGAATACCGCTCAGCGTGAGAGGAAAGATACATACATACATATATAAATACATACATGCATACATAAATACTAATATATATATATATATATATATATATATATATATATATATATATATATGATAAATTTTGCACATTTTTACGTGTTTTTCATATTCAAATAAGCCATATATATTTTTGATATATTAATGTCTGGATTCTCTTAACGACCTCGGGATCAGAGCCCCAGGCGAAATCACACAAAGACAAGAGCTTGGCTCCGGCCGGGAATCGAACCCTGGTCGGCAAGCTTATATAGACAGTGACTAACCCACTTGGCCACGAAGAAAGATGGTTAGTCACTGTCTATATAAGCTTGCCGACCAGGGTTCGATTCCCGGCCGGAGCCAAGCTCTTGTCTTTGTGTGATTTCGCCTGGGGCTCTGATCCCGAGGTCGTTAAGAGAATCCAGACATTAATATATCAAAAATATATATGGCTTATTTGAATATATATATATATAATATATATATATATATATATATATATATATATATATATATATATATATATATATATATATATATATATATATGTATGTATATGTACGTATATATATATACATATATATATATATATATATATATATATATATATATAGAGAGAGAGAGAGAGAGAGAGAGAGAGAGAGAGAGAGAGAGAGAGAGAGAGAGAGAGAGATATTATTAACTGCTAAGCTACAACCCTAATTGGAAAAGCAGGGTGCTATAAACCCAGGGGTCCCAACAGGGAAAATAGCCCAGCGAGGAAAGGTAAAAAGGGAAAATAAAATACTTTAAGAAGGGTAACAACATTTAAATAAATATTTCGTAAATAAACTATAAAGACATCAACAAAACAAGAGGAAGAGAAATTAGATAGAATAGTGTGCCCGAGTGTACCCTCAAGCAAGAGAACTTTAGCCCAAGACAGTGGAGGACCATGGTACAGAGGCTGTGGCACTACCCAAGATGGTTTGATTTTAGAGTGTCCTTCTCCTAGAAGAGCTGCTTACCATAGCTAAAGAGTCTCTTCTACCCTTACCAAGAGGAAAATAGCCACTGAACAGTTATAGTGCAGTAGTTGACCCCTTGGGTGAAGAAGAATGGTTTGGTAATCTCAGTGTTGTCAAGCGTATGAGGACTGAGGAGAATCTGTAAAGAATAGGTCAGACTATTCGGTGTATGTGTAGGCAAAGGGAAAGAACCGTAACCAGAGACAAGGATCCAATGTAATACTGAGTGGCCAGTCAAAGGACCCCATAACTCTCTAGCGGTAGTATCTCAATGGGCGGCTGGTGCCCTGGCCAACCTACTATATATATTTATATGTATATGTATATATATATATATATATATATATATATATATATATATATATATATATAT